>NC_136910.1:1341048-1366048 GCF_949606895.1 Notothenia rossii | reverse complement strand
TCTGATCTGAAACACCTCCATGAAGAACTCATCATTCCTCTCACTGACAAACCGTTTGTCTGGGAGAAGAGGCGAGGATTAAGAAAGTGTCATCTGTTTTATAATAATCATTCAAAGGTCATAACGATGGCGTCCTTATCTGACACCAGCAATGGGAGAAACTACATTTCCCAGAAGCCACCACTCTCTGGCTGTGTGCTGTTCAATGATAGGAAATAAGAAAGTGAAAGATTTAACAAATACAAAATATTGTTCAACATAATTAATTTTTTTTTTGTTGCCAGGCAGATCTCTCAATGTGTTCCAAAAAAATAGCAGTATAAGTAAAGCATGATTATTTAATCTTGATTAATATTTCTGTTTCTTTCTCAAAATGTGCAGGTTTTCTATATCTAATTAAACTTTACTACCTCATAGAATAATAAATGATGGCACACCCACCCACCCCCACCCCCACCCCCCCCCCCCCCCCCCCCCCACACACACACACACACACACACACACTTTTACAAAAGGACTCAATAACTCCAGTTTCGTTGAACATTAGTTATATTTCAGCGTTCAGCTTCTCAGCAGCATCAGAGACATTTCAGCCAATCACAGAGGAGGACAATACATATGAACCAATCAGCAACAGGGAGAGCTGTATCGGTCAATCACAACGAGGAAATGTATCATAATTATTAAATCTGTTATACGGAGCAGATATTAGATCAATGTTTTTAGAATATTTTCTATTCAAGATTTTAACCAATAACAGCCAAGCTAGCAGATAACGCTGCGTGTACATCCTGTGGGAATCATTAACACTTTAGGACTTTGTTTAGGACACATGTGTATTGTTTTTATTTGGCTGCAGGAAGTTCACCTGAGCGAGTATTTACCTTCCCAAAACTGAAATTATTTTTATATTTATTTGTAATCCATGTGACATGAGTACAGCATTAGAGCAGCAAGAAAAGACCAAAAACAAACAAATAACACAAATAAAACTATGAGTGTTTTCGAGCCATTTTAGTTCTTAAAACAATTATAATAATACAGAGCTGAAGGGGGGGGGGGGGGGGGGGGTCATATTCTGAGAATTCTATATTGATATTAATATTTTAAAGTGTATTAAAGTCAAATTACAAGAAAGAAACTATATGTTTTATGTAAAATGAGAATACCCTCAATGGAGCTGAGACAGAGGGTGTTTCTCAATGTCAAGGAAGGATCCTTCAGAGCCACTATTTCAAGGATGCTACGTCATCGAGTCCCGCCGAAGGAGTGTTCCAATGTCCAGGATGCTTGGAATTGTACCGAGGACTGAATCCTTCGTTGCGGGAAATTTCGAGGATGCACCAGTGTATCCTTGGCGGTCTTAAAATCCCCACAATGCTTTGCGCACGGACCAATTTCCCAAATCTTTGGCGGAAAATGTAAGACGGGGCCTCTCACAGGACGCACACCTGCACACTTGCTAGCCTGTTCCATTCTTCGTTCTGCGAATGCCAGGAAGGATTCTTGCCTAGCCTCTGATGGACCTGACTCGGAAGGACATGTCCGACCAAAGAAGCGTCCTCGACATTGAGAAACACCCTGGATTTAACCACTTTTATTAGTCAGGTAGTTTCCGGGACTTTTAACACCAACTCTGTATTAATAATAATAATATATATTTAACTTAAAATGGCGCACAAACACTTTCGTATAAAACAGTATTTAAGACAAACGGGTCCGTGAGGGGACCTCCACGAGGGGACCTGCGTGAGGGGACCTCCACGTTTAAAGTGCATTTCAGACTGAAAGCTTAAAGTCTTCAGTGTAATAATAATAATAATAATAATAATAATAATAATAACAGTAGTAAGACTTGATCATTTGAGTTCTCCAGAGTTATTGCACACAAAATAAATCGCAGGTGACAGGAAACGGCAGCGTGATTTTCAACATAAAAGACCTGTGCTTCAAGTTTTCAAAATAAAAGTCAGCGTACAGTAATGGAAACTGTATAGAGAGTACATTATGGTGAGTTGTGGAGATATAATATTATTACATATATATTTAAATAAAGAGTAAATACAGTGATTTAAATATTATCCACAGTAAAGCAGCTCATCGTGAAACTCTGACAAAAAAATCAAAACGTTTCCAACTATTTTTTAAAGTTATTTACGATTCCCAGGTTATTTTACTTTGAGGAGAGAGGAGAGGTGGTGAGGAGAGAGGAGAGAGGAAGAGAGGAGATGAGGAGAGAGGAAGACAGGAGAGGAGGTGAGGAGAGGAGGTGAGGAAGAGAGGAGAGGGGAAGAGAGGAGAGGAGGTGAGGAGAGGAGGTGAGGAGAGAGGAAGAGAGTAGAGGGGAGAGTAGGTGAGGAGAGAGGAGGTGAGGAGAGAGGAAGAGAGGAGAGGGGAGAGGAGGTGAGGAGAGAGGAGAGGAGGTGAGGAGAGAGGAAGAGAGGAGAGGGGAGAGGAGGTGAGGAGAGAGGAAGAGAGAGGAGAGGGGAGAGGAGGTGAGGAGAGAGGAGAGGGGAGAGGAGGTGAGGAGAGGGGAGAGGAGGGGAGGAGAGAGGAGAGGGGAGAGGAGGGGAGGAGAGAGGAGAGGGGAGAGGAGGTGAGGAGAGAGGAGAGGGGAGAGGAGGTGAGGAGAGAGGAGAGGGGAGAGGAGGTGAGGAGAGAGGAGAGGGAAGAGGAGGTGAGGAGAGAGGAGGTGAGGAGAGGAGAAGAGAGGAGAGAGGAGAGGAGGTGAGTAGAGAGGGGAGGAGGAGGAAGATATTTTAAACATCCAGTGTTTCAGGGGAATGAATGAAGTTGCATATTATTATTGCATAACCACATCTCACTGATATGAGAAGAAATGTCTGGGTTTGAGTCAGGAGAGGAAATGTCTTTTTCACAAATGTTAATGTGAGGAAGGGTCTGCTGCGAAGTCGTCCTGATATTTCAGAATCAAATGTGATATTCAGCATTTAGAGAAGCAGTGAGTTTCTAAAATATTGAATTGATGGCGCTAACAACCGTCTTGTATGTGTTAGGGAGAATTAGCATTGGTCCACCTGATGCGTCAGCAGCTGTTTCCATTCACGTGTTTAAATGTGTCCAAATGGGAAAGTTGGGATTGCTTAATTGCACAACAAAATGTTTACATATATATAACGCTAAATTACGCAACGAGAATAATCAGCATTCTTTTTTAAAAAGTCCAAATAATACGTGAAAAATGTAGGAATTAATTATTGAAACGTGTCAACAAAAAATAGGGGAAAAAATGAAATATTTAGGAAATAATAACTAAGAGGGCCCCGGAGCAGAAGGGGCCCCCAAAGAAGGTAGATTAAGAAGGTCCACAGCAAGGACAACCCTTTAATTTACTGGGGAGGGGGGGGGGGGGGTTGGTTGTCGGCTGTGCGTGGTGATGAAAGCTGGTTCGAGGGGCCCCCAGGGAATGTTTGCCAAGGGCCCCCACCAACTCTAGGATCGACACTGCAGCCATGCATCAATTGTCGCCTATAACCCCAACTTCTACTTCCACTAAAAACATGCCGATTTATTTTGGAGACATTTTAAAGTTTGACGATTGAATGGAAACACGGCTAACGTATTCAGAGTGGATTTAAGTTAAACTCACGGAGAGGAACTGAAGAGTTTCTCAGACGTTGAAATAATACTGAAGAGTCTGACCTCGGAGACGTTTGGTTTTCAGAGAGGATCCGGAGTTTGTGATTTTGGGAACCAAACCCCCGATGATGAAGGTTTTGATGAAGAGGAGTCACGGTGAGAAGCAGCAAGGTGACAGGAAGTGACTCAGGCACGAACGTCGTTTTGTGTTTTACTCGTTTGCTAACGGGAATAAATAAACTAACTAAATGAGAGCGAAAGGTTTTAGAAAACGCTTTATTTTACTGCTCCGGTGATTTCCTGATAAAAACAGCAAAGAGTTATTTTATTTCACATTAAATTACTTTTTCTGCTAACATAAATAAATAAGTTCCGTACTTAATGTAACTTAAGAATAATAAGAAATATATTTGTTTCAAGGCTCTTTTTTTATTTGATTTCTTATTAATTTTCCATATTAGCTTGATTGCTCACGGAAATACATTTCTTTTAAACATACAGGAACATCATTTTGAAATATAATTTGATAACACTGTTTTACTTTTATTTGGGGATTTTTTAAAATTTATTTCAGTTTATTTTCTATCAATTTTCGTTAAGTGTGTGGGGGCGCCACTGGTGGTGATGAAAGCTGGTTCGAGGGGCCCCCAGTGGATGTTTGCCTAGGGCCCCCAGAGACTCTGGAATCGCCACTGTTTGGTATCAATTATTTTTGTAGGGAGACAATAACTGGATTATAATGGTTTAATTCAGTTACGTGGCACTTTTATCCATTCATAACGTTAGTTTCCGTATTTCCCTGAAGCCATACTAACTTTTTAAAACACCAAATTAATAATCGATATTGAAAATAACCTTTTAGTTTCAGTCATTAGTTTCTGCAGGAAGTCGTTACGGACCTTTAAAATAAAACGTTTTCAACCTTTATTTTTCACAGTGCTGCAAATATTAACAATAAATAAGTTAAATGTGAGTAAGGGAAGGAAACAGGAGACAGGAGACAGGAAGTGGACTCAGTGGCTCTTTGGCTTCGGGAGGCGAGACAAAGCGGGGGGCGCCGGTTTGACCTTTGACCCCGAAGAGGCGCTTGTTTTACTGGCGGTGAAAAGGTGGAGTTTAGAGGGTTGGGGGGGGCGGATCTGCTGCTTCCTGTCACATGACTCCTCCCTCCTCAGCGGGGGGGCATGAGATATCTGTGGCTGGAAACAAAAGAAAACACAGAATTTAAATTAGAAGAAAAAATATTAATGTTTTTTTTATGGTTTATTTTTTAAGCACAAATTTACGATTTAAAACGCTTAAAAAACAATAAAACGTGCAGAAAAAATTAAAATGAAAAAACATGAGAATAATATAAAAACAGTCATAAGAATCAACAAAATGATAAATCAACAAAATCAGAACCAGAGATATTGTGTTTCCTGAATCAGAGAGAGGACTATAGCCGCTTTCACACCAAGTACTTTGCCGTACTTAGTCCCCGACTGGTACTTAGTCCCCAGTACTTAGTACTTTGTCCCCAGTACTTAGTACTTTGTCCCCAGTACTTAGTACTTAGTCCCTGACTAGTACTTAGTCCCCGACTAGTACTTAGTCCCCGACTAGTACTTAGTCCCCGACTAGTACTTAGTACTTAGTCCCCGACTAGTACTTAGTCCCCGGTGCTTAGTACTTACTCCCCGGTATTTAGTACTTAGTCCCCAGTACTTAGTACTTAGTCCCTGACTAGTACTTAGTCCCCGACTAGTACTTAGTCCCCGGTATTTAGTACTTAGTCCCCGATTAGTACTTAGTCCCTGACTAGTACTTAGTCCCTGGTACTTAGTCCCACCCAAACTCTTTGGTCCCTGGAACTATCTAGAAGATCGCATTCACCCCAGAATAAGTCCCTGAGGGAGGATTACGCAAATGAAGCAAGTCTGAATGATGGGCTCTGTAACCACTGCCAGTCTGAATGGTGGGGTCTGTAACCACTGCCAGTCTGATGGGGGTCTGTAACCACTGCCAGTCTGAATGGTGGGGTCTGTAACCACTGCCAGTCTGATGGGGGGTCTGTAACCACTGCCAGTCTGAATGGTGGGGTCTGTAACCACTGCCAGTCTGAATGGGGGGGTCTGTAACCACTGTCAGTCTGATGGTGGGGTCTGTAACCACTGCCAGTCTGATGGTGGGGTCTGTAACCACTGCCAGTCTGAATGGGGGGGTCTGTAACCACTGCCAGTCTGATGGTGGGGTCTGTAACCACTGCCAGTCTGAATGGTGGGGTCTGTAACCACTGCCAGTCTGAATGGGGGGGTCTGTAACCACTGTCAGTCTGAATGATGGGGTCTGTAACCACTGCCAGTCTGATGGTGGGGTCTGTAACCACTGCCAGTCTGAATGGGAGGGTCTGTAACCACTGTCAGTCTGATGGGGGGTCTGTAACCACTGCCAGTCTGATGGGGGGTCTGTAACCACTACAAGAAGTTTATTTCTGGGAAAGGTGGCAACACATCCAACCTCTCAAAACATTTGCTACTGTCAAATAAAATCAGAGTACAGGAATGTACAGTCTTCAAGCCTGTGTTGTTGAACGCGTTTTTCATCGTTCGTTCAGTACTAAAAGGTCGAAGTCCCACAATGAATTGTAATATTCATTTGACATGTTAAAAGCACTTAAATGTTTCCCTTATGCAACATGAAAGTATCACGATATGTATCGGTCGAGTATCGGTATCGTAAAAAAGTAAACTATATGCATCCCTAGCCATAAGTTGGTCGATCTCCGTTGCTGCGCTGGACCCTAATGCTAATGCTAATGCTAATGCTAATGCTAATGCGAGTAAATAAAATGGCGATAAATGAGTTTTACCGGGCGTGGTTTGCAAGTTGCCCAGCCAATCAGAAATTGGAACCTTTTTCTTCCAGGAAACTACCACCTCTCTAGCAGGGACTGAAAAGGTTTGCATCAGCATTTTCGCCAGGGGGGTGTCTCCTTATTCAGCTCGGAACGCCCTGACCTCGAGCCGTGGGTGTCCAAAAAAATAAATAATTAGAGAGAAGATCGAGTTTTTATCTTGAAATGACAAAAAGGAAAAAGGACAAGGACATCCCTCTGTTGCTATTTTCGCCGGAATTCCCAAACTAATACGTAAAGAGATAGTATCTATAAGGGACGGCTCAATTCAAAATTCAAGTCACGTGACACGACGTGACGTCACACCCCCTCGTCTCTCTTGTTGTTGTGCTTAGTGCGTACGCACGGGTCAGAGTTTGCATGGAGGACGGCTCATTTTCCCATCAAGTTAGTTTTTTATAAATCGCAAACATTGCGTAGAAACTGGCGTACGCCATCTTTTGAGCGTACACACCGTTTATAAATGAGGCCCCAGATATTTTTGGTGTGAACGCAAAATCCCAGGAACTATCGGAACTATTCCTGGGAAAAGTACTCCGGTGTGAAAGCGCCTCATGATGCATTACGCTTTTACTTTGAAAGTGTTTTTTGTTTTTATGTCACAATTTCTTTATTTATTATTATTATATTTTCAAACAATCCTCACTTCAATCAATTCTTTCTTCTAAATATGTAGATTTCCAGAGTTAACAGAGCAGCAGCATGATATATATATATATCTATATGTTGCAGCTGTGTCTGATGCATGTGTGTGTTGATTGATGTCCTCTCTGTAGTCGTGCAGCTGCTGATCATCTGAATCTGAAACAGCGTTCATTATCGATCAATAACTCAATAAAAACTAATCTGCTTCAGAAATGTTTGTCACGGTCTCATCTTTCGTCTTTTGCTCCTCTGGTGTTCTGCAGAATATAAAACATGAAGAGTATCCTCAGGTGAGCACTGACCCCTGGTGGAGGCTGCTGGTACTGTAGGGACACTTTGTTTTAGAGTGCGTCAGAGACCTCATTAATAACAGATTCAACTGCAGGTGATGTAACGACAAGCTAACACCTAGAGATACTTCATCACTGCTTAGTAACTGGACATCATCTTCATCATCATCTTCATCAGAAACACTGGCTTTAAACACACAATGAGAAGCCGTGCAAAAACAAGGAAGCTGCAGCATTCAAATAACAATATGATGAAAGAATAGTCAGTACAAACACGACTTTGACTATTTAACTACAAGAGGAGGAGGAGGAGGAGGAGGAGGAGGAAGAGGAGGAGGAAGAGGAAGAGGAAGAGGAAGAGGAGGAGGAAGAGGAGGAGGAAGAGGAGGAAGAGGAGGAGGAAGAGGAGGAGGAAGAGGAGGAGGAAGAGGAGGAGGAGGAGGAGGAGGAGGAGGAGGAGGAGGAGGACGATATAAAGGTCAGTGTTACCACGCTGTGTCACTGAAGTAAAGCACTAAGTGTTCCTCTCCTGATCGCAGCAGAGAGGAGAAACACAGGTTAGGAGGAGAGAACTCAAACACAGGTGAGGAGGAGAGAACTCAAACACAGGTGAGGAGGAGAGAACTCAAACACAGGAAAGAGTTATTTTTATGAGATTAAAGTCATTTTGTTTTGCAAATAATAGTTATTCTGTTTGTTAGTAGCTGTAACGGGGAAATGATTTAAAACAGTGGTAAATAAGTGTGATGCACGACAGCAGGGGGTCCAAACTACGGCCCGCGGACCATTTTCAATCAGCCCTGACTCAGCAAATTCAAAAAGTATAATGACTTAAAGTGGACCCATCGTGCTGTATGGACACGTATGTTTTAGGGCCACACCTCGATGAAACATGACGGAAGCTTTTTTTCAAAACACCAAACACCTCATTTCGCTCTATTTGCTCTTTTCCAGCCCTGCTATCAGGGGCTGATTCTGTGACTACAGCGCCACCTACAGGCCGGGCATATGAACGACAGCGTCTCCAGCGCTTTCGAGCGGTCTCTCATTCCCCTGATAGGTGGAGAGTTGCCCATACAGGCGGAGCACAGCTTTTCTGACGTCAGAAACATTCAAATAATAATCAGCTCCGTTTTTAGAGATTTGGGTTTGGAGGAAAAGAGAGGGTTGTGTTTTCTGACACACCGGGGGGACATCTTCACGTAGGAAAGACGTACAAGAGTGCATTTTGCATGATAGGTCCCCTTTAAGTATAATACACTTCTGCTTGTCTTATATTGTAATTCTTAAATATATATATTACACCGTATTCATGTGTTCATAAGAGCCCACTGTTCAAATACATTCAGTCCATTAAAGTTGGAAACTTGTTCTAACAAATTTTAGTTGATAAGAAAAAAGCAGAATAACTTATTTTCATATCAGCCTGAAATAGACCTTCACATTTCCTCTCCTTGTCATCAATCTGAAGCTCCTGTTTGAAGGAAGGAGCAGCTCACAGAATAAAGTGAACCCTCTGAGAGCTGATTGTTTCTTAAAGCATCCTGAAGAACCCTTTACCTCCTCTGATTGATTTACTAACGTATAACTGAACCTATGAGGGACATGCCTCTAAAGGGCGTGGCCCTCAGTGACAACAGTTTGGACCCCCTGCTCTACAGCGATGAAGAGGAGGAAGAGGAGCTGAAGGGCTTTGGTTTGTGGACTCACTTCTGGAGGCTCGGTGGGGGGGGATGCTCGGCTTCGGCCTCGCTCGGAAAGGTTTGGAGCGCTGATACTGCCAGGGGGGGGAGAGGAAACAGGGAGGAAGAGCCTGAGGAGAGGAAGAGGAGGAGGAGGAGGAGAGGAAGAGAGGAGGAAGAGGAGGAAGGGAGGATTGATAACACCAAGAGAAATCAGACTGAGGACAAACAGAGGGACGAGAGGAAGGGAAACCTCTCGAGACAACATGGAGCCGAAACCGATAAAAAACTATATTTTGTTTTCCGAGTCACAGAATCACTAGAAAAACAGTGCTGCGTCCCCGGAGGACTTCTTTCACTGCGACACCGCTCCAGCACCCTCCGACACTTTTTCAACGGTATTACAGTTCATGAAAAAGTCTTATGATATCGTATAAAGTTCACGGTATTCGGTATAAAGCGGTAAACCTGAAGGTTCCTGAAAACTGTCGAGTCACAAAATGTCTACAAATAAAGAAGTAGTTCAGATTGTTGATTCGTAGATGAGGCAGAAAAGATGTCCAAAAATCTCACATTTTCAAGAAGAAATGTTCTGCGTTTATCGGAAACATCTTGAATATTCTCTGAGAGTTTAAAGATCCTACAAATCTCAAAAACTGGAAATGTCAATATCTTCCAAAATCATAAAGTTACAAATGTGCGAAAAATATGAATACTCAATAAAAAATGTGTTCAATCCTGAAGAACTGTGTGTGTGTGTGTGTGTGTGTGTGTGTGTGTGTGTGTGTGTGTGTGTGTGTGTGTGTGTGTGTGTGTGTGTGTGTGTGTGTGTGTGTGTGTGTGTGTGTGTGTGTGTGTGTGTGTGTGTGTGTGTGTGTGTGTGTGTGTGTGTGTGTGTGTGTGTGTGTGTGTGTGTGTGTGTCTCACAGGGTGTTCTCTCCATGGTGTCTGTGTGGTGACGCTCTCTCTCTCCGCTGAACTCGTCTGTGTGTGACGCTCCATCTTCTCCCGGCAACAACACTCGTCGGTTACTATGGGAACCGTCTGCTGTCATGGAAACAAGGATGCTTGTTATAAAATACTGAAATTCTATCAGGTCTATCAAAGGGGACAGTATATAGCGTCTCTATTTTAAAGAGTCCTCTCCTGCTGATGTTCAGGTGTATATCAGTATATAGTGTCTCTACTTTAAAGAGTCCTCTCCTGCTGATGTTCAGGTGTATATCAGTATGTAGTGTCTCTACTTTAAAGAGTCCTCTCCTGCTGATGTTCAGGTGTATATCAGTATATAGTGTCTCTACTTTAAAGAGTCCTCTCCTGCTGATGTTCAGGTGTATATCAGTATGTAGTGTCTCTACTTTAAAGAGTCCTCTCCTGCTGATGTTCAGGTGTATATCAGTATGTAGTTTCTCTACTTTAAAGAGTCCTCTCCTGCTGATGTTCAGGTGTATATCAGTATGTAGTGTCTCTACTTTAAAGAGTCCTCTCCTGCTGATGTCCAGGTGTATATCAGTATGTAGTGTCTCTACTTTAAAGAGTCCTCTCCTGCTGATGTTCAGGTGTATATCAGTATGTAGTGTCTCTACTTTAAAGAGTCCTCTCCTGCAGATGTTCAGGTGTATATCAGTATGTAGTGTCTCTACTTTAAAGAGTCCTCTCCTGCTGATGTTCAGGTGTATATCAGTATGTAGTGTCTCTACTTTAAAGAGTCCTCTCCTGCTGTTGTTCAGGTGTATATCAGTATGTAGTGTCTCTACTTTAAAGAGTCCTCTCCTGCTGATGTTCAGGTGTATATCAGTATGTAGTGTCTCTACTTTAAAGAGTCCTCCCCTGCTGATGTTCAGGTGTATATCAGTATGTAGTGTCTCTACTTTAAAGAGTCCTCTCCTGCTGATGTCCAGGTGTATATCAGTATGTAGTGTCTCTTTAAAGAGTCCTCTCCTGCTGATGTTCAGGTGTATATCAGTATGTAGTGTCTCTACTTTAAAGAGTCCTCTCCTGCTGATGTTCAGGTGTATATCAGTATGTAGTGTCTCTACTTTAAAGAGTCCTCTCCTGCTGATGTTCAGGTGTATATCAGTATGTAGTGTCTCTACTTTAAAGAGTCCTCTCCTGCTGATGTTCAGGTATATATCAGTATGTAGTGTCTCTACTTTAAAGAGTCCTCTCCTGCTGATGTTCAGGTCTATATCAGTATGTAGTGTCTCTACTTTAAAGAGTCCTCTCCTGCTGATGTTCAGGTTTGTATTTATTTATTTTAAAGGGTTAATATGAATATATTTACCAGCTGCAGGGTGAGCTGAGCGATGGTTCGATCTCTGCTCCTCAAATCCTCTCTGAGCTGCTGCACCTCCTGAAGGAGAGCCATCACCTACACACACACACACACACACACACACACACACACACACACACACACACACACACACACACACACACACACACACACACACACACACACACACACACACACACACACACACACACACACACACACACACACACACACACACACACACACACACACACACACACACACACACACACACACACACACACACACACACACACACACACACACACACACACACACACGTCGCTGTGAGTCAACGCTCTAACCCTAAATGATGATCTAAATGTAGAACGTCTGAATGGAACAGAATACCTGAGAGTCAGAGCTGGACTCGTTCTCAGGACTCAGAGTCTCTGTGGTCAGAGTGTCCTCGTCTGTGTCTTCCTCCTGGAAAACATCCACACACTGTTATTATAATAAACATTTGAATTCATAAAAATACAATCTGACGGTGTTCAGGCTGTGAGCGAATTGAACTTTGATAAAAACGATGGAAGAAGACCTGAATTTTCTCTGACGTGGAAAAAAACAAGTTTTTGAGCGAAATATGTTTCATTTAGACCTAAAGAAATCTGACCTAGCTGAAAAATGTAAAAACGTACTAAATACATTGTAGAAGACAACGAAAATAAGTTGTGTATTAGCATATCCATGTGGTCTCTTGGTGGTTACGTTGCATCCTTTCATAGTTATTGTGCATTTCTGTGTTGTTTTGAATTCTGCTTGTGGATGTTTTACATATTTCCACATCTCCTCCTAGTCATGTTGTGGTCATGTTGTGGTCATGCTGTGGTCATGTCATAGTCATGTCGTGGTCATGCTGTAGTCATGTTGTGGTCATGTTGTGGTCATGCTGTAGTCATGTTGTGGTCATGTCGTGGTCATGCTGTGGTCATGTTGTGGTCATGTTGTGGTCATGCTGTGGTCATGCTGTGGTCATGTCATAGTCATGTCGTGGTCATGCTGTAGTCATGTTGTGGTCATGCTGTGGTCATGTTGTGGTCATGTTGTGGTCATGCTGTAGTCATGTTGTGGTCATGTCGTGGTCATGTTGTGGTCATGTTGTGGTCATGTTGTGGTCATGTTGTGGTCATGCTGTGGTCATGTCGTGGTCATGTTGTGGTCATGTTGTGGTCATGCTGTGGTCATGCTGTGGTCATGTCGTGGTCATGCTGTGGTCATGTCGTGGTCATGTTGTGGTCATGTTGTGGTCATGCTGTGGTCATGCTGTGGTCATGCTGTGGTCATGTTGTGGTCATGTTGTGGTCATGTCGTGGTCATGCTGTGGTCATGTTGTGGTCATGTTGTGGTCATGCTGTGGTCATGTCGTGGTCATGTCGTGGTCATGTCGTGGTCATGTCGTGGTCATGTCGTGGTCATGTCGTGGTCATGCTGTGGTCATGTCGTGGTCATGTCGTGGTCATGTCGTGGTCATGTCGTAGTCATGTCGTGGTCATGTCGTGGTCATGTCGTAGTCATGTTGTGGTCATGTTGTGGTCATGTTGTGGTCATGCTGTGGTCATGTCGTGGTCATGTCGTAGTCATGTCGTGGTCATGTTGTGGTCATGTCGTGGTCATGTTGTGGTCATGTTGTGGTCATGTTGTGGTCATGTCGTGGTCATGTTGTGGTCATGCTGTAGTCATGTTGTAGTCATGTTGTGGTCATGTTGTGGTCATGTTGTGGTCATGTTGTGGTCATGCTGTGGTCATGTTGTGGTCATGTTGTAGTCATGTTGTAGTCATGTTGTGGTCATGTTGTGGTCATGTTGTGGTCATGCTGTAGTCATGTTGTAGTCATGTTGTAGTCATGTTGTGGTCATGTTGTGGTCATGTTGTGGTCATGCTGTGGTCATGTTGTGGTCATGCTGTGGTCATGTTGTGGTGATGTCGTGGTCATGTCGTGGTCATGTCGTGGTCATGCCGTGGTCATGTTGTGGTCATGTTGTGGTCATGTTGTGGTCATGCTGTGGTCATGTCGTAGTCATGTCGTGGTCATGTCGTGGTCATGGCGTAGTCATGTCGTGGTCATGTCGTGGTCATGTTGTGGTCATGCTGTGGTCATGTCGTAGTCATGTCGTGGTCATGCTGTGGTCATGTCGTAGTCATGTCGTGGTCATGTCGTGGTCATGGCGTAGTCATGTCGTGGTCATGTCGTGGTCATGTTGTGGTCATGCTGTAGTCATGCTGTAGTCATGTTGTGGTCATGCTGTGGTCATGTCGTAGTCATGTCGTGGTCATGCTGTAGTCATGTTGTGGTCATGTCGTGGTCATGCTGTGGTCATGCCGTGGTCATGTCGTGGTCATGTCGTGGTCATGTCGTGGTGATGTCGTAGTCATGTCGTGGTCATGTCGTAGTCATGTCGTGGTCATGTCGTGGTCATGGCGTAGTCATGTCGTGGTCATGTCGTGGTCATGTTGTGGTCATGCTGTGGTCATGTCGTAGTCATGTCGTGGTCATGCTGTGGTCATGTCGTAGTCATGTCGTGGTCATGTCGTGGTCATGTCGTGGTCATGTCGTGGGCATGTCGTGGTCATGCTGTGGTCATGTCGTGGTCATGCTGTGGTCATGCTGTGGTCATGTCGTAGTCATGTCGTGGTCATGTCGTGGGCATGTCGTGGGCATGTCGTGGGCATGTCGTGGTCATGCTGTGGTCATGTCGTGGTCATGTTGTGGTCATGTTGTGGTCATGCTGTGGTCATGTTGTAGTCATGTTGTGGTCATGCTGTGGTCATGTTGTGGTCATGTTGTGGTCATGTTGTAGTCATGTTGTGGTCATGTCGTGGGCATGTCGTGGGCATGTCGTGGTCATGCTGTGGTCATGTTGTAGTCATGTTGTGGTCATGTTGTGGTCATGTTGTAGTCATGTTGTGGTCATGTTGTGGTCATGCTGTGGTCATGCTGTGGTCATGTTGTGGTCATGTTGTGGTCATGTTGTGGTCATGCTGTGGTCATGCTGTGGTCATGTTGTGGTCATGTTGTAGTCATGTTGTGGTCATGTTGTGGTCATGTTGTGGTCATGTTTGTGGTCATGTTGTGGTCATGTTGTGGTCATGCTGTGGTCATGTTGTGGTCATGTTGTAGTCATGTTGTGGTCATGTTGTGGTCATGTTGTGGTCATGTTGTGGTCATGCTGTGGTCATGTTGTGGTCATGTTGTAGTCATGTTGTGGTCATGTTGTGGTCATGTTGTGGTCATGTTGTAGTCATGCTGTGGTCATGTTGTGGTCATGTTGTGGTCATGTTGTGGTCATGTTGTGGTCATGTTGTAGTCATGTCGTGGCGGTTGCATCTCTTTGCAGTCACTTTATTTCACTCGTTATTGTTGTTGTTTCTTTTCCTGTAGCTTCACCGACCTGCAGCAGCAACTTCTGCAGAAACTCCAGCTGAGATCTGACCGCTGAGCAGTCTTCAGCCAAGTCCTCCACATCTGGCCCCAGATCAACAGGAGGACTGAGGAGGAGGAGGAGGAGGAGGAGGAGGAGGAGGAGGAGGAGGGGGGGACAGCATGAAATACTGTATGGCTTGAAACACCTTTTAAATTCATGACAAAAGCTTTGACCCACATTGCGAGAATAAATGTGGTTGATTTAAAAAGGAAGACTTTTAAATTAACAAGAAGAAATATGTATATTGTTAAATATATTATTTAATATAAAATAGGTAAATTACAAGATTGATTATTTGAGAGAAAGGGTTTATTTTTGGACATGTGTTCAGAGTATTTGACATTTTTCTTGCAAAGGTATGATTTTATAAAATCACAGAATAATCCGGTTATTTTCTTGTAAACTTTATTATTTTAAATCTCGGACGTTCTGGTATTTGTTGCCAAATATTACCCCAGAAATGATCTGTTGTTACCCACAATGATCCAAATACACCACGACATATTTCTCCATGGGAGGAGAGGATGTAATTGGAACCGAGAAAAATCCTTTTAAAAACTCAATCAATAAATAAATAGGATTCCAGTGAAAAACTACCAGGAAATAATCTATCAAGAAAATTCTTATTAAATCTGGTGAAAACACGACAGTTGGCTTTAAATAAATACTAACATCTGGAACAGTGAGCTGTAGTTTCAGTGCAGATTCATGCTAAATATGTTTTGAGTCACCTTGAGGAAGAAAAGTCCAGGATGAGGTCTCCGTCTGTCCTCTTGTTCCCCGGGTCCTCCGTTAGCTTGTAGCTCTCCAGGTCACTGCAGGTCAATGGAAACGTTTGTTAGCATGACTTCTATCAACACTAACAGAAACTAAACAATGATTGTATTCCTCTGTTGCTCCACGACCTACAATGTACGAAAAGCCAAACATTTGAGCTGTGTACCTTTGACATCATTTTACAGTCTTTGTTTTTATTTGACCACACGGATACAATCCATATAATGAACAATAAGGACTGTGTCAGGATGGGCCAGGGAACTACCTATAACTAAAGAAACTGCTTACAATAATTACACAACAAAATACAACGACAAAAAGCACAAAACAGGCGGAGAAGACAACCAATTATTAGACAACAATGACTACAAATGTATATATGGAATAGTTTTGATTGATGGTATAATACCATAGAGAGCCACGGTGACGCGTCATAAAACCCGGAAGTAAGTTAGCATTTTACCAATTCCGGTTCCCTCGACAAAAAAGCCATTTCTCCACAGGATTTTGAAAAATAGCTCGAAGACATGTGGAGATTATCCGACTGAACAAAACCTGATCTCAACCACAGACCTGATTTCCAGCTATTTTCCTACATCCTATGGAGAAAGTGCTTTTTGTCGAGGGATCCGGAAGGAGTTTACTTCAGGGTTTTATGTGGCGTCACTTTATGTCCCTTAAACACAGTCCAGGCATCTCTGGAAGGCATTAGAGTATTTTTGAGCTGTGTTGTTACTTCTCTAAATCCAATGCAGCTGGATTTCATCTAAAGGAACCCAGAATAAAGATGAATAAGTGTGTTTTCTGACCTCTCGTTGTCGTTCCCCCAGCAGAGCTGCCTCATCCTCCACTGAGCCATGTGGGCCAACCCCTCTCCGTCTGCACACAGAGACACACATCACACACTCAGTAAAGATATATATAATTAACACAATAAACGTGATCACAATAACAGGCTGACATTGTGGATGTCACTGTAATTAGCATTGTGTATTTAAATCCTTTTAGTATAGAACATAATGCAGAAGGTGTCCTGCTATCACTTTCTAGCATGTGATAATCAGATT
This sequence comes from Notothenia rossii, assembly GCF_949606895.1. Taxonomy (NCBI): domain Eukaryota; kingdom Metazoa; phylum Chordata; class Actinopteri; order Perciformes; family Nototheniidae; genus Notothenia; species Notothenia rossii. The sequence continues at coordinate 1,349,352 of NC_136910.1, read as the reverse complement.
ATAGATTAAAAACTGAAGCTAAACTGTAACTGTGAACTAAACGATAGCTAATCTGAATGTAACTGGTAGCTAAACTATAGTTTTATATCTGTTCAAATAAACTGTGAGCTAATCTAAACTACCTTTATTTAGCTACTAACTAATAACAAGAAACAGATTTACATAATAAACTAAACAGTGAGCTAACCTGAAAGCAGCTAAACCAAATGGTTAACTAGTATAAACCACATTATCTCAGACGATGAACTCAACAGTTCATGATAAACTAACTGTTTGAAATGCTAACTGTTAGCTAAACTAAAATGAACTAGTTAGCTGCTAAAGTGAACTGTTAGCTAACCTGACTGAGACTATTTCAGCTAACTAATATATATGTACACACTCTTTAAACTCATAACCTAACAGTTTAGCTAACCTTAAACAACTCTCTATTGTAGCAGCTAAATATAACTGCTAGCTAACAAAACCAAGTCATCCAGCAGCTTGACTCAAATGTGTTCAAAGCTAAACAACGGCTAAGCTAAACTGTTAGCATGTTAACCAATTCGAATTGTTTAAGATGCTAAATATCAGTTAGCTAACAAACTGTTTCAACTGCTGTTTAACTGCTTAGCTGATGCTTTATTTGTTTGTGTTTAAATGTTAGCTTGCTACCTGAAGATTGGTATTTCAAATAAAACGAACTTTTCTAACATCTAAACTGAAACAAGTCTTAGCTGCTAGCTAAACTGTGAGTTAACCTGACACTACTTTTTTAAGCTAACAAACTGAACAGTTAGTACATCTCAAACAGACAAACAAACTATTCAAGCTACTTAACTGACTTACAAGCCTGGAGAATTTGAAATATAACAAACTGTTTAACTGCTGGTTAACGGCTATGTAACTGCTGTTTAACTGCTTCTATGATCATTAGTTTAGCTGCCTGAAGATTGTTATTTAAACTAAAAACAAATGGTTTTTTTACAACTAAACTGTTTTAGCTGTTAAACTTAAACTGTTAATTTACCTGAAATAAAGTGCTTAAGCTGCATTGATCTGCTGGATAACATGAACTGAAATGTTTAAGCTTGTTAGATTCTAAACTAAACTGTTACTTAAATTGACCTTTTTTAGTTTCTAAATTGAACCCAAATTTTAAAAACTAACTATTTTAGCAGCTAAACTGAGAATAGATTGCTCTGTCTGCTTTGGGTTATTTGCCTAATTTCACATTTATACATAATAAAGCAGATTCTGGTGGATTGTATCGTACATCACAGCTCTTAAATAATAGTTTTTGGGGATCTATATAGTAATTGTACTTTATGTGACTTTATTAGATCTAAATGTACCGCTGCGCAGGGAGTCATCCTCCGGCAGATCTTCATCCAACATGAGGTCGTCATCGTCCAGATCACAAGATTCCAGGTTTTCCAAAACGTCCTGAAATAAAGAAAAATAGAGACTTTTATTTACAGTACTTTATTTATAAATGTGCTGTTCCCCCAGCAGACACCAGAGGGCGCCAGAGGATTGAATAATGAAATCTGATGCAGAGCTCAGAGGTAAAGGAAGCTTTTTCAATATTTACCTATGGACAGAAACTTCACCTGATTTCTGAGTTTGGAAAATAACCGTTGGAACACAAAATACTGAGCACGGACCCACAACATTTTTAATAGTTCTTACTTTTTTTTACCGTCTGTTGTTATCCTGACTTGTGCATTTTTTAAATAAATATTTTAATTATTCAAAAAAATACAGTTTTCTCCAGTTTTTTTTAATAGTTTTTAATGTATTTTAAATATGTTTTTTTATTTAAAGTATGTTATTATATTATTTAAAACATTTGTATTTCATTTTCTTCAAAATATTTGGCTCCATCCATTTTATTTAGCTTTTTTATTTATTTTCTATATAGATTTCGACATAATGTTTTCAGGTGAGAGACAGGTGAGAGAGGGCAGAGACAGGTGAGAGAGGTGAGACAGGTGAGAGAGGTGAGACAGGTGAGAGGGGAGAGACAGGTGAGAGACAGGTGTGAGAAAGGTGAGAGACAGGTGAGAGAGGTGAGAGACAGGTGAGAGAGGTGAGAGAGGGGAGAGACAGGTGAGAGACAGGTTAGAGACAGGTTAGAGGGGAGAGACAGGTGAGAGACAGGTTAGAGAGTTGAGACAGGTGAGAGACAGGTGAGAGAGGGGAGAGACAGGTGAGAGAGGTGAGAGACAGGTGAGAGAGGGGAGAGACAGGTGAGAGACAGGTTAGAGGGGAGAGAGGTGAGAGAGGGGAGAGACAGGTGAGAGAGGGGAGAGACAGGTGAGAGACAGGTTAGAGAGTTGAGACAGGTGAGAGACAGGTGAGAGAGGGGAGAGACAGGTGAGAGACAGGTGAGAGACAGGTGAGAGAGGGGAGAGACAGGTTAGAGGGGAGAGAGGTGAGAGGGGAGAGACAGGTGAGAGAGGGGAGAGAAAGGTGAGAGACAGGTGAGACAGATGAGAGAGAGGTGAGAGATAGGTGAGAGAGGGGAGAGACAGGTGAGACAGGTGAGAGACAGGTTAGAGAGGTGAGACAGGTGAGAGAGGGGAGAGACAGGTGAGAGACAGATGAGAGAGGTGAGAGACAGGTGAGAGAGGGGAGAGACAGGTGAGAAACAGGTGAGACAGATGAGAGAGAGGTGAGAGACAGGTGAGACAGATGAGAGAGAGGTGAGAGACAGGTGAGAGAGGGGAGAGACAGGTGAGAGACAGGTGAGACAGATGAGAGAGAGGTGAGAGACAGGTGAGACAGATGAGAGAGAGGTGAGAGACAGGTGAGACAGATGAGAGAGAGGTGAGAGACAGGTGAGACAGATGAGAGAGAGGTGAGAGACAGATGAGAGAGAGGTGAGAGACAGGTGAGAGACAGGAGAGACAGGTGAGAGAGAGGTGAGAGACAGGTGAGAGAGAGGTGAGAGAGGTGAGAGACAGGTGAGACAGATGAGAGAGAGGTGAGAGACAGATGAGAGAGAGGTGAGAGACAGGTGAGAGACAGGAGAGACAGATGAGAGAGAGGTGAGAGACAGGTGAGAGACAGGTGAGACAGATGAGAGAGAGGTGAGAGACAGATGAGAGAGAGGTGAGAGACAGGTGAGAGACAGGAGAGACAGGTGAGACAGATGAGAGACAGGTGAGAGAGAGGTTTCTTTTCCAAGTTTTTTAACCCAAATAAAGGTGGTTGTAACATCAGACATGTGAAACTGAGTTGATTTAAAGTGGACCTATCATGCTATATGTGAATAATATAGTGTGGGACCATACCTATATAAGGCATATTTATACTTTTTATTTTTCTAAATACCAAACAGATCATGCATTTTAGCCATTCCTCATTTCGCTCAATTTAACACTGTCTTTGCATCATGGGCTGATTCTGTGAGAACAGCACCATCTACAGGCCTGGCATATGTACTACAGCGTCTCCAGTGCTTTCCAACGGCAATGTCCGTGGCTGTCTCCTCCTGATTGGTGGAGTTGGCCCAATAGCCGTAGCGCCACTTCTGTGACGTCATAGAAGTGTTCAAATCTGGATCAGTCTGTATCAGATCCGTTGCAGACCCTTTTTAAGAGATTTGGGTATGGAGGAAAAGAGAGGGGTTGTGTTTTCTGACACTTGGTGAGTTCCCTGGAACACCGGGGACACATGTTCATGTAGAGAAGACGTAGACAAGTGCATTTGGCATGATAGGTCCCCTTTAATGTTAAATCAAACAGCTTTCAGCAGCAGCAGCTTCTAGAAGTTTCACCCTCGAGTTCAGACTGGGTTCAAAATGTGCAGCTCGTGTAAACGCTGACATTTAGAGCCTGTTTCTGCCTGTTCCAGGATCAGTGAGTTCTCTGCACGATGTGTTTGGCACCGACACAAGATGACCCAATCTGGAGACAAAACTGGACTAAAGTAGGACGGAGGCGTCAGGAATATTAAACTCTGCCTCCTGTTTTCAGCACAACAACACTCACAAACGAATCAGCTGCTCACACGGTGACAGTGGATCAATGCTCAATGGATAATTAGGAACAAGTCAAATGATCTTTTTTTGTATTTGTGTATTTGTATTCAATGCTGGATCCACCTCATCATCTTATTCTCATAAATCATCAGTCATTTGTGAGATTATAATCCCAGAGTACGTCAACGCTTCAGGTTGTTTTCTAGTTTATCTACTATTGTGTGACAAGACAAATAAAAGCCTCAAATGGTTCAAATGTGTTTGAGCTAATTTAGCTTTTTCCTTCCCACTCACGATGCTGTTGAGGTCGGAGTCGAAGCTCCCGATGTGCAGGTTGTTGCTGTTGGAGTGGATGGAGACGTTTCCCCCCCCCAGGGGCTCCAGACCCTCCTCGTCCCACAGGTAGGTCCCCCCCGACCCACAGCTGTCCGAGGGGGAGAGCTCCAGAGAGGAGCCGCCCTAAAGAGAGGGGAGAGGCTTTTATTCTGAAGGAATCCACTCATCATCCATACAGGAGATACACACACAGAGGCTTTTATTCTGAAGGATTCCACTCATCATCCATACAGGAGATACACACAGAGAGGCTTTTATTCTGAAGGATTCCACTCATCATCCATACAGGAGATACACACAGAGAAGCTTTTATTCTGAAGGATTCCACTCATCATCCATACAGGAGATACACACAGAGAGGCTTTTATTCTGAAGGATTCCACTCATCATCCATACAGGAGATACACACAGAGAAGCTTTTATTCTGAAGGATTCCACTCATCATCCATACAGGAGATACACACAGAGGCTTTTATTCTGAAGGAATCCACTCATCATCCATACAGGAGACACACACACAGAGAGGCTTTTATTCTGAAGGATTCCACTCATCACCCATACAGGAGATACACAGAGGCTTTTATTCTGAAGGAATCCACTCATCATCCATACAGGAGATACACACAGAGGCTTTTATTCTGAAGGATTCCACTCATCATCCATACAGGAGATACACACAGAGGCTTTTATTCTGAAGGATTCCACTCATCATCCATACAGGAGATACACACAGAGGCTTTTATTCTGAAGGATTCCACTCATCATCCATACAGGAGATACACACAGAGGCTTTTATTCTGAAGGAATCCACTCATCATCCATACAGGAGACACACACACAGAGAGGCTTTTATTCTGAAGGATTCCACTCATCATCCATACAGGAGACACACACACAGAGAGGCTTTTATTCTGAAGGATTCCACTCATCACCCATACAGGAGATACACAGAGGCTTTTATTCTGAAGGAATCCACTCATCATCCATACAGGAGATACACACAGAGGCTTTTATTCTGAAGGATTCCACTCATCATCCATACAGGAGATACACACAGAGGCTTTTATTCTGAAGGATTCCACTCATCATCCATACAGGAGATACACACAGAGGCTTTTATTCTGAAGGATTCCACTCATCATCCATACAGGAGATACACACAGAGGCTTTTATTCTGAAGGATTCCACTCATCATCCATACAGGAGATACACACAGAGGCTTTTATTCTGAAGGATTCCACTCATCATCCATACAGGAAATACACACAGAGAAGCTTTTATTCTGAAGGATTCCACTCATCATCCATACAGGAGATACACACAGAGAGGCTTTTATTCTGAAGGATTCCACTCATCATCCATACAGGAGATACACACAGAGAAGCTTTTATTCTGAAGGATTCCACTCATCATCCATACAGGAGATACACACAGAGGCTTTTATTCTGAAGGAATCCACTCATCATCCATACAGGAGACACACACACAGAGAGGCTTTTATTCTGAAGGATTCCACTCATCACCCATACAGGAGATACACAGAGGCTTTTATTCTGAAGGAATCCACTCATCATCCATACAGGAGATACACACAGAGGCTTTTATTCTGAAGGAATCCACTCATCATCCATACAGGAGATACACACAGAGGCTTTTATTCTGAAGGATTCCACTCATCATCCATACAGGAAATACACACAGAGGCTTTTATTCTGAAGGATTCCACTCATAACCCATACAGGAGACACACACACAGAGAGGCTTTTATTCTGAAGGATTCCACTCATCACCCATACAGGAGATACACAGAGGCTTTTATTCTGAAGGATTCCACTCATCATCCATACAGGAGATACACACAGAGAGGCTTTTATTCTGAAGGATTCCACTCATAACCCATACAGGAGACACAGAGGCCCACTGGTGTGAAAAATGTGAAACGTGTCTGAAAGGAAGTTATAAAATGCTTCACAGTGAGATCGAGGTGTTTCTGAGGGTGGGGTTAAACTGAGTCGTTGCATATTTATAATATGTGTTGGATTACATCATACCAGCACGACTCTTATCTTCTACTTAAAGTCACCTGTCTGCCATCTATATCTTTTATTTTATTCTAGTCCCTCTGCCAACAGGGTCTAGAGTTGGTTGTTTGTCAGCAGGGGGAAGGTCAAACTCAGCCAAAGACGAATTCATTACGTTATTTAAGTATTTTCTCGTAGACGTACGGCTAAAATCTCTGAAAATGTCCACTTTCTTTCTCTCAAATTAATTTAAAGAGCCGGTACCTGCTCGTGGTCCTCCTGCTGATTGGACCTCCTGCGGTGAGGGAGTCTGATGAGACGGTTTTCGGCGCACCAGTCCACGCCGTCGTCCAGGAAGCAAAGACCTGCCTTCGAGACGCCGCTGACAGCCATCTTGTCTTCTTCATTGAACCTGGCACACGATTGGTCGAGCCCCGAGTCGTCCTCGTCGTTTTTGGAGGAGAGAAGAAGTATTCCCATCCCTCCGTTTCCTAAAAAACACAAGATGAGATGAGACGGGGAATTAGGGACATTGTGGGGGAAATAAAATCAGACAAAAACAAATTCTCATCTTTTAGAATATCTGAATTATCCCAGACATAGATGTTTCTCGTTAATGCAGGAACTATGTAAATGTCACCTCATAAGTTGCCTAAGATATTAATCATTTTGACATCAGAGAATTTCTAAAATATGTTACATTTCTGAAAGAACCAATAACCCTATAATATAAATGAATTAAATTGCCTTTAGAGTTGCACTAACCCACTCCTAACACATCTCAAAGTGTGTTCTTACCGAGGTTGTCGAAGTCGTCCATGTATTCCTGACTCGTGTCGTTTCTATCCAGAGACGAGTTGGAGGAGAGGCTCATGTCCTCCAGCGTCTCCCCCAGAATCGACACCTCTCTCTGGACTACCATCGCTGCCGACAGCCCCCTCTCCGGAGCCTCCGGGGGGCTTTCTACAAAGTGAGGGAAATGAAATATAAGAAAGTAGAAAGATACAGATAAGATGAGGAAAGAGACATAAGGGTATATATACATTTAAATAAAAAAATATATAAAGTCTACGGGAATAAGTTGATTATTTTTGGAGATTGTTTTGTACGATCATAAGATGACATCAACAATGATCAAATGAAAGAGACATGTGATTGTTTATACATTTACGGGAAAAACATGAGTATTTTTGAGACAACATTTTCGATTATTTTTCCGTAAATGTACCTCTAGCATCTCAGAGAACAAATGTTTTTTCTTCCAGTTAACTTGTGGCCGATATCTGATCTAAAAGTTCACTCGAAAAAAACCTACAAATAAACTAGAAGAATTTCCTACATTTACAGAAAAAAACACTGGTCCTTAATAAAAACAAAAAACGTAATCCTCGGAAAATAATAGTTATTTTTACAGTAAAAATGTTTTCGCATCACTATTCCAATAAAATCACCTCTTTGACGAATAAAATACCCAAGATTTTTCAGCAAATGTTTATAATTGATAATGTATTTAAAGACAGGGATAAGTGGAGATCAAATAAAAAAAATGCTAACAGAAGAAATTCGTGTTTTGTACGATGTTTACAAACATTATCACGTTAATAACGATTTCCCACCTGGGCTGTTCTCTGTAGTCGACGGTGTCTCCACGGAGCTCCTTCTAGCCGTCGGTCCTCGGTTCACTTCCTGTCCGCTCCCATTGGCTGTGGTGACTCTGAGGGGGCGGGACTGCTTGATGAGCGACGGGCGTGACAGCCTATAGCTGATGCCGCTGGTCTTGGAGGCGGGACCAGTGCTGGGGGGGAGGAGGAGGGGCTTCTTTAGGGGCAGGAGTACAGATTTTGATTGACTTTTGGGTTTCACCAAGACTCCTTTAGGGGGGATTTGAGCGGTGGCCATGTTGGTGGAGGACTGAGATAAGGGGGAGGAAGGGGAGGGATTTAGGGTAGGGGAGGGGGAGGGATTCAGGGTGGGGGAGGG
>NC_136910.1:1259282-1340848 GCF_949606895.1 Notothenia rossii | reverse complement strand
CTTTTTTCTTGTTAATTTGTGGTTTTGGAATTTTCATGTGTAAATGTATATATTTTTTTAAATGACGTAAATTAATTCCTTGTAAATTCTGCCCTAATGGTAATATTATTATTATCACTTTATTATAGGTTTGAATGCCGAATAATACAAAGGAATATATACGAGGGCGACTGTGCCTGCGAGGGAGTGCGCATGTCGATGTATCCTTGGGCGAGACCCTGAACCCTGAGTTGCTCCCGATGGCCAACGGTGTGTGAATGTTAGGTCCTAGAGTCAGGTACACTGCTCTGTGTGAATGTTAGGTCCTAGAGTCAGGTACACTGCTCTGTGTGAATGTTAGGTCCTAGAGTCAGGTGCACTGCTCTGTGTGAATGTTAGGTCCTAGAGTCAGGTACACTGCTCTGTGTGAATGTTAGGTCCTAGAGTCAGGTACACTGCTCTGTGTGAATGTTAGGTCCTAGAGTCAGGTGCACTGCTCTGAGTGAATGTTAGGTCCTAGAGTCAGGTGCACTGCTCTGAGTGAATGTTAGGTCCTAGAGTCAGGTGCACTGCTCTGTGTGAATGTTAGGTCCTAGAGTCAGGTACACTGCTCTGTGTGAATGTTAGGTCCTAGAGTCAGGTGCACTGCTCTGTGTGAATGTTAGGTCCTAGAGTCAGGTGCACTGCTCTGTGTGAATGTTAGGTCCTAGAGTCAGGGGCACTGCTCTGAGTGAATGTTAGGTCCTAGAGTCAGGTGCACTGCTCTGTGTGAATGTTAGGTCCTAGAGTCAGGTGCACTGCTCTGTGTGAATGTTAGGTCCTAGAGTCAGGTGCACTGCTCTGTGTGAATGTTAGGTCCTAGAGTCAGGTACACTGCTCTGAGTGAATGTTAGGTCCTAGAGTCAGGTGCACTGCTCTGTGTGAATGTTAGGTCCTAGAGTCAGGTACACTGCTCTGAGTGAATGTTAGGTCCTAGAGTCAGGTGCACTGCTCTGTGTGAATGTTAGAGCCTAGAGTCAGGTACACTGCTCTGAGTGAATGTTAGGTCCTAGAGTCAGGTGCACTGCTCTGTGTGAATGTTAGGTCCTAGAGTCAGGTACACTGCTCTGTGTGAATGTTAGGTCCTAGAGTCAGGTACACTGCTCTGAGTGAATGTTAGGTCCTAGAGTCAGGTGCACTGCTCTGTGTGAATGTTAGGTCCTAGAGTCAGGTGCACTGCTCTGTGTGAATGTTAGGTCCTAGAGTCAGGGGCACTGCTCTGAGTGAATGTTAGGTCCTAGAGTCAGGTACACTGCTCTGTGTGAATGTTAGGTCCTAGAGTCAGGTGCACTGCTCTGAGTGAATGTTAGGTCCTAGAGTCAGGTGCACTGCTCTGAGTGAATGTTAGGTCCTAGAGTCAGGTGCACTGCTCTGTGTGAATGTTAGGTCCTAGAGGAAGGCACACTGCTCTGTGTGAATGTTAGGTCCTAGAGTCAGGTGCACTGCTCTGAGTGAATGTTAGGTCCTAGAGGAAGGCACACTGCTCTGTGTGAATGTTAGGTCCTAGAGTCAGGTGCACTGCTCTGTGTGAATGTTAGGTCCTAGAGTCAGGCTCACTGCTCTGAGTGAATGTTAGGTCCTAGAGTCAGGTGCACTGCTCTGTGTGAATGATAGGTCCTAGAGTCAGGTGCACTGCTCTGAGTGAATGTTAGGTCCTAGAGTCAGGTGCACTGCTCTGTGTGAATGTTAGGTCCTAGAGTCAGGTACACTGCTCTGAGTGAATGTTAGGTCCTAGAGTCAGGTGCACTGCTCTGTGTGAATGTTAGGTCCTAGAGTCAGGCACACTGCTCTGTGTGAATGTTAGGTCCTAGAGTCAGGTGCACTGCTCTGTGTGAATGTTAGGTCCTAGAGTCAGGTGCACTGCTCTGTGTGAATGTTAGGTCTTAGAGTCAGGTACACTGCTCTGAGTGAATGTTAGGTCCTAGAGTCAGGTACACTGCTCTGAGTGAATGTTAGGTCCTAGAGTCAGGTGCACTGCTCTGTGTGAATGTTAGGTCCTAGAGTCAGGTACACTGCTCTGAGTGAATGTTAGGTCCTAGAGTCAGGTGCACTGCTCTGTGTGAATGTTAGGTCCTAGAGTCAGGTGCACTGCTCTGAGTGAATGTTAGGTCCTAGAGTCAGGTGCACTGCTCTGTGTGAATGTTAGGTCCTAGAGTCAGGTACACTGCTCTGAGTGAATGTTAGGTCCTAGAGTCAGGTGCACTGCTCTGTGTGAATGTTAGGTCCTAGAGTCAGGTGCACTGCTCTGAGTGAATGTTAGGTCCTAGAGTCAGGTGCACTGCTCTGTGTGAATGGTCCTAGAGTCAGGCTCACTGCTCTGAGTGAATGTTAGGTCCTAGAGTCAGGTGCACTGCTCTGTGTGAATGTTAGGTCCTAGAGTCAGGTGCACTGCTCTGTGTGAATGATAGGTCCTAGAGTCAGGTGCACTGCTCTGAGTGAATGTTAGGTCCTAGAGTCAGGTGCACTGCTCTGAGTGAATGATAGGTCCTAGAGTCAGGTGCACTGCTCTGAGTGAATGTTAGGTCCTAGAGTCAGGTGCACTGCTCTGAGTGAATGTTAGGTCCTAGAGTCAGGTGCACTGCTCTGAGTGAATGTTAGGTCCTAGAGCAAGGTGCACTGCTCTGTGTGAATGTTAGGTCCTAGAGTCAGGTGCACTGCTCTATGTGAATGTTAGGTCCTAGAGTCAGGTGCACTGCTCTGTGTGAATGTTAGGTCCTAGAGTCAGGTGCACTGCTCTGAGTGAATGTTAGGTCCTAGAGTCAGGTGCACTGCTCTATGTGAATGTTAGGTCCTAGAGTCAGGTGCACTGCTCTGTGTGAATGTTAGGTCCTAGAGTCAGGTGCACTGCTCTGTGTGAATGTTAGGTCCTAGAGTCAGGTGCACTGCTCTGAGTGAATGGGTGAATGACATGTAGTTTGTAAAGGGCTTTGTCTGAAAGACTGGATAAAGCGATATATAAGTACAGTCCATCTACGGCTGTGTTTGAACATTTCAGCAAACAGGTTCCAGAATATCATTTGTAATTATTATAGTGCATCATGTATTTGAGATGTTGTTAATGTCTTTTTGAATAGTGCATGCTGACGTCTGCACCGACTTCCCTCTCTGCTCCACTTTTAAACTTCCCCTCAGACTGGATTGAAAGTCGCCCCAGTCAGAGCGACTCCTCGTGGAAATAGAAACCCTCTTTTAGCCACGCTGAGTTTTTATAATTCGCTGAAACCTGATCTGTGTTTCCTCCGGACAGACCGACGTCACGCTAAAATATCCAGACAGACGGAGAAGCACTCGACCGTATTATTAGAAAGAGACGGATATCTTTTTACAGGCGTTACATAAACACAGAAGCTCGAGATCTGCTCGTTCTGCTGCTTTGAGAGATTTCATATGAGTTACTGTCTTTATAAAGTTAATTTCACTTCTCTGGTGGAGAAGTTCACTTTTACTTCAAATGCATTTTACAAATAATAATAACATTTAGAGCTGTAGGAACATTAAAATAATAATAAGAATATAATACCCTTGTTTAAAAAGATGTATGTGCCATTTTACATTATGGGTTTTGGAGTAAACATTTTCTAAATTGCAAAAAAGATACACACAAAAAATTCAAAATATATATATATACCTAAAACTAAAGCATTACTTAGAATAATAAAATATCTTAAAACATATGCTGTTGTCCTGTTTTCATTTGGTTTCATTTCAAAATAATATAAATAATACATTTACAATATTTTTGACGCTAAAACGTGTGGCGCAGTGGATAGTGCGTTGGTGTTGGGATCAGGGGTCACAGGTTCAAACCCCACTGCAGTCAGCATGTCGTTGTGTCCCTGAGACACTTCACCCCAAAGTGCTCCTGTGGGGATTGACCACAGTATTGAGTATGTTAATCGCTTTGGATAAAAGCATCTAACATGTGACATGTGATGAAATTTAATTTACAAAAAAACTAAAAGGTAAATGTTTCAGTGTTCATGACCGTGTTTCAGCTCAAACTGAGACCCAGAGCAGCTTTATGACTGACACACACACACAGAGAGAGAGAGAGAGAGAGAGAGAGAGAGAGAGAGAGCGAGAGAGACTGAGAGAGAGAGAGAGAGACTGAGAGAGAGAGAGAGACTGAGAGAGAGAGAGAGAGACTGAGAGAGAGAGAGAGACTCGCCCACAGACAGTCTAAGGCAGGAGTGCCCACACTTTTTCAGCTTGGGAGTTACTTTTAAAATGACCAAGCCCAAGAGATCTACCTACAGGGCCGCTTACAATAATTGCGCTGCATAAGCGCATACATGTGCGCAGCATTTGCGCCTCAGATGAGGAGGTGAGGCCCCCTCCTCACTGCATGAACCCGTATGACACAACTCAGACTGGCTCACCTGCACGTCAATCAAAGGCCTTAGTAAGGATGGATGATAGGCTAACTTTAAAAAAGAAAAAATCGACGTATTGGGCTCTCCTGGTCTATGAAGTCTCTGCTTCACCTCCAACACAAAACTGCTGATGCTAACAAACGTAGCATTAGCCCCTCAGAGACATTAAAGACAAACCATAAAATAATATAAAACTCACACTGTAGGATGTGCAGTAATGGAGTTGCACAATTCACATTTTCACAGAAAGATGTGAAGTGGAGTAAAGTACTGATACCAGAAACATGTACTTAAGTACATCTTTACTTCACTACTTCCCAACTCTGGTTACAACACATGGGTTTCAGTTTTCTGTGAGTCTGAAACTGAACTTTACAGACTGTCCTTGAACGTTACTGTAGAGGTCACACGAAGAGTAGGAAAGGAAGGAAGGAAAGAATGGAGGAGGAAAATGTACAAAAGAAAAAGTATAAAATACAGATTTTTGATTTGGAGATGAGACGAAGAAAAGGGAAGAGGGGATAATGCAGTGAGAAGAGAGCAAGGAAAGAAAAAAGGGAAGGAGATAAGAAGGATACAAGGGAAGGAAGGAAGTACATAAGTAAGTAGCTACGTCAGGAAGGAAGGAATGAAGGAACAAAGCAAATGAGTAAGTATATAAGTAGGTAGGCAAGTAAGTAAGAAGCTAAGTAAGGAAGGAAGGAAGGAAGGAAGGAAGTGAGTAAGTATATAAGGAAGTATGGAAGTAAGTAAGTAATGATGGAAGGAAGGAAGGAAGTGAGTAAGTATATAAGGAAGTATGGAAGTGAGTAAGTAATGATGGAAGGAAGGAAAGAAGTGAGTAAGTATATAAGGAAGTATGGAAGTAAGTAAGTAATGATGGAAGGAAGGAAGGAAGTGAGTAAGTATATAAGGAAGTATGGAAGTAAGTAAGTAATGATGGAAGGAAGGAAGGAAGTGAGTAAGTATATAAGGAAGTATGGAAGTGAGTAAGTAATGATGGAAGGAAGGAAGGAGGTTTTGTACTCCACTCCTTCCCACCTTTGCTTAAAATATATAAAACACATGAATGGTTGCCCGGGAGCCTTTTCCAGAATGTGTCTATCCCCTCCCCCCTCTCGTTTCTCAGTCACTTTGCATAGACAAACTCCCCGTTGTGCTCCTCTCACTCCAGTAAAGGACCCCTCCCCCCCCCCCCCCCCCCCCCAGCATCATTAATCTGCCTCAAAGCAGCTCTTTCTCTGAATCCCTCCAAGAAAAAGAGCTCCTGCAGCTCATCGGCTGAAAACCAACTAATGTGCAACATATATATTTATATTGAGTTAATAACTGTTGTTGTGAGTGTTCAGCGCGAACAAGAGCAGCAACTTGTTAAAAAGAAGAGTAAAACTATTTCCACTATTTGGAAGTACTTTGGCTTTCAGGAGTCCGACGTGGAGCAAAACAAAGTGCAGGGTTTGTTACCAGGTTGTGTTGGCACCGCACGCTAACACAACCAACCTCTTCAACCGTCTGAAACACAAAGTGCAATACGACCGGGCAATAGTACAACAAAAAGCAGACTTCATCCACCACATCATCACATCATCGGTTCAGGACGGTACAGAGCAACGGCCTACGAGCTCGCAGAGACACAGAGACAGGTGCCATTACATTTCACATCGCTAAAGATACGTGCCCAGTTAGCAGCACTGTTAGCAACCAGGGCTTTAAGCAACCTGTCAGCACGTTGGAGAAGCGTTACGCGATGCCGCCTCGGTATTATTCCAGCAGGTCTGCGCTGCCTGCGCTATGTGACAAATGCCGCGGGGAAGTTGAGAGAGATGTGGCTTCAGTTGACTGCTTTGCCACCACAACGGACCTATGGTCTAGCCCAGGGGAGCCCAACCAGTCGATCGCTGGGAGATTCCCAGTCGATCGCTGGGAGATTCCCAGTCGATCGCGAGATGTGTCTAAAAATAGAACAACAATATTCTGTTTTATCATTAATGTCCTATAACATAATCTTCCTGTGTCAGAATAATGCACTTGAACGCATCAAAGCTTTGTGATTGGCCGGCGTGACCCCATGTGTCTGGGCGGGGCTGGTGGGAAGCGGGCAGTGCACTAGTTTGCTGACGTTGTCCGTGGCAACAGGAGTGACAGCCCGCACGCACACAAGACCGCAATTATGGCAGAAGCAAAAAAGCCCAAAATATATAATGTTCACTCCGAGTGGGAGGATGATTATTTTTGTATCTATTCCAATTCAAAGTCCATCTGTCTCATCTGCAATGCGAGCGTGGCTTCATCGAAGAAGGGTCATTTAGGAGCAGCATTTCAAAACAGTGCACAAACGCTACGAGACGGAACTCCCTCCTGATTCTGCGCTACGCTCCCAAAAGGGGAGGGGCCTGAGAGGACAGCTAAATGCACAGCAGTCCATTTCCACCAGGCCCAACAACAAGAGCAAGGCTGCTGCCAGAGCATCTCATCGAGTCAGTCACGTTCTGGAGAAACACATGAAGTCTTTCAAAGACGGAGAAGTTGTGAAAGAAGTATTCCTGGAGGCTGCCGGCGCGCTTTTGGGGGACAGTCAAAATAACAGCAGCATTTCAACAGGTTTTTGATATGATAAAAACTCAAGTTAGAGACCGTTATTAATCAACTGTACGTTTTAGTTTGAACTTATTCATTATAATTATTGTACAAAATGGTATAAGAATGCAAACATTCAGATCTGTTCTGTTTAAATTGATTATAGTCTATTATCATTCAGGTTTAGAAACTAGTGTTGCTTGCATCCTATTTTAAAGGCATTTCTTTTTATACTCTAATAAAATGCAACAAAAAAAGGGTTTGATTTTATTAATGTTGTTTTTTATTGCACTTTGCAGCAGATTCCTGTGTAGCTTCAGATCTGAGTCGTCTTATTAGTGAGCCTCATTTATACTTTTGTAGCAACACTTTTTATATAATGGCAAAGAAAGGATTCAGAGTCTTTTCTTGTTTCCTGTCTCATGTGAGGCAGCACTGCCACAAGTTCCTCTTCAGAGAGGGTCTTCAGTACAGGGGGCAATATGTTCCCCTGCCTGCGCTCATCTCTGAAACCAGACCATGTCAACAGGCTGGTGTTTAAGAGATGACATGAGCAGCCCTACCAGCTTTTGCCATGGTGGCCAAAACATTTTGATTTGGTCTTAAATTGTAGTTCAACATGTATTTCCTGTTACTTCTGGACCATGACGGTGGGCCAGCCTTCAACGTTTAACTGAGTGGAATATGTTGAACATGTTTTACCAACATGTTGGCTCTATGTTAAGGAGTTTCAGTAGGTTGTGACTGTGCACTGCAATATATTTGATTTCATTTATTTTGGTCTAATTTCGTTTTATTTATCATATTAATATATGTTTAGTATGGTTTTGGAAGTGCGCTCCAACACATTTGTTGATCTTGTTTATTGGTAAAATAATATTTGTTTTAAAGTTCAATAAATGGTCAATGAATAATCGTCAAAATCATCGTGATATCAATTATTGACCCAAATAATCGTGATTATGATTTTTGCCATAATCGCACAGCCCTACAATATATACCTGGCTGCTGAATCCTCAGAACTGTTACAGGATGTGTATTTCGTAAATTGTGTAACTTTTTTTATCTTTAATACTTTTGCATGCATGCTTCTAAGTTAACATTAAAGGTAGGGTAGGTAAGAATGGAGAAACCAGCTGGAGTGGCTAGAATTTGAAAATACACAGCCGGAAAAAATCTGCCCCTTCCTTCAGACTTCCTCACAGAGCCCCTCCTCCAACACACACGAACGTGCACATGACCAATGAGGGTAGAGATCAGTTTGTGCACAGATGGAAGGCTGACAGGCAGGTAGGCCATCCAGTTACTTTAGCCGGCTCAGATGATTGGTCGTGCTTTTTACAGCGCCACGGCTTCCACAGATGAAATTATTTATGGATTTATTGTCAAAGCACTTCAGATATTCATTGCTATCTGGATGTTAAGAGCATTCCATGGAATATAACAACAAGTGTTTCTGAAGTGAATTACCTACCCCACCTTTAAGTTTAAAACAGTAAAAGTGAACATGTACTTTAAAATAACCGTCATGTGTGGAATAAACTAATTATTAATAGCTTTTAGAGCTGTAGAAACAGAACAATTATAATACTACGAATATGATAAATGTATTAAAAACATTAACGTGCCATTTTACATTATGGGAGAATTACATTTGATAAAATGCAAAAAAATATCATACACAAAAATTTAAAAAAACTAAGGCATACATTATTAAAAAAATTGTTTAAAAGAAATACAATATGTTCTTTTCAAGAGTTTTCATTATGTTTCATTCTAATAACCCCAGACATCATTAACCAGCCTCAAAGCAGCTCCTTCTCTGACTCTGTTCCTGGAAACCCTGCAGCTCATCGCCGGCTGAATGTCTGAGCACTTTCACAGCAGATTAATGGTTAAATGGTTAAATGGTTAAATATGCAATAAATCCTGAGAACGCCAAGGAAACTAGAGGAAAGGTTAAAGTGGAAAGAACGTCGTCTCTTGCGTAACAAACACTACGTTCACATGCAGAAATATCTTAGTGTTTGCTCTTTGTCCGGGAAGATAATATTCAGAATGAGAATCCAGTTTATAGCCAGGTTCGTTTACACATACAAGGAATCTGCTTTGGTGTCTGGTGCTGCCAACATAAACAATCTAAAGATAAGTTACAAAGTAAGTAATATAAAATAAATAAGGAATATATAAGGATAATACAAATGAAAGTGGACCTATCATGCTATATTTGAAACATATTGTAGGGCCACACCTATTCCAAACATGTCTGAGACACCGGGGACACAGTGATGTAGAAAAGACATCACAAAGTGCATTTTGCATGATAGGTCCCCTTTAAGTTGTTTTAAGAAACTATTTAGCATTAAAAAGGGAAGCTAGAGACAAGTATTTACACTAGGGCTGAACGATATACCGTGTCATGGCGATAACCGCGATATGCGCAATATTCACAATTCTTTCTTTTTTTTTTTTAGGGCGTTCGATATCAAGTAGGTAAATTAACTCAAACACGTCATGTTACAATTATTTTGCTGCTTGCTACTAAAGGAAAACTTGCGCGGCTCTCATGTCAGGGGTGCTTGAGTGGAGTGACATGCAGGCTCTGAGTCTGCATGCACAGCAAACAACTATTCCAGATGCCTTTGCCGGTGTTACTCCATATGAGAAAGGTTCAAACGGCACAAAGGAGCTGGTGTATAGCTGTTCTTCATTTTATTTTGATAATGTTGTTTAAAAGATGTCCTCTACTTTGCTGCTATTTGCACAGAAAGGTTTTAATTGTGGAATAAAAAGCTAAATGACCTATTTGGTCACGTATGTTAATTCCCTAATGTGATAATGAAGCTTCCTATAGTTTCATGTTTCATCTCTTGGATCCCTTCTGGACCCCACTCTTCTTCATTCACAGATGAACCCCCTTATTTGAGGGTAAGCAACCTGCATGATCATGACTTGTTAGATCATGACTTAAGGTTTGATGAGTCCACCGGTTAAGATCCTGACGTCCGTGACTAAAATCCTTCATCCGGTTAAATATAGTTAAGGTCTCAGGTTCAAACCCCACTGCAGTCAGCATGTGGTTGTGTCCCTGAGACACTTCACCCCAAAGAGCTCCTGTGGGGAGTGTCCACAGTGTTGAGTATGTTAGTCTCTTTGGATAAAAGCGACTAACATGTGACATGTGATGTAAAAGTGTAGAGCTGTTTACAAGAAGAATGAAAAGAGGAAGTTGTGATCTGACTCACACGTCAATGGGGAACAGGAAGTAGTTTTCACCGTTTATTTGCATATTTTTCCAGGTGTAAATCCTAACATCCAAACAGACTGTGCTGCCAACATGAACCTGTTTCAAATCAGTATGTTACAGGTACATTAGTTAGCATACTGTTTCAGTGCCAACTGCAATAAAAGAGCGTACAGTGAGTTGAAGTACATTGGGTTTATTTGTTTGTTAATGTTTTAAAGTATGGTGTCAAAAAGAAACAAGTAGAAAGAATCAGAAACGCTGTCTGTCAACAAATGCACAAATAGCCCAAGTGCCAGTGAGAAGATATTCATTATTTTTGAGAGCAGCGAGAAACCCACCGTGCCGTTTAGTTGCAGAAATAATATACAAAAATCAACCAGTTTTCTGTTCATCCAAATTGGAGAAACTGAGCCTTACACCAACAATCTACGGTGAGCTAACATGTACCGTTAGCTTGTTAGCATGTTGTTGTTTGTAGCCTTTAAAGTCCATTCTCTCGTAGAGGTAAACACAATAGAGACTGTTGCTACAAACATCTGGCTATAAAACTGCAACGCGATGAAAGCTTTCTTTGTTGCTTTGGGTTTATTTTAGGAAACTTTGTCAGGTACATGCTGTAACTTAAAGGTCCCCCCCTCTGATTGGCTGAAACACCAAACAGATTATTGCAGAATTACCCATAATCCCCCCGGTTTCACCCCTGTTTCCACAGTGCTGATTCTCTGTCTGTTACTTTAGATGAAAATGAGGAGCCCCTCCCCACGCCCCTCTGAGAGAGATTTGGTTACAAAGAACTCAATGGAGGTCTAGGAGGAGATTCAGGTGATAACCGGGGGGGGGGGTACCTTGGTTGCTGATTGGCTAATGGTTACACAAGACAAAGAAACATGGCATCACAAAGTGGATTTAGCATAACAGGGGACCTTAAAGAAGTTACTGTGATTGATTCAAACTAAGCTAGCTTTAGAAATCAAGTCTTTCTGAGCGGATGTGAAACAAACATCTTCTCCATGTTGGAGTCTAAACTGAGGGAGGCGTTCCCAGTCGATGAAATACGTCAGACTCTTTAAACACTAAGTGGCTCGACAGCAGCTCGGATGATTTGATCCGAGGAGGAAACGGGGCAGACTTTCGAGATGGAAAAGATTCACCAAACATTTCCTGCATCCATTATCCATCAGAGAGGAAATGCACCCTCAGAGGCGGAGGAGAAGCTTTTAATGCCGAAAGCCAGACTGAGCACAAGCAGGCGTGTCCGCTTTTATGCAAAGACTCGCTGCTTTAAATCAAATTAGAGTTATATCAGTGAACAACTTTGGCTTTTGGATTCACAAATCCACACCTTTAATGACATACCTTCAACTTTGAGGGACTGGGAATGTCAGATATGTTATACGCCCAAAGCGTTGATCTAAAATGTTAGAATCGATGTAAATGATTGTCACTTGCAGCTTCTTGATGTTCTGTGTCAGCATTAAAGCTTTCCAGCTGCTGTTCAAATATATCTATCAGTCCAAAATAACCCTCAGATCCATCTTTAGGAAAATATGTGTTAGTTGCAGACCTACTGGGTTTTAAGGTTTAAGGTTTTAAGGTTTACAACGCAAGATTTGTGTGAAGATGAATAGACCGAATCGCTGCTGGTTCAAGACTTCAGTTTAGCTCAAAGAGGAAACTGGGAATTAGAAGGTCAGTAATCATGTGTCTAGCTAAAAGAGAGGTTTCTCCAATGCAAGAACGTCCTGGTTTTATTTGTTAACTGTAAAACGTGTTCTGGCTTTGGACTAGTTGCTGATTGGAACCGTTAGCTTCACCTCTGGGAGCTCCATGGACATTACTCAATACTAAACCCTGTTAATCAAGAAGATCAACGACATAGTGAGGGGAATTACGGCTCTTTGAAGGGAGCCGGATCTCATGGCTCCGTTCCTTCCCGAGAGCCGTTCAAAAGAGACGCTTTTTTTAAGGGGGCGGGGTTAATAGGTTTATCTGCAACATAATCACCAGGATGAAGACTGACTGTACTGCCAGAAATCTACTTTTAACTCACAGAAAATGTCTAACTTACTACATCTCTCAGCCGAACTACCACTCAAGCAGCGTCACGCCATCATCTACGGCTAATGTGCGTTCAGGAGAGCAGGTTCCCGTAAAGGCGAGTGGAGTCATGGCCGGCAGAGAACCAGCGGTAAAAAGAACAGCTCTCACCAAGTACGACTCGGTTCCCTTCGTTCGTACCAAGAGCTGTTCAAAAGAATCGATCGTTCGCGAACGTCGCATCACTACAACGACAGAAAGATCTATTAATACCGGGTAAACTGCAGTCCTACAGAAAGCTACTACAGCTGACCAACACCTCCATGTGAAGGGGAGGACAAACAAAGAGAGCAAACGAAGAGTCGTAAACAACCAGAAAGAGGGGGAAGCAGCGAATCAGCAGAGATTGGAGATAAAGGGAAAGTCAGGGAGATTCTGTAAATGAAACGAGTCAGCAGGACGTTAGCCGTGAAGCTAACTGATGAGTGGGCTTTAAAGGGGCCTCTTTAAGAGCTTCTCACTAATTAACCTCAGAGAGTAATGAAGCGTGAGGACAGAGTCAGCTCTACTTTCATATTTAATGTCACATTGTCTTTATTTAGTGTTTTGTGTGTTACAGAAATCCACTTTTGCATTAACTATTCACCAGACGGGATGCCTTTGTGCTTTGAGAACAGACCGGAAAATGTATTTTTGATAAGCTGGACCCAAAAGCTTCTCCCTGCATCTGTATCATGTGTTAAAAAACATTACAAAACCCTAGGGAAGAGTACAATTAGTTATAAATGTAAATAAATATTATATGTCCTTCAACATACAATCCTTTACCGTTAGCATACTGGTGTCGTAATGAAGTCAAACAGGTCATACTCTGTTATAGGCTATCTTTTTTATTTTGCTGTGAAAACATCTGGATTTATTCAAGTTTCTCTTCAAAACCTACAGGATTGCATATCAACGCATCAAGATAACTTATAATTTACCAACGGCTAATATTTAATTTGACTGAATAGTGCCTAAACCATCATAATGTAACTCAACGGAAACTCTGTTAGCTTTAGCATTAGCTTTAGCATTAGCTTTTAGCTCTCCGACACCAAAGGGAATTCATTGTATGTAAAAAACCTATAATAAAAACTGGATATCTATCATTTACTTCTGCCCAATGTTGTGTCAAATCATCATATATTCATAGATATATATTATGTCTTATACTCCGATTGCCTCGTACTCCAAATAGCTCTGGAACACATCTTAATGTAACTCAATTGTATCTTTAAGCTCTATATCACCGAATACAAAATGCATTGTTAAAAAACTACTATAATAACTGGATTTATTTAATAAACCTTTTCCCAATACTTATTGTTACTAACTAGAGCTTGAACACACCATATTCTAACTCAATGCAACCTCAGTTAGCTTTAGCTGTTAGCTCTGATACAAGAACGTTAATGATCCGTCTGTGCTTCCCCCAAGACTGTATTTTATTGATAAGAGCTTGAACGCACCACAATGTAACTTGAGGGAATCTCCGTTAGCTTTAGCTGTTAGCTCCGTTATTTAGCCAGACTCTGCTGCTAACAGCTAACGCTAGCTAGATCCCCTGCAGAGTTAAATGTCTTTAGCATGTAGCATTATCAGAGTATGTAGCCTATTTTAGCACTTTTTGAACATTTAAGGAAATATTCACAATCCCACAATGACTTCGGTCCAAATAAAGGTGATTGTTTGACTGCTAAAGCTAAATAAATGGATCTAAAGTTGGTACCAAAGGAGTACAAATCAAAAGAGAACCAGATCAGCCCTTTCCTCCATTGACCACAGAAACCACCTCCAGGAGCCATACATATTTACATAGATCGAAAACATTCCTCGCAGAAACTGGAACAACTTTCACATGTTTCAGTCGTTTCTCCTCTGTTTTCACTTCACGAATATTTTGGGGGGTTTTGTCGATCAAAACCAGATATTTTTAAGATTTCATTTTGGACTGTGGGAACGTGTGATGGAAGCTTTTCAATTAGCCTGTTACATATTAAAAAATACATTAGTTAAAATATGTTTTTAGTGTTTATAATTCACTGAAACTCTACTAATAGAACAGCTGTTATGAATATTCATTTAGGTAAAACACCTTTAGATTAATATTAATTGTGTTTATACAGTGAATACAAGGTTTGTAGTGAATGTATTTTATTTAAGTAGAAAACTTACATTTCAGTAATAATTGTGTGATTGTTTTTGCTTAGAAACACTGATGACTTCAAACTGATGTACTGTAAATACATATCTATTGTAAAGAGGTGTAATCTGATTTAAATGCAGACTATCAACAGCGTCATGTTTCCATAATGCAGCAAACTATTATGGGATATCATATAAACACTGTGTTTTCATATTATATAAGGCATCAACTCCTAATTGATTATTATCATTGAATTTTTTCCATATTTTATTGATTAAATACATAAAACTACTAAACTGCTGATATGTTATTGCTGCTATAATTAAAATTTGCCATTTCATAATTAATGTAATGTAATAAATCAGAGAAACGTCTTTATTTATTTATTTCATTAACATCAATGTGTCTCCAAGATACATTTGCAAACATATTTTGAATATTTCAAAATTCAATTAATAGTATCTGTATATAATTATATTTAAACAGGTTACTTTAACGTATTAATGAAAAATACAGTGTGGTCATTTGTATTTTTTTTAATAATCATGTGATATTTGAACACGTATTTTAAAAAGAATTTAAACATATTTTCATTATAATAACATATTGTGTGTTGTTTGTGTGTGTTGCTAATCATCACACACCAACACAATATGCCTGTATTTGTGAAAACCAACCAAACAGAATGTGTTTTAATGTGTTGTATCATATACTTACATAGCAGGTGATAGATTGTTTATGATATAATAGATTTAAAGGATGTCAAAGGCTAATATAAAGTCGATATGTCTGGTTAGCATCAAACAGCATCACTGTGCTGTCATTCAGAAGCCCGTTAAGAAAACACTCCATTTTATCCAGCTGTTTGGAGCTAAATATGTCACTTTTCTCCAGATATGTAAGGGAAATATAAAGCATGTAATGTTATATGTGTGTATATATGAATATGGGGTAACACATTTATATTATAAGGAGGATGTTTCCCAAAATAACTCACCTGCAGGGTAGACGGAGCCTCAGACATCAAAATGCGGAAATGTGCAATTGGAGATGTTTGAATGAAGCCATCTGGATGTCAGTGAGGATTTTCTTCAGTTAAATCCAGCCGAAGAAAGTGTAAGAGCCCACAGCAGAAGATACAAGTCCTGATAATGAGTTACAACCAGAATCAAATCCACTGGAGATCCGAGAGGCGAGAATTCTCGGTTTTGCTGCCGGGTTTTGGCTGCTGTTTTCCGGCCTGCAGCTACCGAACACTACGGGGTCTCCGCCATGTTCCCGCTCACCTTGCAGGGGTTCACTCTCTGTCAGCAGGTGAACACATATCCAAAAGAAAAGCCTTGTGTGTTTCCCGTGTGTGTGTGATCAATAATTCCCGTGTGCTTGTGTGTTGTTGCACATGTGCGGAGGACGAGCTGCTGGGACTGAACTAGCTGCTGAATCATCTACACACACACACTCAAACGACTCAAACACACACACACACACGGCAGAACAGCTGACACTGACGTCATCATGCACTGTAAACATAACCCGTTCCTCCCCGGAAGATTTTTAATTAAACATGTATTTTTTAACTAATCTTTTGTGAAATCATCCTGTTATCTTCAGCATTATTTATGACCATAATTTTATCCCAGGCTTATTATATTTACTAATCATTATATTTATAATTATTATTTTACAGTAACTCCACCACCTTGTGTTTGGTTTTGGAATAACTGCTGAGAAAAAAAATCACTGGAAATATTATTAAGGATATTTTATTAGTTACCAACGTAAAATATGTACAATAATAATAATAATAATGATCATCATAATCATAATAAAAATGACAAAAAAACAAGAATAATAGGAATAATAAAGTGCATTTATAAACTCAAAGCTTTCAAATGTTACATGTGCCATCATGTGTTCCATCAGGTATGGCCTCATCGTCCATGACGTCATCATGTGTGCGTGACATCACCTATGACATCACAAAGCTAATGGAATGTCGCTTTGTGCTTGGGTTCTAGAATGTTTGCACCTGAGTCAGCTAGACAGAGAGACACACACTCACACACTCACAGAGACACACACTCACACACTCACAGAGACACACAGAGACACACACTCACACACTCACAGAGACACACAGAGAGACACACACTCACAGAGACACACAGAGAGACACACACTCACACACTCACAGAGACACAAACACACACACACTCACAGAGACACACAGAGACACACAGGCACACAGACACACAGAGACACACAGAGAGACACACACTCACAGAGACACACAGAGAGACACACACTCACACACTCACACAGACACACAGAGACACACAGAGAGACACACACTCACACACTCACAGAGACACACACACACACACACTCACAGAGACACACAGAGACACACAGGCACACAGACACACAGAGACACACACTCACACACTCACAGAGACACACAGAGACACACAGGCACACAGACACACAGAGACACACAGAGAGACACACACTCACAGAGACACACAGAGAGACAGAGAGACACACACTCACAGAGACACACAGAGAGACAGAGAGACACACACTCACAGAGACACACAGACACAGAGACACACAGAGAGACACACACTCACAGAGACACACAGAGAGACAGAGAGACACACACTCACAGAGACACACAGACACAGAGACACACAGAGAGACACACACTCACAGAGACACACAGACACAGAGACACACAGAGAGACACACACTCACAGAGACACACAGAGACACACACTCAGAGACACACACTCACACACTCACAGAGACACACAGAGAGACACACACTCACAGAGACACACAGAGAGACACACACTCACAGAGACACACAGAGAGACACACACTCACAGAGACACACACTCACAGAGACACAAACTCACACACTCACAGAGACACACAGAGAGACACACACTCACAGAGACACACAGAGAGACACACACTCACAGAGACACACACTCACAGAGACACACACTCACACACTCACAGAGACACACACTCACACACTCACACACAGACACAGAGACACACAGACACACAGACACACTCACACACAGACACAGAGACACACAGACACACAGACACACTCACACACAGACACAGAGACACACAGACACACTCACACACAGAGAGACACATACTCTCACACTCACACACACACACAGAGACACACACACACACACACACACACACACACACACACACACACACACACACACTCACACTCTCACACAGAGACACATACTCTCACACTCACACAGACACTCAGCACTAAAGACCAGTACTTACAATCTGGTCTACAATAATACAGAAAACTACTTTCTGATAGAGACAGTCCATCACAGACTGATAGTCTTTTAATGACTATAAGCACAGTCCTCTATACACCAAATAATACTTGTTCAGTATTCTTGTACTTGTGTAAAAGTAGAAGTACTCAGATCTTGTACTTGAGTAAAAGAAGAAGTACTCAGATCTTGTACTTGAGTAAAAGAAGAAGTACTCAGATCTTCTACTTGAGTAAAAGTAGAAGTACTCAGATCTTGTTCTTGAGTAGAAGTACTCAGATCTTGTTCTTGAGTAGAAGTACTCAGATCTTCTACTTTAGTCAAAGTAGAAGTACTCAGATCTTCTACTTGAGTAAAAGTAGAAGTACTCAGATCTTCTACTTGAGTACAAGTAGAAGTACCAGAGTGTAGGAATATTTGAATACTTGAGTGAATGTACTTAGTTACTTCCCACCTCTGTCCAGACATAACTATATATACAAATTAAATTAAATAAATTAAACGTAAAACAGTTTGTCGTGTTTGCAGATTTGTTTGACATACAAATGATTGTTGTGTACTTATACATGTTTCCTTTTTTTAATGAAGAGTATCCAGTATTTGTGGTGGTGTGTTGTCGGTGTGTGTCCAGCAGAGGGCAGCACTCTCCTTTAGCTTTCTAACGCAATGTGCCTCACTTATTAAACTTTGGGCACATAGTAAAAACTGATAAATATATTTAGCTTTATTGATCTTAAATGTGTAAATGATCATCTAGAGAATAGACAGTATCAAACATAAATCAGCTCAGTATTCCTCTTTTTATTATTGCATTTAGATAAAAAGACATATTACAGACTGTTTGTCTCTCTCTCTCTCTCTCTCTCTCTCTGTGTATGTGTGTGTGTGCAGTTTGATGCTGTGCAGCTGAGAGGGGGAACATGTATTATTCTGAGTCCATCATTATACTTGTTGTTATTGACTTTAGATAAAAAAGGTTACCTGTAACTTTCTTACATTATGATTTGGAGTTTCTGGACATGCTGTTGATATGAAACGGTAATGATCTATGATTCCAGGAAATTCCATTATTAGACTTTTTACTATTTTAGATAAAAAGGGTTACCTTAACAACATCATATCATAGACGTCATAGACTGTTTGAATAGTCTCTCTCTCTCTCTCGCTCTCTCTCTCTCTCTCTCTCTCTCTCTCTCTCTCTCTCTGTGCAGTTTGATGCTGTGCAGCTGAGAGGGGGGGACATCTCTCACAAGAGGGTATTTTTCTCCGCGCGCTGAGGCGGTTTGGACACGCGGACGCGGTGCTGGTGCGTTGGGATGAAGATGTTTAATAAGAACTGGATACAGCGTTGGAGATGGAGTCTTTCTTTCCTATGAGAGCCGCTAATTGGCAAACACAAAATGGCCTGGCGTTTTCGAGAGCAAAACGTAACAGATTACCCATCATGCCTTGCTTTCAGAGCAGAAGTACCTGTATGTAGTTTATAGAGCATCCGCAGTTTCCATTAAGCCCCGCCTCCTGCCATTAAGCCCGACCTCCGATCTCCCGTTCTCGGCTCAGTCCAACAAATGGAGAGAGACAAATAAATCTGGATTCGGCTTTTTGTGCATTTTACAACTTTAAGGACCGAATGAATCTAATAAGGGCTATACACGTGTTCGTGCTGGTAGTTTATTTAGTTTAACATGTTAGTCAATGGGAGAAAGTCTTTCTGGGCCGGGTGACGTCACGGACTGATACGGAAGTTGTAGTACCGCCGTTTGGACACAAGGAATCTTTTCCTCAGAGTCCGGAGCACTTCTTCCTGGGGGCTTGCACGTTGTGATGAGCAGCCTCAGCCTCCGCACGCTCACCGGCTGCGTGCTCTTTTCCCTGATCGTCTCCACGCTCCTCGGGAACGCTTTGGTTTGCCTCGCAGTGATCCGGTTCCGCCACCTGCGCTCCAAAGTCACCAACTCCTTCGTGGTGTCGCTGGCGGTGTCTGACCTGTGCGTGGCCGTGCTCGTGATGCCGTGGCGCGCCGTGTCCGAGGTCTCTGGCACGTGGCTTTTCGGATGTTTCTGTGACACGTGGGTGGCTTTTGACATCATGTGCTCCACCGCGTCCATCCTGAACCTGTGCGTCATCAGCATGGATCGATACTGGGCCATTTCCAGTCCTTTTCGCTACGAGAGAAGGATGACGCGCAGGTTCGCTCACCTGATGATCGGTGTTGCGTGGACGCTCTCCATTTTAATCTCCTTCATCCCCGTGCAGCTCAACTGGCACCGTGTGCAAAACTCCACCTCAGCGATTAACATGTTGGACTGCAACACTCGCCTGAACCGAAGCTTCGCCATCTCCTCGTCGCTCATCAGCTTCTACATCCCCGTGGTGATCATGGTGGGAACGTACACGCGTATTTTCCGCATCGCTCAGACCCAAATCCGGCGCATTTCGTCCCTGGAAAATGCAGCAGCAACGGCAGGACGAAATCCACGAAGCCACCACCATCGTGTTTCGACGCAGGAAGAGAGTTCTCTGAAGACGTCTTTCAAGAGAGAAACCAAAGTGCTGAAGACCCTCTCCGTCATCATGGGGGTTTTTGTGTTCTGCTGGCTGCCGTTTTTTGTGTTGAACTGCGTGGTTCCTTTCTGTGATTCGCAGAGAGGAAGTGCGTGCGTCAGCGACACGACTTTCAGCGTTTTCGTGTGGTTCGGATGGGCGAATTCCTCCCTGAATCCGGTGATCTACGCCTTCAACGCGGACTTCAGGAAGGCCTTCTCCACGCTGCTGGGCTGCGGGAAGTTCTGCTCCAGTTCTGAGGTGCAGGCGGTGGACTTCAGCAACGAGTTGGTGTCCTACCGCCACGACTCTACCCTGCAGAAGGAAGTAGTTCCGGTTGCAGGTGTGCAGAGACAGGAAGTGAACTTTGACAAAGTCTCTGTCATCTTTCAGTGTGAGGCGGAGATCTGTCTGGACCTGATGCCCTTCAACTCCTCCGGTCCCAACGACTGCTACCTGATCCCGGGTCAGATCCACGACCTGTGAGGGGCACAAAGACTTTAAAGACTCTTCTTTGGTGCCAAATTGCTAATTTAAATTAACTTTATTCTCAGTAAAGATGTGTTTTTATCCGGGGGTTTCGAGACAAGCCCTCAAAAAGTTCAGTGAGGTCATTTTGTGGGGATATTGCGACAAACGTCAATGGGCCCAACAAGACTTTTTCCCATTGACTTACACTTAATTCTCTTAAACTTTAAGGCTTTTTTTGGTGCAAAATTCAAATGTTATGCTACCTGACCCTGGACCAGTGAGCAGCCCAACTCTGGGGCTTCAAAGGCTCTTCATTGGTGCCGAATTTAAATTGAAATGTAAACTTCATTCTCAGTGTTTTTATCCGGGGGTTTCGAGACGAGCCCTCAACATTTTCTGGTGAAGCAACATTTTTATTTTACGCTATCTGATCCCGGGTCAGATCCACGACGTGTGAGGGGCACAAAGACTTTAAAGACTCTTCATCGTGTTTTTCTCAAAGCGTTGACGTCATACTCAGTGAAGATGTGTTTTCATGCGGGGATTTCGAGACACGCTCTTAAAAAGTTCTGTTGAATCAAATGTTTTGTACTCGTCCAAATATAAAACTTCATTCCCCTCCTAGTGTTTGCCGTGATTGGGCCCAAAAATACTTTTACCCATTGATCTACACTCATTCAAGTCATTTTCTCAAAAGTTAGAGTATTTTAAAATGAAAATGTTAACTCTATTCTCAAGATGTTTTTTCATCCGGGATTTTGAGACAAGCCTTCAAAAAATGAAGAGTCTTTCAAACAAAGCCATCCATTAGTTTGGCTACCGTCTGACTCTGAAGCACTCAGGCTGTTGTTTTCAGTTGTTTTAATAAATGGTTAAATGTACTTTATCGTGTCGGGGGGAAATTGTTTTCAAAATGTTGCTTAAAAACCACACGTTATAATAAAAGGTAAAGTAATTATAGTTTGAAAGCACATAGGGTAATGTAGAGTGCTTTACATTTGCATTAACCTACACAATAAATGATAAATGCATAAAAGAGAGAGGATATTATTAAAAATCTGCCCTGAAAATACAGCATAATCTGCAGAAAGTATTTTAATAAAACATTGTTATAAACACACGTGCACACTCCAGTCTGTCATTAAACAAACACATTTCATCTCAAGCTGTAAGAGCTGCTCATTCTAAGCATGCATTTGAAACCATCCACACTTTAGTGCATAAATTAGCTGCAAAAAAACACCTTGCACGTCTGAGAGCGAACACACAATTATCCAAAGCCTGTTTGATACAAAAGATTCACCTTCAGCGGATGGGTTTTAAAAAGTGTCTGAATGTTAGGAACGCAGAAATAAAAGCAGCAGCGTCTCAAAGCACGGTGCGGGGCTGTGTTCTTCTCCGAGCCGTTTGCTTTAGAGTGACGTCTGAACCGGGCTGTGTTTGATGTGAGGGTCTGGAGCTTTCCTTTGTTAAAGACCGACCGTCATTTACAACAATTACACAATTAGCTCCAGTGGCTAATTGGCCCTTCAGGTAATTGCAGGAGGTTTTAGTCGAGGAAACATAAGGAGGAAGAGAGGAGAGGATTCAGATCATCCAAACGGTTTCAATACTGGACCCTTTTCCCAAAAGCTTCACATCTTCAGAACATTTTGACGGTAAAATTGTATTTTCTACGGTGTCCGACCCACGTCTCCTCCTTCAGGAGAAACAGCTTCAGAAAGGATGCAGGTATAGAAACCCAAATGTTCCACATGAAGAAACATCTCCAGCAACAACACATGCAGCCTTTAGAGAACATTCAGCACCTTGAGGACACATGCTTTCATTCAGCACCTTGAGGACACATGCTTTCATTCAGCACCTTGAGGAGACATGCTTTCATTCAGCACCTTGAGGAGACATGCTTTCATTCAGCACCTTGAGGAGACATGCTTTCATTCAGCACCTTGAGGACACATGCTTTCATTCAGCACCTTGAGGACACATGCTTTCATTCAGCACCTTGAGGAGACATGCTTTCATTCAGCACCTTGAGGAGACATGCTTTCATTCAGCACCTTGAGGACACATGCTTTCATTCAGCACCTTGAGGAAACATGCTTTCATTCAGCACCTTGAGGACACATGCTTTCATTCAGCACCTTGAGGACACATGCTTTCATTCAGCACCTTGAGGAGACATGCTTTCATTCAGCACCTTGAGGAGACATGCTTTCATTCAGCACCTTGAGGAGACATGCTTTCATTCAGCACCTTGAGGACACATGCTTTCATTCAGCACCTTGAGGACACATGCTTTCATTCAGCACCTTGAGGACACATGCTTTCATTCAGCACCTTGAGGAGACATGCTTTCATTCAGCACCTTGAGGAGACATGCTTTCATTCAGCACCTTGAGGAGACATGCTTTCATTCAGCACCTTGAGGACACATGGTTTCATTCAGCACCTTGAGGAGACATGCTTTCATTCAGCACCTTGAGGACACATGCTTTCATTCAGCACCTTGAGGACACATGCTTTCATTCAGCACCTTGAGGACACATGCTTTCATTCAGCACCTTGAGGAGACATGCTTTCATTCAGTACCTTGAGGAGACATGCTTTCATTCAGCACCTTGAGGAGACATGCTTTCATTCAGCACCTTGAGGACACATGCTTTCATTCAGCACCTTGAGGAGACATGCTTTCATTCAGCACCTTGAGGAGACATGCTTTCATTCAGCACCTTGAGGAGACATGCTTTCATTCAGCACCTTGAGGAGACATGCTTTCATTCAGCACCTTGAGGACACATGCTTTCATTCAGTACCTTGAGGACACATGCTTTCATTCAGCACCTTGAGGACACATGCTTTCATTCAGCACCTTGAGGAGACATGCTTTCATTCAGCACCTTGAGGACACATGCTTTCATTCAACACCTTGAGGACACATGCTTTCATTCAGCACCTTGAGGAGACATGCTTTCATTCAGCACCTTGAGGAGACATGCTTTCATTCAGCACCTTGAGGACACATGCTTTCATTCAGCACCTTGAGGACACATGCTTTCATTCAACACCTTGAGGACACATGCTTTCATTCAGCACCTTGAGGAGACATGCTTTCATTCAGCACCTTGAGGAGACATGCTTTCATTCAGCACCTTGAGGACACATGCTTTCATTCAGCACCTTGAGGACACATGCTTTCATTCAGCACCTTGAGGACACATGCTTTCATTCAGCACCTTGAGGACACATGCTTTCATTCAGCACCTTGAGGTCACATGCTTTCATTCAGCACCTTGAGGAGACATGCTTTCATTCAGCACCTTGAGGACACATGCTTTCATTCAGCACCTTGAGGAGACATGCTTTCATTCAGCACCTTGAGGACACATGCTTTCATGCAGTACCTTGAGGAGACATGCTTTCAATCAGCACCTTGAGGACACATGCTTTCATTCAGCACCTTGAGGACACATGCTTTCATTCAGCACCTTGAGGACACATGCTTTCATTCAGCACCTTGAGGAGACATGCTTTCATTCAGCACCTTGAGGAGACATGCTTTCATTCAGCACCTTGAGGACACATGCTTTCATTCAGCACCTTGAGGAGACATGCTTTCATTCAGCACCTTGAGGACACATGCTTTCATTCAGCACCTTGAGGACACATGCTTTCATTCAGCACCTTGAGGAGACATGCTTTCATTCAGCACCTTGAGGACACATGCTTTCATTCAGCACCTTGAGGACACATGCTTTCATTCAGCACCTTGAGGAGACATGCTTTCATTCAGCACCTTGAGGAGACATGCTTTCATTCAGCACCTTGAGGACACATACTTTCATTCAGCACCTTGAGGACACATGCTTTCATTCAGCACCTTGAGGACACATGCTTTCATTCAGCACCTTGAGGACACATGCTTTCATTCAGCACCTTGAGGACACATGCTTTCATTCAGGACCTTGAGGAGACATGCTTTCATTCAGCACCTTGAGGACACATGCTTTCATTCAACACCTTGAGGACACATGCTTTCATTCAGCACCTTGAGGACACATGCTTTCATTCAGCACCTTGAGGACACATGCTTTCATTCAGCACCTTGAGGAGACATGCTTTCATTCAGCACCTTGAGGTCACATGCTTTCATTCAGCACCTTGAGGAGACATGCTTTCATTCAGCACCTTGAGGACACATGCTTTCATTCAGCACCTTGAGGAGACATGCTTTCATTCAGCACCTTGAGGACACATGCTTTCATTCAGCACCTTGAGGACACATGCTTTCATTCAGCACCTTGAGGAGACATGCTTTCATTCAGCACCTTGAGGACACATGCTTTCATTCAGCACCTTGAGGAGACATGCTTTCATTCAGCACCTTGAGGACACATGCTTTCATTCAGCACCTTGAGGACACATGCTTTCATTCAGCACCTTGAGGACACATGCTTTCATTCAGCACCTTGAGGAGACATGCTTTCATTCAGCACCTTGAGGACACATGCTTTCATTCAGCACCTTGAGGACACATGCTTTCATTCAGCACCTTGAGGACACATGCTTTCATTCAGCACCTTGAGGACACATGCTTTCATTCAGCACCTTGAGGACACATGCTTTCATTCAGCACCTTGAGGACACATGCTTTCATTCAGCACCTTGAGGACACATGCTTTCATTCAGCACCTTGAGGACACATGCTTTCATTCAGCACCTTGAGGACACATGCTTTCATTCAGCACCTTGAGGAGACATGCTTTCATTCAGCACCTTGAGGAGACATGCTTTCATTCAGCACCTTGAGGAGACATGCTTTCATTCAGCACCTTGAGGAGACATGCTTTCATTCAGCACCTTGAGGACACATGCTTTCATTCAACACCTTGAGGACACATGCTTTCATTCAGCACCTTGAGGAGACATGCTTTCATTCAGCACCTTGAGGACACATGCTTTCATTCAGCACCTTGAGGAGACATGCTTTCATTCAGCACCTTGAGGACACATGCTTTCATTCAACACCTTGAGGACACATGCTTTCATTCAGCACCTTGAGGACACATGCTTTCATTCAGCACCTTGAGGACACATGCTTTCATTCAGCACCTTGAGGAGACATGCTTTCATTCAACACCTTGAGGAGACATGCTTTCATTCAGCACCTTGAGGACACATGCTTTCATTCAGCACCTTGAGGAGACATGCTTTCATTCAGCACCTTGAGGACACATGCTTTCATTCAGCACCTTGAGGAGACATGCTTATGCTTTCATTCTGCACCTTGAGGAGACATGCTTTCATTCAGCACCTTGAGGAGACATGCTTTCATTCAGCACCTTGAGGACACATGCTTTCATTCAGCACCTTGAGGACACATGCTTTCATTCAGCACCTTGAGGACACATGCTTTCATTCAGCACCTTGAGGACACATGCTTTCATTCAGCACCTTGAGGAGACATGCTTTCATTCAGCACCTTGAGGACACATGCTTTCATTCAACACCTTGAGGACACATGCTTTCATTCAGCACCTTGAGGAGACATGCTTTCATTCAGCACCTTGAGGAGACATGCTTTCATTCAGCACCTTGAGGACACATGCTTTCATTCAGCACCTTGAGGACACATGCTTTCATTCAACACCTTGAGGACACATGCTTTCATTCAGTACCTTGAGGACACATGCTTTCATTCAGCACCTTGAGGACACATGCTTTCATTCAGCACCTTGAGGAGACATGCTTTCATTCAGCACCTTGAGGACACATGCTTTCATTCAACACCTTGAGGACACATGCTTTCATTCAGCACCTTGAGGAGACATGCTTTCATTCAGCACCTTGAGGAGACATGCTTTCATTCAGCACCTTGAGGACACATGCTTTCATTCAGCACCTTGAGGACACATGCTTTCATTCAACACCTTGAGGACACATGCTTTCATTCAGCACCTTGAGGAGACATGCTTTCATTCAGCACCTTGAGGAGACATGCTTTCATTCAGCACCTTGAGGACACATGCTTTCATTCAGCACCTTGAGGACACATGCTTTCATTCAGCACCTTGAGGACACATGCTTTCATTCAGCACCTTGAGGACACATGCTTTCATTCAGCACCTTGAGGACACATGCTTTCATTCAGCACCTTGAGGTCACATGCTTTCATTCAGCACCTTGAGGAGACATGCTTTCATTCAGCACCTTGAGGACACATGCTTTCATTCAGCACCTTGAGGAGACATGCTTTCATTCAGCACCTTGAGGACACATGCTTTCATGCAGTACCTTGAGGAGACATGCTTTCAATCAGCACCTTGAGGACACATGCTTTCATTCAGCACCTTGAGGACACATGCTTTCATTCAGCACCTTGAGGACACATGCTTTCATTCAGCACCTTGAGGAGACATGCTTTCATTCAGCACCTTGAGGAGACATGCTTTCATTCAGCACCTTGAGGACACATGCTTTCATTCAGCACCTTGAGGAGACATGCTTTCATTCAGCACCTTGAGGACACATGCTTTCATTCAGCACCTTGAGGACACATGCTTTCATTCAGCACCTTGAGGAGACATGCTTTCATTCAGCACCTTGAGGACACATGCTTTCATTCAGCACCTTGAGGACACATGCTTTCATTCAGCACCTTGAGGAGACATGCTTTCATTCAGCACCTTGAGGAGACATGCTTTCATTCAGCACCTTGAGGACACATACTTTCATTCAGCACCTTGAGGACACATGCTTTCATTCAACACCTTGAGGAGACATGCTTTCATTCAGCACCTTGAGGACACATGCTTTCATTCAGGACCTTGAGGAGACATGCTTTCATTCAGCACCTTGAGGAGACATGCTTTCATTCAGCACCTTGAGGAGACATGCTT
The DNA here is from genome assembly GCF_949606895.1 of Notothenia rossii. Classification (NCBI taxonomy): domain Eukaryota; kingdom Metazoa; phylum Chordata; class Actinopteri; order Perciformes; family Nototheniidae; genus Notothenia; species Notothenia rossii. The sequence continues at coordinate 1,313,171 of NC_136910.1, read as the reverse complement.
TCATTCAGCACCTTGAGGAGACATGCTTTCATTCAGCACCTTGAGGACACATGCTTTCATTCAGGACCTTGAGGACACATACTTTCATTCAGCACCTTGAGGAGACATGCTTTCATTCAGCACCTTGAGGAGACATGCTTTCATTCAGCACCTTGAGGACACATGCTTTCATTCAGGACCTTGAGGAGACATGCTTTCATTCAGCACCTTGAGGACACATGCTTTCATTCAACACCTTGAGGACACATGCTTTCATTCAGCACCTTGAGGACACATGCTTTCATTCAGCACCTTGAGGACACATGCTTTCATTCAGCACCTTGAGGAGACATGCTTTCATTCAGCACCTTGAGGACACATGCTTTCATTCAGCACCTTGAGGACACATGCTTTCATTCAGCACCTTGAGGACACATGCTTTCATTCAGCACCTTGAGGAGACATGCTTTCATTCAGCACCTTGAGGACACATGCTTTCATTCAGCACCTTGAGGACACATGCTTTCATTCAGCACCTTGAGGACACATGCTTTCATTCAGCACCTTGAGGACACATGCTTTCATTCAGCACCTTGAGGACACATGCTTTCATTCAGCACCTTGAGGACACATGCTTTCATTCAGCACCTTGAGGACACATGCTTTCATTCAGCACCTTGAGGACACATGCTTTCATTCAGCACCTTGAGGACACATGCTTTCATTCAGCACCTTGAGGAGACATGCTTTCATTCAGCACCTTGAGGAGACATGCTTTCATTCAGCACCTTGAGGAGACATGCTTTCATTCAGCACCTTGAGGAGACATGCTTTCATTCAGCACCTTGAGGACACATGCTTTCATTCAACACCTTGAGGACACATGCTTTCATTCAGCACCTTGAGGAGACATGCTTTCATTCAGCACCTTGAGGACACATGCTTTCATTCAGCACCTTGAGGAGACATGCTTTCATTCAGCACCTTGAGGACACATGCTTTCATTCAACACCTTGAGGACACATGCTTTCATTCAGCACCTTGAGGACACATGCTTTCATTCAGCACCTTGAGGACACATGCTTTCATTCAGCACCTTGAGGAGACATGCTTTCATTCAGCACCTTGAGGACACATGCTTTCATTCAGCACCTTGAGGAGACATGCTTATGCTTTCATTCAGCACCTTGAGGAGACATGCTTTCATTCAGCACCTTGAGGAGACATGCTTTCATTCAGCACCTTGAGGACACATGCTTTCATTCAGCACCTTGAGGAGACATGCTTTCATTCAGCACCTTGAGGAGACATGCTTTCATTCAGCACCTTGAGGACACATGCTTTCATTCAGCACCTTGAGGACACATGCTTTCATTCAGCACCTTGAGGACACATGCTTTCATTCAGCACCTTGAGGACACATGCTTTCATTCAGCACCTTGAGGAGACATGCTTGGTCTTAATGTGATCACATGACTGGCTATGTTATGCTGGTTATTGATCAGGTAACAACTTTAGTGACAAAAGGAGAAAAAAGTTGAAAAAAAAAGAAAAAGATTGGCAACAGAAAATGTGAAAGTTCACAAAAAAAAGATCTGGACCAAATACAATTCTTTTTGCAAAAGAAAGTTCATAAAAAACTTAAAGTTGACTAAAACTAAATATTGACCAAATAATTTTTTTTTGAAATAAATGTTTTAACTAAAGAAAAAGTTGTTTCAAAAATAAATGAAATCAATGTTGGCGACTAAAAGAAGAAAAACAGAAGTTGCATTGTCTTTTTTAGGGGGGATTTAGAAACAACTGTCTCTGTCTCAGAGTGAGTCGTCTCATATCTGTTAGTGTTTGTCAGTGTATCTGAAATGACTGTTAGCTACGTTAGCTAGCTAGCTTACAGCAGATCGTCAGTAACATCAGAAGGAGTCATGTGATCACTTTGTTCAAATAAGACCAGAGAACATTTCAGGTGAGTTTCCTCTCAATGAGAAGCTATTGTTCCTCTGTGGCTTCAGCAAGGTCAAAGGTCAGGAAGCAAATCATAACACACACACACACACACACACACACACACACACACACACACACACACAGACACACACACACACACGCACACACTTTCATCTGCAGGAGAAGAAGGGGGGTTAGGGTTGGATCCTCTTCACTTCTCGAACAGCACAGGCTTTGTGTCTCAGAGACTCTGTAAACACAGCCCCCCCCCCCCCCCCCCCACAGGTTATTCTTGTGTTTATGATCAGTTGCTTGATGTTGTGCTGCACTCCTCATTGTATATCAAACATGGCTAGAACATGTACATACTAACCACCTAGTGTTTTTAACATGTTTTTTCTGAGTTTTTAGGTTTTAGTTTAGTTTTTGTACCATTTCATTTCAGTCAAATAAAATATAACCAACCTGACCTTCACATAGAAACTCACTGTACACTTGCTCTTGCTACATTTTTTACATTCTCAGCCGTATTTTTGGGGTATTTGTTTTACATTCATTGTTTTATTTTACTGCGATATCGCCCTTATTTTTAAGTGCAATGCATTTTGTGAAGCTTTTCAACTCACTTTTCAAGTAAAATATGATTTTGTAATGCACTACATGTATCTGCAGTAAATTACAATCATGTCTGCATACTTTTATGTTTTTACGTTAAGTACACACTTTTTTAAAATGTATTTAATTGTGAATTTTGAATGTCCATGTTAGTGTTTTCCTTCTTAAAATGTTTTTTAAATATTTTGAGATTTGGTTGAGCTGGGTATACTTGTACTTTACTACAGTCCTTTCATTAGAGATGTGTCTGTTGTTTGTGTTTGTGTTTAGTGTCAGGATGGATCCCTTTCTCTGCAAACAGAATCTAGCTACGGGTACAAATAAATAACCTGAACCTGAAGCTGAACTGCATATTAGAAAATATGCTTATTTGCACCTTATGAACTTTAACCCTCTTGCTCACCGTGCAAAGGATTCTGGGTCAGAACAAGAGAAGTAGTGGTATTACGCATTGCGCCGAGTAATCCCCAAAGCTTTTTGTGAACCTTGGCCCTTTCTCATTTCATCAAATCCCCCTCCTCGACTCCTCGACTCCTCGACTCCTCCGGTAGTGACCCGGAAATGAATTCAGCGTGCCATGTTGAAGGACATCTCATTTCTCTAAATGCACTTTGAGGAACGAGGATAGAGCGTCGAGGAGGCTCTCTGGAGGAGCTCTAACCGAGGAGAGAGGAGAGGAGAGAGGAGGCTCTCTGGAGGAGCTCTAACCGGGGAGAGAGGAGAGAGGAGAGGAGAGAGGAGGCTCTCTGGAGGAGCTCTAACCGAGGAGAGAGGAGAGAGGAGAGAGGAGAGAGGAGAGGAGAGGAGAGAGGAGAGAGGAGAGAGGAGAGGGGAGGCTCTCTGGAGGAGCTCTAACCGAGGAGAGAGGAGAGAGGAGAGAGGAGAGAGGAGAGGAGAGAGGAGAGAGGAGAGAGGAGAGAGGAGAGAGGAGAGAGGAGAGAGGAGGCTCTCTGGAGGAGCTCTAACCGAGGAGACACTGATGGGTCCTCCACGGCTCCTTCGTGGATGCATTTCCGGGAACAGAGAGGTTTCAAAAGAGGTTTCTCAATACTCAATTTTCCCCTCCTCGACTCCTATCCTCGACTCCTATCCTCGACTCCTATCCTCGAGAATTAGTCCCGTCCACAGGAGATGCGAGCGGAGGAGCCGAGGAGGGGAACCGAGGAGAGAGGAGGGGAAGCAGCAGGCGGTTAGAGAAATGATAACTCCTCTCCTCTGAGCGGTCATTTTAAAGAGACGTCCATTAATGATGACAGGAGGCACAGCAGCCCTCTGTCTGATGGACAGATGTGTTCATGACCACTTAGACACACACACACACACACACACACACACACACACACACACACACACACACACACACACACACACACACACACACACACACACACACACACACACACACACACACACACACATATATTTATATAAATGTATACAATTTCAGAATCAAACAAGTATGAGAGCACTCTCATAATAACGTAACACAATCAGAGACTGGATATATCCCCCCCCCCCTCCCCCCTCTCTCTCTGGTCGCTGAAATGGGGAATTGAAATTACGGCCAAAAGTTTTATTTACAAGTAGCCTTTTAAAAGTAAGCATATAGGACACCAAACCAACTGAACTAGTATTGAGAAACCTCCATGTTGTAGTCCGCTGTATAGAAAACTGTAGTTTCCATAGTTTCCCCACAGCAGCAGGCGCACACAATGACGTCCGCTGGCGCATCATGAACACGTTGGATAGTGAAAGTGCATTCGGATTCTCTAAAGTACCGCAGTCTCTTCTCCTAAGTCCTTTTGAATTCTCCACTATCCCTTAACCCCGTGACCTTTCACTCAGAGGAGAGGGATAGACGATACCAGGGGTCGGCAACCCCTGGCACGCGTGCCAATGCTGGCACGCGGCACCGTAACCAGTGGCACACTAGGAATAAGTGGAATAAGTGTGCAAAAATATTTAAATTGTATTTTCGGATCCTGAACGAGACCGCCGCCAGAGCGCGTCTCCCCGTTACCTGCAGAAGGAAGCCATGCACGCAACGCAGCCCCGCGCTCTTTATCTCCAGGTGACTTTCTGCCGCTTTCCTCCGTGGTGCAGTGCTGATCGTTTCACCACGGAGGAAAGCACTACTCTAATTCCAGTACCCAAAAGGAGCTGTACAAATGACGCAGTTTTTACGTGGCTGTGTATTTAGTTGAAAGCCCAGTGGCGATCAGCTCATCGAAATAATATGCTACAAAGGGGCGGACTGGCCATCTGTGTGTTGAACTTTCCTGTCGGCTCCCAGACCGTAGTCGAGGAGGGCAGAAGCAACAAGCTTCAGGTTCAATAACCCACTTTAGCTTCAATGACTGGAGAGAGGCGAGCTCTTCTTGGGAGGCCGTTGCATTTATTTAGCTGTTCTTCTGTTTCACAAAATACATCACAGACCTCTGTTTTTCTGCTGCCTCGTTTCACTTCCAGAAACATATACGTTCCCTCACTGTCGCTCTACCATCCACAAACACACATGCACAAGCCACACATCCCCCCCCCCCCCCCCCCCCCCTCTCTCTCTCTCTTAAAGGGAAAGCGACCTCATCTCACTCTGCATGAACCTAATATCATAACATGTGTGCTCTGGAGAATCACAGAACGGACGATCGCCCTTATCATTATGCCGTTTAAACCAATTGTTTAAATGTGTTTGTTAAATTCGGCATCATGTAAGTTGCGCTGACATGTCCACACACTGCTTCCCCGCAGCGAGGCTGATAGTTGACGAGCGTCAAGCTCCTCAACCCCCCCCCCCCTGTTGATAATTCTCGATCGTTGGCACGCTGATAAACATTTTTTTTTTAAATGGCACTTCATATGAAAAAGGTTCCCGACCCCTGGGTTAGACGTTAGGAGCTGATTTTTGGATTATCAGAACGCAACCCACGTGACTGCTTCAGGAAGTGCTTTAGATCGGTTGAACCACAACGCTCATAATACCCATGGATGTATAATAAGAACCATATGACCCCTCCTGTTCCCGGGCCCGGTGACACAATGGAATTAAGAGAGCTCAGACCCTCACTCATAGAGAGGTCGGAATATGGCATAAGCATAAATAAATAAAAGCATAAATAAATACAGGAATAAATAGTGTTTTCAGATAAATTCATTGCGTGTGCTGTGGCTCAGCCGGAAAGCAGTTGACTCTCAACCGCAGGGTCCCTGGTTCAACACCTGTTCAATACGTATTTTGTTTTGTTTATAAAAGCTACAGCTAAATGAGATAATGTAGTTAATAAATGTATTCTTTGATATGGTTTATTCTTTCTCAGGGTACAACATGGTTAAGTTTATGAATATTATTAAGGAATACAAATCCCTCTTTACAATGTTTACCAGCCGCTTTTCAATCACAATCATTAAACTGGAATAAATAAAATATTGTTTACATGAAAATATGATTTTATGTTTGTTGTTTAGAGTTCTAAGGCTTTACTCATTGGGAACTCGGTATGAGATCGAGCACACTGTTCAGATGTCCAATCTGCCTGTTTTACACACTTTGACCAGCAGGGGGTTTGTGTTCAGATGGAGCCTCATGAGCTTCATGACCCTTTTGCGAACCAATTGGCTGGAAAGCCTCAAAGCTCCATAAGGCTTCATCTCGCCATCACTAAAGAGAAGCATTCTGAAAAATGAGAGGAAATAAAAGCTTTCTGCATCAAACAAACCATGCAGATTAGGATATGTAATGTTTGGGGTTTAGTGACGCAGGCAGGCAGTTGAACAGCTGCAGGGTCTCCAGGTGTCTTCAATGAGTTAATCAGAGCTCAGGAGCTTCAGTTTAAAAGCTGAGGAGCTTCATCAGATCACAGAAGGAGGCATGGAGCTCATAACGTCGCTGAGGTGAGGACAAACCCTTTAAAAGCTGCTTCACCAAACAGTAGGTTTTACTAGACATTTTAACAAGTTGGAGAAACAAGAGAAGTCAACAGAAGTACAAATAAAGAGGAGGACCATTATTACATGTCACCTGTTAGACGCTTTTACCCAAAAAGAATGAGATTTGGTCACACGGATAAATAACACATTATTCGGCCAATGTGAATCTTGTGGTCATTATGAAACGGTGGAGCACATTTGTTTGCATTGTCCCAAATACCATCAAGAACTAAAGTATATTACTAAAGGAAGAACTGAACAGAATTAAATATAGTAGAGCTTTAGAGAAGGGGTTCAGGGGATGTAGCACAGGGCAGTGTTGGGTTGTTAAAAAGGACAGGAAGTGTATTAAGAATTGAGATTAACACCGAGCTGATCCACACTGCATTTCAGGTGTGTGTGTGTGTGTGTGTGGTGTGTGTGGTGTGTGTGTGTGTGTGTGTGTGTGTGTCACTGCTCCCCCACTGAAGCTGGGGATCCACCTCCATCCAGAGAGGGTACACACATCCTTTAGTAGAGTTCAGATACTCCTGTTTAAAAATACTCTGGTGAAAGTAGAAGTACTGACTAAACTTCTTTACTCAAGTAAAAGTAAAGAGGCTTTGAAATGTACTTCAGTAAAAAGTACCCATAACGAGCAGCTGTTTTAAAGAGTACCTGACCTCCCTTTATATTAATAGAACACGATGATGATATCACTTCCTGATGATGATGATGATGTCACTCTCTGATGAAGATGATGTCACTTCCTGATGATAATGATGTGATGTCACTCGCTGATGATGATGTCACTTCCTGATGATGTGATGTCACTCCCTGCTGATGATGATGTGATGTCACTCCCTGCTGATGATGATGTCACTCCCTGCTGATGATGATGTCACTTCCTGCTGATGATGTCACTTCCTGAGGATGATGATGATGTCACTCCCTGATGATGATGATGATGGCACCCCCTGCTGATGATGATGTCACTCCCTGCTGATGATGATGTCACTTCCTGCTGATGATGTCACTTCCTGATGATGATGATGTCACTCCCTGAGGATGATGATCTCACTTCCTGCAGGTCTTGGAACCCAGCTGTCTCTTGATGATCAGGTGATCGCTCTCCTTCTCCTCATTCGCTCTTCCACAAATCTTTAAAAAAAAAAGCTTTAAATCTTCGTCCTCTCCTTAACGACACGATTAAATCACGATTATGTTTTAAGAGCCTGAAGGCACCACGGTGTAACTCTAGAGAACAGCAGTTAGCTGTTTTAGCTGTTAACAGAGCTAACTGCGGCTAATGTCTCATAGCTCTCTGTTTGATCTAAATGAATGTAGGGTCTGAGCAGTGGCTTGTTGTCTCAGGAGGAAGTCTTTGAGGATGCTGGAAACCTGGATCATTTCTAATGAAGTGTTTCATGCTGCTGCTCCTCTCTGGGCTTCACTTGATGCTAACTACAGTAGCTGGTGATCAGTGGTGAGTTCTATTATCTAATGTAATCTATGAAGCATTAAGATGGGTGTCTATTGTTTCCTCCTCACTGCATCTGGGGAGTCCTGCAGCGTGGCGTCCATCTTGAACTGTTTCCTGTGTCCTCGTTTGGGTCTCTGCACCGCCTCTTTCTCCACAGAGTGACCGCTCACCAGCCCCATGATGCTCTTAGCTGCACACACACACACACACACACACACACACACACACACACACACACCTGAATGTCCTCTCTGCAATATGAGAGTAACATGATAACGGTTACGTGCCGCAGGTTAGGTACGTACGTTTGTGGTAGGCAGGATCTGGGGAAGTTTGTTATTTGAAAGAGTCGATGTTCGTGTAGCCTCAGATATTTTGCCTGTTGAGGTGATTGTAGGAGGGTTGAAAATGAGTGTCTAGCATGGCCTCCCTTGTGTTGAGTGAGTCCTCTCATACTGGTTCTAAATTAGATGCCAGGTTGAAAGTGAGGTTAGCTGGTCTCCAGTGGGAGGAGCTGGAGATCAGGAAGTTGGATGCAGACACAGCTTTCAGGATGCATCACCTCGAGCTGCAGACGGGTTCAGTGGGATCCTCTTTAGGCACACAACCATTGTCAGGTTCTGATGCTGCTTTTGATGTTGGTAACAGCATTCAGCTGGTTCCAGTATTTTGTGGGTCTGAAGTTGAGTCTTACTTTGTTGTGTTTGAGCGCATTGCTGCTGCTTTGCAATGGGCCAAGATGTGTGGGCCATACTGTTACAGAGCAGCTAGTTTAAGGCTCAGATGGTTTGCTCTTCTCTTCCTGTTGAAGACAGTATTGTGTACGAAAAGGTTCAATGAGCTATTCTCAAAGTGGATGAGTTTGTGCCTGAGGCTTATAGACAGGGTTTTTGTGGCCTAAAGAAAACACCTGGTCAAAGTTTTGTAGACTTTGCAATAGAGAAGAGAAAGCTATTCAACGGATGGCGTAAGGCATCAGAGGCTGACGACTTGACTTCAGTTTGTGATCTCATAGAGCTGGAGGAGTTTAAAAACTGTGTCCCAGAACATACATTCTGTTTCTCTTCCAGGACCCAAGAAAAAGAGATGTTTCTTTTGTCTTGACCCTGGTCATCTAGTGGCAGAGTGTGTAGCTCTGAAGGAGCAGGTGGCAGCTTCCAAGCGGTCTGTGGAAAAGCCAAAAGACCGGCACCCAGTTGCAATGCCACAGAGAGGTGAGTTGCAGGTAAGTTCTGTGACGGTGCTGTGGGTGTTCCCGTCTCGGTGGGTGTGGACCTGGCTCAGAGCGATGTGGATCTGTGTTCAGTGAGTGATGTGTGTTCCATGTGATGCTCCGGTGTTGGCTGCTTGTGAGCAGTATAGCGTGTGTTTTATGGGGGGGGGTGTTACGTGCTGCAGTTGGTGCTTTTGTGTCTCTCTCTCTCTGATTGTCTCCAGGTGCAGCCTCTCCCCAGGTGCTCCCAAACAGGGCCTCCTTAAAGGACCTGAGGAAGGCAGCAGTGGCCTCTCTCCTTCTCCTCTGGCTGCATGTGTGCAGCATGTCTCTGTCTCTGTGTGAGGCCTGTGTTCTTGTGAATTGTTAGGAGATGTGCTCCAGTTTACCTTTTTGTGTATAGTTTAATTTAGTCACTTTCTTTTAGAAGGAAGTTGTTCTTAGTTACTTTAAGTTTGTTTTGCAGATTGGCTGGTGAGCCTCTTTTCTTTCTTATTTAAAGCATCACTTTGTGGCTTCAGCAGTCAGTTTCCTCTCCTCTTTCTCTCTCCTGGTTATTTTGGTGTTTTGTCACTTCCTTTGTACCCCCAGTTTAGGAGGGAACGTAACGATAACAAAGGTATCAACTGTAGCTGTGAACATGACAGGACGTACTGCTTTCTATTCCTCCATCTTGTGACTGTGGAACTCCCTCTCTTGGATATCAGCATGTGAAGGACACTGTTCAGGAACTAGTTGATGCTCTGTATGTGATGACTACTTCCATTCTGGAGAGGATCACAGATACATGGATCAGAGATTCAAGTTCAAGCCGGGGACCAGGGATTATTAACATTTTGTGAACATTTTGTGAAAAAAATCTGAATTTTGTGAAAGTTATAATTTTGTGAATGTTGTGAATTTGAGAAAAAGGCAGAATTTTGTACATGACAACCGGGTTTCCTCCATATTTTGACGCTGTAACTCCCTCTCTTGGATATCTGCATGTGAAGGACACTGTTCAGGAACTAGTTGATGCTCTGTATGTGATGACTCCTTCCATTCTGGAGAGGATCACAGATACATGGATCCTGAGACTCAAGCCGGGGACGAGTGCTGCCAATGATCTTTTAGATCGGTTCAGAAGCTTTAAGTTAACCGTATTCTCCATAAACCTGTTTAAATTTGTCCGAAGCCTGTCTCTAGTTGCAGAAAGTACCGCAGCAGCAACAGGTGGACGTGTTGATGGACCTGCTCCCTATGATGGTGCGAATCAATACTCCAACGTAGGCTACCCCGTTACAAATGAAGGTACGTTTTCCAACTTTCAGACTGGAGGCATTAAATCACACTTATTCCCTAAAAACGTCGACTTCTAGCCTAATATGTCTGTTTCAGGTCAGACTGGTCTCCATGATGGTCCTTTTCCTTATGAAGGTGCAAAGCCTGTGTCAATAGACTGTAGGTCTTCAAATAAAACCATTTAGAAACTTAAGGTTTTTGTTTGTTTCATGGACATTTTGGCTAAATCTCTCTAGTTGCCCCCAGTGGACGTGTTGATGGACCTGTTCCCTTCGGCGGGGATACTCGTTATGCCAACGCAGCGCCGTTAAATGCCGGTAAGTCTTTTAACTTTTAAACTGGTTCAGAAGCTTTAAATTAACTATAAACTGCTGGACATTTTGCCTCAAACTGCCTCTGGTTCCAGGTCAAACTGGAAGTAACCCAGCTGCCCCAGGTGGACTCGATGATAGACCTGATCCCTATGGTGGTGCAAAACATGTGTCAATAAACGGTAAGTCTTCCAACCTAAAGAACCGTTCAGAAGCTTGAAATTAAGTTTTTGTCCAAGGACTCCTTGACATTTTGGCTAAATCTATCTCTAGGTGCCCCCAGTGGACGTGTTGATGGACCTGTTCCCTTTGGCGGTGATACTCAATACCCCAACGCAGGCTATCTGTGAAAAATAAAGATACGTTTGTGACTGGTTTGGAAGCATAACATGACCTTTGTTTCATTTAACTTCTCAACCTTTCTCCTAAATATGTCTCTGGTTCCAGGTCAAACTGGTAGGAACACAGCTGATGGACCGGTTCCCTATGGAAGTGCTTCTCATTACGCAGACCCAACAAAAGACGGTAAGTCTTCCAACCTAGAGACCGGTTTATAAGCATAACATTTACTTTGTTTTCCTTAAACTCAAACCTCTCTGGTTTCAGGTCAGTCTGGTAACCCAGGATCTGTTCCCAGTGGCGCTGCTCCTGAAGTGATCTCCTATGGTTATGCTTTTTATTCTTTAGGCAACATGGACGGTAAGTTACCCAATTATCCTCAGATCAGTTTAGAGGCATGACTTTATTGCCTGACTCTGTCTCTAGTTGCAGACCGTAACACCGCTGCCTCAGGACGTGTTGATGGACCTGTTCCCTTCGGCGGCGATACTCGTTATAACAACGCAGCCCCGATAAATGCTGTTAAGTCTTTTAAACTGGTTCAGAAGTTTTAAATTAACTATAAACTGCTGGATATTTTGCCTCAAACTGCCTCTGGTTCCAGGTCAAACTGGAAGTAACCCAGCTGCCCCAGGTGGACTCGATGATAGACCTGATCCCTATAGTGGTGCAAAACATGTGTCAATAAACGGTAAGTCTTCCAACCTAGAGACCGGTTTATAAGCATAACATTAACTTTGTTTGCTGAAAGATGTGTGGGCCATACTGTTACAGTGCAGCTAGTTTAAGGCTCAGATGGTTTGCTCTTCTCTTCCTGTTGAAGACAGTATTGTGTACGAAAAGGTTAAATGTGCTATTCTCAAAGTGGATGAGTTTGTGCCTGAGGCTTATAGACAGCGTTTTCGTGGCCTAAAGAAAACACCTGGCCAAAGTTTTGTAGACTTTGCAATAGAGAAGAGAAAGCTATTCAACGGATGGCGTAAGGCATCAAAGGCTGACGACTTGACTTCAGGTTGTGATCTCATAGAGCTGGAGGAGTTTAAAAACTGTGTCCCAGAACATACATTCTGTTTCTCTTCCAGGACCCAAGAAAAAGAGATGTTTCTTTTGTCTTGACCCTGGTCATCTAGTGGCAGAGTGTGTCGCTCTGAAGGAGCAGGTGGCAGCTTCCAAGCGGTCTGTGGAAAAGCCAAAAGACCGGCACCCAGTTGCAATGCGACAGAGAGGTGAGTTGCAGGTGAGTTCTGTGACGGTGCTGTGGGTGTTCCCGTCTCGGTGGGTGTGGACCTGGCTCAGAGCGATGTGGATCTGTGTTCAGTGAGTGATGTGTGTTCCATGTGATGCTCCGGTGTTGGCTGCTTGTGAGCAGTATAGCGTGTGTTTTATGGGGGGGGTGTTACGTGCTGCAGTTGGTGCTTTTGTGTCTCTCTCTCTCCCTGATTGTCTCCAGGTGCAGCCTCTCCCCAGGTGCTCCCAAACAGGGCCTCCTTAAAGGACCTGAGGAAGGCAGCAGTGGCCTCTCTCCTTCTCCTCTGGCTGCATGTGTGCAGCATGTCTCTGTCTCTGTGTGAGGCCTGTGTTCTTGTGAATTGTTAGGAGATGTGCTCCAGTTTACCTTTTTGTGTATCGTTTCATTTAGTCACTTTCTTTTAGAAGGAAGTTGTTCTTAGTTACTTTAAGTTTGTTTTGCAGATTGGCTGGTGAGCCTTTCTTTTCTTTCTTTCTTTCTTTCTTAACGTAACAATAACAAAGGTATCAACTGTAGCTGTGAACATGACAGGATGTGTGATTACCTAGAAGAGCATCAGGACTGCTTGAGGCATATGATAGCTATGTGATTAACATGATGATTCAGCCTCTATGGAGAGAGACATATGACAAGCATGCTCATTTCTGACGTGGAGCTAATCTGAAGTAAACATTGAATACTGCTTTCTATTCCTCTATCTTGTGACTGTGGAACTCCCTCTCTTGGATATCAGCATGTGAAGGACACTGTTCAGGAACTAGTTGATGCTCTGTATGTGATGACTCCTTCCATTCTGGAGAGGATCACAGATACATGGATCCTGAGGCTCAAGCCGGGGACGAGTGCTGCCAATGATCTTTTAGATTGGTTCAGAAGCTTTAAGTTAACCGTATTCTCCATAAACCTGTTTAAATTTGTCCGAAGCCTGTCTCTAGTTGCAGAAAGTACCGCAGCAGCAACAGGTGGACGTGTTGATGGACCTGCTCCCTATGATGGTGCGAATCAATACTCCAACGTAGGCTACCCCGTTACAAATGAAGGTACGTTTTCCAACTTTCAGACTGGAGGCATCAAATCACACTTATTCCCTAAAAACGTGGACATCTTGCCTAATATGTCTTTTTCAGGTCAGACTGGTCTCCATGATGGTCCTTTTCCTTATGATGGTGCAAAGCCTGTGCCAATAGACTGTAGGTCTTCAAATAAAACCATTTAGAAACTTAAAATTAAGGTTTTTGTTTGTTTCATGGACATTTTGGCTAAATCTCTATAGTTGCCCCCAGTGGACGTGTTGATGGACCTGTTCCCTTCGACGGGGATACTCGTTATGCCAACGCAGCGCCGTTAAATGCCGGTAAGTCTTTTAAACTGGTTCAGAAGTTTTAAATTAACTATAAACTGCTGGACATTTTCCCTCAAACTGCCTCTGCTTCCAGGTCAAACTGGAAGTAACCCAGCTGGACTCGATGATAGACCTGATCCCCATAGCGGTACTACTCATTATCCCAATGATAAACCTTTGTCAATAAACAGTAAATCGTCCAAAGTTTAGAAGCTTGAAATTAAGTTTTTGACCTTTTGGCTAAATCTCTCGTTGCCCCCCCGTGGACGTGTTGATGGACCTGTTCCCTTCGACGGGGATACTCGTTATGCCAACGCAGGCTACCTGTGACAAATACAGATACGTTTGTGACTGGTTTGGAAGCATAACATGACCTTTGTTTCATTTAACTTCTCAACCTTTCTCCTAAATATGTCTCTGGTTCCAGGTCAAACTGGTAGGAACACAGCTGATGGACCGGTTCCCTATGGAAGTGCTTCTCATTACACAGACCCGACAAAAGACGGTAAGTCTTCCAACCTAGAGACCGGTTTATAAGCATAACATTAACTTTGTTTTCCTTAAACTCAAACCTCTCTGGTTTCAGGTCAGTCTGGTAACCCAGGATCTGTTCCCAGTGGCGCTGCTCCTGAAGTGATCTCCTATGGTTTTTATCCTTTAGGCAACATGGACGGTAAGTTACCCAATTATCCTCAGATTAGTTTAGAGGCATGACTTTATTGCCTGACTCTGTCTCTAGTTGCAGACCGTAACACCGCTGCCTCAGGACGTGTTGATGGACCTGTTCCCTTCGGCGGGGATACTCGTTATGCCAACGCAGCCCCGATAAATGCTGTTAAGTCTTTTTAAACTGGTTCAGAAGTTTTAAATTAACTATAAACTGCTGGACATTTCCCCTCAAACTGCCTCTGGTTCCAGGTCAAACTGGAAGTAACCCAGCTGCCCCAGGTGGACTCGATGATAGACCTGATCCCTATGGTGGTGCAAAACCTGTGTCAATAAACGGTAAGTCTTCCAACCTAAAGAACCGTTCAGAAGCTTTAAATTAAGTTTTTGTCCATGGACTCCTTGACATTTTGGCTAAATCTATCTCTAGGTGCCCCCAGTGGACGTGTTGACGGACCTGTTCCCTTCGGTGGTGATACTCAATACCCCAATGCAGGCTACGATGTGAAAAATGAAGGTAAGTTTTCTAACTTTCAGACTGGTTAAGAAGCATCAAATCACATTTATTCTCTAAAAACATGGACATTTTGCCTAAATATGTCTTTCAGGTCAGACTGGTCTCTGTGATGGACCTGTTCCCAATGACGGTGCGACTCGTTATGCCAACACAAAACCTGTGTCAATAGACTGTAGGTATTCCAATAAAAACATTAGAAACTTAAAATTAAGGTTTTTGTTTGTTTCATGGACATTTTGGCTAAATCTCTCTCTAGGTGCCCCCCGTGGACGTGTTGATGGACCTGTTCCCTTCGGCGGCGATACTCGTTATGCCAACGCAGTGCCGTTAAATGCCGGTTAGTCTTTTAACTTTTAAACTGGTTCAGAAGTTTTAAATTGACTATAAACTGCTGGACATTTCGCCTCAAACTGCCTCTGGTTCCAGGTCAAACTGGAAGTAACCCAGCTGCCCCAGGTGGACTCGATGATAGACCTGATCCCCATAGCGGTACTACTCAGTATCCCAATGATAAACCTTTGTCAATAAACAGTAAATCGTCCAAAGTTTAGAAGCTTGAAATTAAGTTTTTGTCTCTTTGACCTTTTGGTTAAATCTATCTAGTTGCCCCCAGTGGACGTGTTGATGGACCTGTTCCCTTCGGTGGTGATACTCGTTATGCCAACGCAGCGCCGTTAAATGCCGGTAAGTCTTTTAAACTGGTTCAGAAGTTTTAAATTAACTATAAACTGCTGGACATTTCCACTAAAACTGCCTCTGGTTCCAGGTCAAACTGGAAGTAACCCAGCTGCCCCAGGTGGACTTGATGATAGACCTGATCCCTATGGTGGTGCAAAACCTGTGTCAATAAACGGTAAGTCTTCCAACCTAAAGAACCGTTCAGAAGCTTGAAATTAAGTTTTTGTCCGTGGACTCCTTGACATTTTGGCTAAATCTATCTCTAGGTGCCCCCAGTGGACGTGTTGATGGACCTGTTCCCTTTGGCAGTGATACTCAATACCCCAATGCAGGCTACCTGTGACAAATAAAGATATGTTTGTGACTGGTTTGGAAGCATAACATGACCTTTGTTTCATTTAACTTCTCAACCTTTCTCCTAAATATGTCTCTGGTTCCAGGTCAAACTGGTAGGAACACAGCTGATGGACCGGTTCCCTATGGAAGTGCTTCTCATTACGCAGACCCAACAAAAGACGGTAAGTCTTCTAACCTATAGACCGGTTTATAAGCATAACATTAACTTTGTTTGCTGAAAGATGTGTGGGCCATGCTGTTACAGAGCAGCTAGTCTAAGGCTCAGATGGTTTGCTCTTCTCTTCCTGTTGAAGACAGTATTGTGTACGAAAAGGTTAAATGTGCTATTCTCAAAGTGGATGAGTTTGTGCCTGAGGCTTATAGACAGCGTTTTCGTGGCCTGAAGAAAACACCTGGTCAAAGTTTTGTAGACTTTGCAATAGAGAAGAGAAAGCTATTCAACGGATGGCGTAAGGCCTCAAAGGCTGACGACTTGACTTCAGTTTGTGATCTCATAGAGCTGGAGGAGTTTAAAAACTGTGTCCCAGAACATACATTCTGTTTCTCTTCCAGGAGCCAAGAAAAAGAGATGTTTCTTTTGTCTTGACCCTGGTCATCTAGTGGCAGAGTGTGTAGCTCTGAAGGAGCAGGTGGCAGCTTCCAAGCGGTCTGTGGAAAAGCCAAAAGACCGGCACCCAGTTGCAATGCGACAGAGAGGTGAGTTGCAGGTAAGTTCTGTGACAGTGCAGTGGGTGTTCCCGTCTCGGTGGGTGTGGACCTGGCTCAGAGCCATGTGGATCTGTGTTCAGTGAGTGATGTGTGTTCCATGTGATGCGCCGGTGTTGGCTGCTTGTGAGCAGTATAGCGTGTGTTTTATGGGGGGGGGGTGTTACGTGCTGCAGTTGGTGCTTTTGTGTCTCTCTCTCTCCCTGATTGTCTCCAGGTGCAGCCTCTCCCCAGGTGCTCCCAAACAGGGCCTCCTTAAAGGACCTGAGGAAGGCAGCAGTGGCCTCTCTCCTTCTCCTCTGGCTGCATGTGTGCAGCATGTCTCTGTCTCTGTGTGAGGCCTGTGTTCTTGTGAATTGTTAGGAGATGAGCTCCAGTTTACCTTTTTGTGTATAGTTTCATTTAGTCACTTTCTTTTAGAAGGAAGTTGTTCTTAGTTACTTTAAGTTTGTTTTGCAGATTGGCTGGTGAGCCTCTTTTCTTTCTTATTTAAAGCATCACTTTGTGGCTTCAGCAGTCAGTTTCCTCTCCTCTTTCTCTCTCCCGGTTATTTTGGTGTTTTGTCACTTCCTTTGTACCCCCAGTTTAGGAGGGAACGTAACAATAACAAAGGTATCAACTGTAGCTGTGAACATGACAGGATGTGTGATTACCTAGAAGAGCATCAGGACTGTTTGAGGCATATGATAGCTATGTGATTAACATGATGATTCAGCCTCTATGGAGATACATGTGACAAGCATGATCATTTCTGACGTGGAGCTAATCTGAAGTAAACATTGAATACTGCTTTCTATTCCTCCATCTTGTGACTGAGGAACTCCCTCTCTTGGATATCAGCATGTGAAGGACACTGTTCAGGAACTAGTTGATGCTCTGTATGTGATGACTCCTTCCATTCTGGAGAGGATCACAGATACATGGATCCTGAGGCTCAAGCCGGGGACGAGTGCTGCCAATGATCTTTTAGATTGGTTCAGAAGCTTTAAGTTAACCGTATTCTCCATAAACCTGTTTAAATTTGTCCGAAGCCTGTCTCTAGTTGCAGAAAGTACCGCAGCAGCAACAGGTGGACGTGATGATGGACCTGCTCCCTATGATGGTGCGAATCAATGCTCCAACGTAGGCTACCCCGTTACAAATGAAGGTACGTTTTCCAACTTTTAGACTGGAGGCATTAAATCACACTTATTCCCTAAAAACGTGGACTTCTAGCCTAATATGTCTGTTTCAGGTCAGACTGGTCTCCATGATGGTCCTTTTCCTTATGATGGTGCAAAGCCTGTGTCAATAGACTGTAGGTCTTCAAATAAAACCATTTAGAAGCTTTAAATTAAGTTTTTGTCCGTGGACTCCTTGACATTTTGGCTAAATCTATCTCTAGGTGCCCCCAGTGGACGTGTTGATGGACCTGTTCCCTTTGGCAGTGATACTCATTACCCCAACACAGGCTCCCTGTGACAAATACAGATACGTTTGTGACTGGTTTGGAAGCATAACATGACCTTTGTTTCATTTAACTTCTCAACCTTTCTCCTAAATATGTCTCTGGTTCCAGGTCAAACTGGTAGGAACACAGCTGATGGACCGGTTCCCTATGGAAGTGCTTCTCATTACGCAGACCCGACAAAAGACGGTAAGTCTTCCAACCTAGAGACCGGTTTATAAGCATAACATTTACTTTGTTTTCCTTAAACTCAAACCTCTCTGGTTTCAGGTCAGTCTGGTAACCCAGGATCTGTTCCCAGTGGCACTGCTCCTGAAGTGATCTCCTATGGTTATGGTTGTTATCCTTTAGGCAACATGGACGGTAAGTTACCCAATCTTAGTTTAGAGGCATGACTTAATGTCTAAATCTGTCTAGTGTCAGAAAGTAACACTGCTCCCTCAGGAAGTGTTGATGGACCTGTTCCTCATGGCGCTGCTACTCGTTATGCCAATGCAAAACCTGTGTCAATGGACTGTAGGTCTTCAAATAAAACCATTTAGAAACTTAAAATGAAGGTTTTTGTTTGTTTCATGGACATTTTGGCTAAATCTCTCTAGTTGCCCCCCGTAGACGTGTTGATGGACCTGTTCCCTTCAGCGGGGATACTCGTTATGCCAACGCAGCGCCGTTAAATGCCGGTAAGTCTTTTAACTTTTAAACTGGTTCAGAAGCTTTAAATTAAATTGCTGGACATTTTCCCTCAAACTGCCTCTGGTTCCAGGTCAAACTGGAAGTAACCCAGCTGCCCCAGGTGGACTCGATGATAGACCTGATCCCTATGGTGGTGCAAAACATGTGTCAATAAACTGTAAGTCTTCCAACCTAAAGAACCGTTCAGAAGCTTTAAATTAAGTTTTTGTCCATGGACTCCTTGACATTTTGGCTAAATCTATCTCTAGGTGCCCCCAGTGGACGTGTTGATGGACCGGTTCCCTATGGAAGTGCTTCTCATTACACAAACGCAGACCCGACAAAAGACGGTAAGTCTTCCAACCTAGAGACCGGTTTATAAGCATAACATTAACTTTGTTTTCCATAAACTCAAACCTCTCTGGTTTCAGGTCAGTCTGGTAACCCAGGATCTGTTCCCAGTGGCGCTGCTCCTGAAGTGATCTCCTATGGTTATGGTTTTTATCCTTTAGGCAACATGGACGGTAAGTTACCCAATTATCCTCAGATTAGTTTAGAGGCATGACTCTATTGCCTGACTCTGTCTCTAGTTGCAGACCGTAACACCGCTGCCTCAGGACGTGTTGATGGACCTGTTCCCTTCGGCGGCGATACTCGTTATAACAACGCAGCCCCGATAAATGCTGTTAAGTCTTTTAACTTTTAAACTGGTTCAGAAGCTTTAAATTAAATATAAACTGCTGGACATTTCCCCTCAAACTGCCTCTGGTTCCAGGTCAAACTGGAAGTAACCCAGCTGCCCCAGGTGGACTCGATGATAGACCTGATCCCTATGGTGGTGCAAAACATGTGTCAATAAACGGTAAGTCTTCCAACCTAAAGAACCGTTCAGAAGCTTGAAATTAAGTTTTTGTCCATGGACTCCTCGACATTTTGGCTAAATCTATCTATAGGTGCCCCCAGTGGACGTGTTGATGGACCTGTTCCCTTCGGTGGTGATACTCAATACCCCAACGCAGGCTACCTGTGACAAATGAAGGTAAGTTTTCAAACTTTTAGACTGGTTAAGAAGCATCAAATCACATTTAGTCTCTAAAAACATGGACATTTTGCCTAAATATGTCTTTCAGGTCAGACTGGTCTCTGTGATGGACCTGTTCCCAATGACGGTGCTACTCGTTATGCCAACACAAAACCTGTGTCAATAGACTGTAGGTATTCCAATAAAACCATTAGAAACTTAAAATGAAGGTTTTTGTTTGTTTCATGGACAGTTTGGCTAAATATCTCTAGTTGCCCCCCGTGGACGTGTTGATGGACCTGTTCCCTTCGACGGGGATACTCGTTATGCCAACGCAGCGTCGATAAATGCCGGTAAGTCTTTTAAACTGGTTCAGAAGTTTTAAATTAACTATAAACTGCTGGACATTTCCCCTAAAATGCCTCTGGTTCCAGTTCAAACTGGAAGTAACCCAGCTGCCCCAGGTGGACTCGATGATAGACCTGATCCCTATGGTGGTGCAAAACATGTGTCAATAAACGGTAATTCTTCCAACCTAAAGAACCGTTCAGAAGCTTGAAATTAAGTTTTTGTCCATGGACTCCTTGACATTTTGGCTAAATCTATCTCTTGGTGCCCCCAGTGGACGTGTTGATGGACCTGTTCCCTTTGGCAGTGATACTCAATACCCCAACGCAGGCTATGATGTGAAAAATGAAGGTAAGTTTTCTAACTTTCAGACTGGTTAAGAAGCATCAAATCACATTTATTCTCTAAAAACATGGACATTTTGCCTAAATATGTCTTTCAGGTCAGACTGGTCTCTGTGATGGACCTGTTCCCAATGACGGTGCGACTCGTTATGCCAACACAAAACCTGTTTCAAAAGACTGTAGGTATTCAAACAAAACCATTAGAAACTTAAAATTAAGGTTTTTGTTTGTTTCATGGACATTTTGGCTAAATCTCTCTCTAGGTGCCCCCCGTGGACGTGTTGATGGACCGGTTCCTTGTGGAAGTGCTTCTCATTACGCAGACCCGACAAAAGACGGTAAGTCTTCCAACCTATAGAGCGGTTTATAAGCATAACATTGACTTTGTTCTCAAAGATGTGTGGGCCATACTGTTACAGTGCAGCTAGTCTAAGGCTCAGATGGTTTGCTCTTCTCTTCCTGTTGAAGACAGTATTGTGTACGAAAAGGTTAAATGTGCTATTCTCAAAGTGGATGAGTTTGTGCCTGAGGCTTATAGACAGCGTTTTCGTGGCCTGAAGAAAACACCTGGCCAAAGTTTTGTAGACTTTGCAATAGAGAAGAGAAAGCTATTCAACGGATGGCGTAAGGCATCAAAGGCTGACGACTTGACTTCAGGTTGTGATCTCATAGAGCTGGAGGAGTTTAAAAACTGTGTCCCAGAACATACATTCTGTTTCTCTTCCAGGACCCAAGAAAAAGAGATGTTTCTTTTGTCTTGACCCTGGTCATCTAGTGGCAGAGTGTGTAGCTCTGAAGGAGCAGGTGGCAGCTTCCAAGCGGTCTGTGGAAAAGCCAAAAGACCGGCACCCAGTTGCAATGCGACAGAGAGGTGAGTTGCATGTAAGTTCTGTGACAGTGCTGTGGGTGTTCCCGTCTCGGTGGGTGTGGACCTGGCTCAGAGCGATGTGGATCTGTGTTCAGTGAGTGATGTGTGTTCCATGTGATGCTCCGGTGTTGGCTGCTTGTGAGCAGTATAGCGTGTGTTTTATGGGGGGGGGGGATGTTACGTGCTGCAGTTGGTGCTTTTGTGTCTCTCTCTCTCCCTGATTGTCTCCAGGTGCAGCCTCTCCCCAGGTGCTCCCAAACAGGGCCTCCTTAAAGGACCTGAGGAAGGCAGCAGTGGCCTCTCTCCTTCTCCTCTGGCTGCATGTGTGCAGCATGTCTCTGTCTCTGTGTGAGGCCTGTGTTCTTGTGAATTGTTAGGAGATGAGCTCCAGTTTACCTTTTTGTGTATAGTTTCATTTAGTCACTTTCTTTTAGAAGGAAGTTGTTCTTAGTTACTTTAAGTTTGTTTTGCAGATTGGCTGGTGAGCCTCTTTTCTTTCTTATTTAAAGCATCACTTTGTGGCTTCAGCAGTCAGTTTCCTCTCCTCTTTCTCTCTCCTGGTTATTTTGGTGTTTGGTCACTTCCTTTGTACCCCCAGTTTAGGAGGGAACGTAACAATAACAAAGGTATCCCAACTGTAGCTGTGAACATGACAGGATGTGTGATTACCTAGAAGAGCATCAGGACTGCTTGAGGCATATGATAGCTATGTGTTTAACATGATGATTCAGCCTCTATGGAGATACATGTGACAAGCATGATCATTTCTGACGTGGAGCTAATCTGAAGTAAACATTGAATACTGCTTTCTATTCCTCCATCTTGTGACTGTGGAACTCCCTCTCTTGGATATCAGCATGTGAAGGACACTGTTCAGGAACTAGTTGATGCTCTGTATGTGATGACTCCTTCCATTCTGGAGAGGATCACAGATACATGGATCCTGAGGCTCAAGCCGGGGACGAGTGCTGCCAATGATCTTTTAGATTGGTTCAGAAGCTTTAAGTTAACCGTATTCTCCATAAAGCTGTTTAAATTTGTCCGAAGCCTGTCTCTAGTTGCAGAAAGTACCGCAGCAGCAACAGGTGGACGTGTTGATGGACCTGCTCCCTATTATGGTGCGAATCAATACTCCAACGTAGGCTACCCCGTTACAAATGAAGGTACGTTTTCCAACTTTTAGACTGGAGGCATTAAATCACACTTATTCCCTAAACGTGGACATCTAGCCTAATATGTCTGTTTCAGGTCAGACTGGTCTCCATGATGGTCCTTTTCCTTATGATGGTGCAAAACCTGTGTCAATAGACTGTAGGTCTTCAAATAAAACCATTAGAAACTTAAGGTTTTTGTTTATTTTTCATGTACATTTTGGCTAAATCTCTCTAGTTGCCCCCCGTGGACGTGTTGATGGACCTGTTCCCTTCGACGGTGATACTCGTTATGCCAACGCAGCGCCGTTAAATGCCGGTAAGTCTTTTAAACTGGTTCAGAAGTTTTAAATTAACTATAAACTGCTGGACATTTGCCCTCAAACTGCCTCTGGTTCCAGGTCGAACTGGAAGTAACCCAGCTGGACCAGGTGGACTCGATGATAGACCTGATCCCCATGGTGGTACTACTCATTATCCCAATGATAAACCTTTGTCAATAAACAGTAAATCGTCCAAAGTTTAGAAGCTTGAAATTAAGTTTTTGACATTTTGGCTAAATCTATCTCTAGGTGGACGTGTTGATGGACCTGTTCCCTTTGGCGGTGATACTCAATACCCCAATGCAGGCTACGATGTGAAAAATGAAGGTACGTTTTCTAACTTTCAGACTGGTTAAGAAGCATCAAATCACATTTATTCTCTGAAAACATGGACATTTTGCCTAAATATGTCTTTCAGGTCAGACTGGTCTCTGTGATGGACCTGTTCCCAATGACGGTGCTACTCGTTATGCCAACACAAAGCCTGTGTCAATAGACTGTAGGTATTCCAATAAAACCTTTAGAAACTTAAAATGAAGGTTTTTGTTTGTTTCATGGACATTTTGGCTAAATCTCTCTAGTTGCCCCCCGTGGACGTGTTGATGGACCTGTTCCCTTCGACGGAGATACTCATTATGCCAACGCAGCGCCGATAAAAGTTAAGTCTTTTAACTTTCAAACTGGTTCAGAAGTTTTAAATTAAATATAAATTGCTGGACATTTTCCCTCAAACTGCCTCTGGTTCCAGGTCAAACTGGAAGTAACCCAGCTGCCCCAGGTGGACTCGATGATAGACCTGATTCCTATGGTGGTGCAAAACATGTGTCAATAAACGGTAAGTCTTCCAACCTAAAGAACCATTTAGAAGCTTGAAATTAAGTTTTTGTCCGTGGACTCCTTGACATTTTGGCTAAATCTATCTCTAGGTGCCCCCAGTGGACGTGTTGATGGACCTGTTCCCTTTGGCAGTGATACTCAATACCCCAACGCAGGCTACCTGTGACAAATAAAGATAAGTTTGTGACTGGTTTGGAAGCATAACATGACCTTTGTTTCATTTAACTTCTCAACCTTTCTCCTAAATATGTCTCTGGTTCCAGGTCAAACTGGTAGGAACACAGCTGATGGACCGGTTCCCTATGGAAGTGCTTCTCATTACACAGACCCAACAAAAGACGGTAAGTCTTCCAACCTATAGACCGGTTTATAAGCATAACATTGACTTTGTTTTCCTTAAACTCAAACCTCTCTGGTTTCAGGTCAGTCTGGTAACCCAGGATCTGTTCCCAGTGGCGCTGCTCCTGAAGTGATCTCCTATGGTTATGGTTTTTATCCTTTAGGCAACATGGACGGTAAGTTACCCAATCTTAGTTTAGAGGCATGACTTAATGTCTAAATCTGTCTAGTGTCAGAAAGTAACACTGCTCCCTCAGGAAGTGTTGATGGACCTGTTCCTCATGGCGCTGCTACTCGTTATGCCAATGCAAAACCTGTGTCAATTGACTTTAGGTCTTCCAATAAAACCATTAGAAACTCAAGATTTTTGTTTGTTTTTCATGGACTCCTTGACGTTTTCCCTAAATCTATCTCTAGTTGCCCCCCGTAGAAATGTTGATGGACCTTTTCCCTTTGGCGGCGATACTCAAATACGACAATGCAGCTCCGATAAATGCCGGTAAGTGTTTTAATTTTCAAACTGGTTCAGAAGTTTTAAATGAACTCTAAACTGCTGGACATGTTGCCTAAAACTGCCTCTGGTTCCAGCCCAAACTAGAAGTAACCCAGTTGCACCTGCTGTAGCGGAGGCCTGTATCCACCTGCTCCACCTGTCGTGCTCTACGGTGCTGAGGAGGTTTTACCACGGGGATATCGTGGAGAGACCGGAGCGCCTCTACGTTTTGGGCTGGACCTGCTTCGCCTATCCTTCTGTGCTGAGGAGGTTCTGCACCGGGGATATCGCGGAGAGACCGGAGCGCCTCCACGTTTCGGGCCTGCTTGGGTGCCTATCCGGATGCTGTGCTGCTCTGGGAAAATGACCCATATCGTGATTCTGCTATGCCTGTTAGCTATTTTGGACAATGAGAAGTTCTCTCGTCATCCTGAGAAGTCGACTGGACTCAGGTCTGTTCTACCGCCCGCAGTGGACATCCCCTGTAAAGGTTCGGATGTGTTACACAAACAATTACTGGTTGCCTTTTCACAGACAATCGGTTCGACAAATGTTTATCTTCCT
The DNA here is from genome assembly GCF_949606895.1 of Notothenia rossii. Taxonomy (NCBI): domain Eukaryota; kingdom Metazoa; phylum Chordata; class Actinopteri; order Perciformes; family Nototheniidae; genus Notothenia; species Notothenia rossii. The sequence continues at coordinate 1,288,176 of NC_136910.1, read as the reverse complement.
CAGTTGCCTGCTATGATGGTTCTTCAGGTCTGCTTCTTGAGCTCAAATCTCACTTTTGCGGAGTTTGCTGGTGATTTTAAAGCAGATGACAATGTTTTTGTCGATTAAGAGGAAAAGGAGCCTGGTTTTCTTGCTATTATTACTATCAGGAAATCATACCCCTGCGTACATTTAGAGTGAAGGGACGAGACAATCCTTGGTTTTCTGCTGAACTGTCCAGTCTCCTTCATGAGAGAAACAATGCCTGGGCAAAGGCTAGGAGATCAGGCTCAGAGGTAGAATGGCTACGCTTTAGGCAGCTAAGGAATATGTCAGTTTCCACAAAGAACCTAAATAACCCTAGAACATTTTGGAAAGCCATAAAATCGATATCCACCGGTGAGATCCGTAATGAGCTACCTCCGTGCCTCACCACAGCACCTGGCTCTAGATCAGACAGGGCCACTATGCTAAATTGCTTTAATGAGCATTTTGTGTCCTGTGGCTCTCTGTTTGATTCTGTTTCTAACTCTGCTTCTGTGAACACCCCAGTCCGTGACTCTGAACAAGGTGGTCTGGAAAACCCTTTCAGTTTTACTCCTTTTACTGTTGATGTTGTTCATGAAGCTTTAACCAAGTTAGATCCTAAGAAACCGGCTGGCCCGGACAACGTAGAACCTTTCTTTTTAAAGATAGCTGCAGATTTTATTGCTCCACCTCTCACTACTCTTTCTAACCTCTCCCTCAGCTCAAATGCAATTCCTAAAGTATGGAAGTCAGCTTATGTCTTGCCTTTGCTAAAAGGAGGGGAGGAAACTGTTTTAAATAACTAGAGGCCAATCTCTAAATTGTCAGTTCTTGCTAAGGTTCTCGAACGCCTAGTGAGTGAACAGGTGAAGGAGTTTTTATGTAAAAATGACATCCTGTCTAAACATCAGTCAGCCTTCAGAAAGAAACACAGCACCATCACTGCCACAGTGAAAGAGGTGAATGACGTTACGAGTATCTTAGATAATAAGCAGAGTTGTGCAGCTCTATTTATTGACCTGTCCAAAGCGTTTGATACCGTCGATCATCACATCTTAAAGCAGAGGCTACTCAGTATAGGCATATCCAGCCATGCAGTGGGGTGGTTTGTGAACTACCTCTCTGAAAGGTCCCAATGTGTTCACTTTGATGGGCTGTCTTCTGAGTGGTTAAACATTGCTAATGGTGTTCCTCAATGTTCTGTTTTAGGTCCACTTTTATTCTCCATATATATCAACAGCTTAGGTGAAAATGTGGATGAAGCTACTTTACATCTCTATGTGGATGATACCGTGATGTACTGTGCAGGTCCCTCCATTCAGGAGGCTGGTGTTAAATTACAGGCTGTTTTTAACATTATTCAGACTCAGCTCTCTGAACTAAAGCTTCTTTTAAATGTTGATCAAACCAAGGTAATGCTCTTTTCTAAAGCTAAAAAGACTACAGACACTGCTTTGATTTGTTGTATATGAATGCACCTGCCCATTACCTGAGCAAGTTAGATGCTGCGTATCACAGTGCACTGAGATTTTGACAAATTGTAAAGCACTTACGCATCACTGTACCCTGTATACCAGGGCAGGTCTGCCTTCACTAACTGTACGGAGGCTCAGTCACTGGTACAATTTTCCTTTACAGAGCCATGTTGGATAAACCAGGGGTTCCCAAACTTTTGAAAACTCGTTGCGGGGAAATTATACAGATGGCTAGTCCGCCCCTGAAAATGTCTATAAAAACGTTATTAATAATAATTTTAAAAAACAATTAATCTTTTTTTTTTTTTTTTTTATCATCTCGCGACCCCGACTGAGGAGAGTTTCCTGAATGTTCATGCCCATAGGCAAGCACTAGGCCCTGGCTAAATTAAGAGGCTGATCTGGGGCACTTTTGTCCACTTTCCCTGGTGCTAGAAACTCAAGTCAGGCATCCCTGGAATCGTCTCAGAGTAGATGATCAGTGGGGCCTTGTTTTTACTGAAACCTGATGTTTCGATGTATATTTCCATTGAAAATGCTAACCGCTAGCCGCAAAGCTAGCATCACAGCCACTGCTCCGTTTTGCACACGTTTTTCACAAACATTTTACATTGTTTTTATTTCTTTCGTACGTTGCAGTGTCTTAAATGTAATTTAGGTTAACTTCCTGTTTGAAGTTGTTGCTATGGAAACAACATGACGGAGAAAAAAAGTAATATCTTCTACATATAATAACGGACAAAGTAAAGAATGAAGTGTAGGCTTTTTAAATGTTCGGAATTTGACCGTGTATGATGGTCCTCTTGAGTTGCCGTAGAGCCAATGGCGTACAACCATTGCTCCGTTTTCATGTTTTTTTACATGTTTTTCACAAACATTTTCACACGCTAGGAGCATAGGAATACTTCAATTCGTCATGATAGATGTGATTTGGCCCCGAGCACCCCTGGGCAAGTTACCGTACAGCCAATCACAATGTGTTGAATGCGTGACGTCATTGGTAAGAGACGGCCCCCGAACACATATGGTACTCACACCTGATCTCTAGGCAAATTGAAAGTAGTTATTGCCTTAGATCGCATGCTATGGTTTTATTAAATGTGCCAAGTGCAAGGACTGTCTTAGGGAAGAAAGCTTTCAGGTGAGCAGCTCCTCTGTCTTGGAACAGTCTGCAAAAAGAATGGAAACTTACCAAGCTGGTAACACTACATGTTTTTAAAGCTCGGTTGGATGCGCCACAATCAGAAGCTGTTGGTACCTGCTCATGTGGATAGATATGTAAATGGTAATCCCTGTACATGTTGCTGTATGATGTCCTTTTGTTGTTCTGTTGTTTATGTCTTCATGTGGAACCTACTGCTGCAGGTCTGCCTTGAAAAAGAGATCATTGATCTCAATGGGATTTCACCTGGATGAATAAAGATTTTGAATTTACTTTTTGATCCTAATTTGAGAAATGTTTGCGTTGAATCAGAATCAGGTTTATTACGAGGTAGGTTGACACGTACGGGGAATTTGACTTGAAGTTGTGGTGCATACATAAAAGTAAAACAAGAATTAAAAACACAGAACTAGAAAAACATTTTTTAAATATAGCAGTATTTACATTGACATAAAATGGAATAAAGATCTACAGTAATAAAGAAAACAGATATTGTTGTACATTGTGTGCAGCAGCATAAAAAGACAATAAGAGACAATAAAAAAAGACTAGAAATAAACAATCCAAAATAAACATCTCAAATAGGAGTAAAATGGCACTAAAAGTAAAACGTATACATGTGGAAATACAAATGTACATTAACAAAATATAAAGCAGGATATTATTGGCGTCTTTAACTATGTCCTGCTTTTGTAATGCTATTTGAGATGTTTACATTTTGGATTGTTTCTTTTAATTCCTCGAATGTACAATGCCTTGCTTATGCTGCTGAAATGCAAATATTTCCCAAATTGGGATCAATAAAGTTCTTATCTGAACGCTGGGGACATGAACCCAGCTTCACATGTGAGAAATAGCTTGCACTGAGAAATGTTTACTTTAGTTACACAATGAAGCTAAATATAGAATAAATGCCGTTAGTATCAACGTAATGCAATCATCCAAAATCAAATGGAGGAATCCCATTGGACCAGGGAGATGATGCCTTCAGGGACCAACAGATACCACTTTATTGATTCATGACTAAACTTTGACTCTTTCTTGCAGGCGAACTCTGTTTCCTGGAAAAGTATCAATAAAAACACTTCTGATCAGAATGAGGTTTTCGTTTCTTGGATTGTGTATTTCGCTTTAACTCCACATCCCACGGACTGAAAAACTGTATAACTGTGACGTTAATGTAATCTTTCCTCCTCTGCGAGTTCTACTGACCAAAGACTGGAAACTGATATTATGAGAGCGTCTCGCAGCTCTTGTCTTTAGAGTGTTCTCGCTGTCCTCACTCACTGATTACTGAGTGGACATCTGTCCTCTGAAGAGCCTCTTCTGAGCAGAAATGACACACGCGCACACACACACACACACACATAGTCTGCGTGTCACAGGAAAGATTAAGAGTTATAACGCAATGTGCACCATGCAGGAAGCGAGATATAAAAAAAGGACATGTTTTATATATATATAAACAAATGTCCTTTTTAATTTAGGTTTCTGTTGATTCTCCAGTTTTCATGTGGGTCTTCACAATAAAAGCCTTTCAGGTAAAGGGAAGGTTATAATCCAGTGCTGGCTCTTGGAAGCAATGTTTTTCTTATTTGTATAGAAACGTCCTGAATGTACAAAGAGGCAGGTTCTGAAGAAGCCAACACACATATTGAGTATTGTCTGGAAAAATCATATACAATGACCAACGATCACTTAAAATGTCCCCAAAGGAGTCTGAAAAATATGGGAAATATTTCAAGAAAATATCCTGAGAACATGTGAAAAATGCCAAAAGATTTCATAACAATATAACATGTCTGCACTTGATTTAAAAACGTACCGACAAGCCACGAAACAGACGGACATGAGTAATGTAGTCTCAAGAGAGTGTGTGTGTCCTCAAGAGTGTGTCCTCATTTTGCTGATGAGCCTCTCCACTTTTGATTATCTTGTGTCTTTAGGTCACACACACACACACACACACACACACACACACGCACACACATTATAATATTGTATTTACAGTTCTGCTGCCCTCTAGTGGCTTAAACCTTAGTCTTCTTTTGAGACAGTATCCTGTTTGTATTACTGGCAGTCTGGTCTAACTCATTCTGTACACCGTGTGTTTTCATAAGATAATATCTCTATTTTATACATTTGTTTATTTTTGATCTCTCACTCCTGTGCAATGCCTTGTAAACAAAACCATTTCCTGATTTAGGGTCAATAAATATAATCTATTCGTATTTTTACTTTAAAATGTTATCCTTTATCTGATAGAATACATTAATAAAGTCAAACATGTTAGACAGAATTCCTGTGCAGGTGTAATTTCTGATCTGTCCACACGATGGCGCTCAGTTTCCATCATCAGGATAAAACGGCAGAATTGGCTTTAAATACAAATGTCTGTAATAATTGCACAGAAACATCCTGCTGTTAATCTGTGTGTTTAACATCTGTGATGTTTTATTTATCTGGTAGCCTTTTTAGTTGTTGCACATTTGCAAAATATGTAAAAACAATTAAAGAAAAATATCACAAAACCTTCGAGAAATGAGCAGAGATTCAGAAAAATGAAGGAAAAAAACTTTCACACAAATGTCCAACACACACAACTCTTCAAATGCATATGTTCCAAGTATCTTTAGATGTATATTTAGATATATCAAGTATATTCAGATTCAGGCAACAAGTGTCCTTTTGGGACTCATTCCTGCACCTCTTATCGATGGTGTAGCTCGACACTGCTTCACTTCCTTGTACAAAAACATGCTGCCATTAATCCGTGTGTATTTAACCTTTCTCATATTTTCTTTTTTTGGTAGCATTTTTAGTCCTTGTTACTGACTTTATCTCCACATGCACACATTTACAGAAATATGTCCCCAAAACCTAAAATGTGCAAAAAATATGCTAAAAGATTTAGAAAAATGGGAAAATGTCTGAGGAATATTTAAAACATTTGACAAAAATCTCCTAAACGCACGCACGCGTACACACACACACACACACTAGGGGTTTCACCAACTAGTCGACTAGTCGACTACCTTTACCACTAGTCGGCGCTGTAGGCCCTAGTCGAGAAAAAAATGGAGGTAAACGAGGTGCTGCAAAATGCTCCAAAACACGTCCGACATTCTTATGTATGGCAGTACTTTAACGAAGATGTAACCAACTCCACAGTGAAGTGTCAGTTGTGTACAGCTGTACTGAAGTACAATACAAATGCATCTGCTATGCGCAACCATCTGAAGATGAAACACCCGCTGCCGACAGCTAGCACTAGCAGTAATGCTAGCACCAGTGAGCAACGGACCGGCGTCAGCACTGAACAGAGGCAACAGTGATGCGGATGATGAGCTACGGGATTACTGCCAGCGGACACCGCATATCCCCACAATGGATAATCCACTGGAGTGGTGGGCAGAAAACGTGCACCGCTTCCCCCGCTTTCGAGAAGCTACCTGGCTATTCCAGCCACAAGCACCCCGAGTGAGAGGGTTTTTTCCTGGCAGGCAACACTGTCACCCGAAAGCGGTCAAGGCTCCTTCCCTCACATGTCGATGCGTTGGTGTTCAAACCAAACCAAAAATATGGAAAGGTGGACGTTATCGTGGAGGACAGCGAATAAAGTGTTGCGCACTGGATTTACGTGGCATTTATGTAAACAAGAGTTTTTTGCTGTCGATTTTGGTGAGTCCAGTGTTTGTTATTTACTCAGCCATGTAACACAAATTAAAATGCAGTGTTTAATGTTACTGAATGAGTTCCAATATAAAATACAGTTGTAAACCTCTCTTTGTGTGTCTCTATTATGACGTAAAGACTAGTCGACTACTATTTTGAAAAATGTGTCGACTAGTAAATATTGGTAGTTGTGAAACCCCTCACACACACACACACACACACACACACACACACACACACACACACACACACACCAAATCATCCAACCAACCAAAAACAGAAAGCCATTGACCTCCAGATCAAGGGACAGGAAGTGGTAAAACGCTGCCTCATGTCTTTTTGGGACTCATTCCTGAACCTCTCTTATTGACGGTGTATTTCTACGCTTCTCCTCCTCCTCTTCCGCTGATGGACTTCAGCTCCTGCTGGACGGTGCTCTGAGTCCCCGTGGAGGAGGATGACTGCGCCTCCTCTTCCCCCCCGCAGCAGCGCAGGCTCCTGGGCAGCGAGCTACACAGAGCCCTCTTGAAGGTGGAGCTGGAGAACACGTAGACCACGGGGTCCAGAGCAGAGTTCAGGAAGTTCATCCCCAGAGACACGATGGTGATCTGGGTGAAGGAGTAGAAGGAGGCGCAGTCCCAGGGTCTGAAGGAGGTGATGAACCAGAGGCCGATGGTGGAGAGGGTGGTGGGCAGGAAACACAGCGTGAAGACCAGCACGATGGCCACACACACACGCATCGCCTTACGCACCTAGTGAGGGTCAGAGTAATATTAAAGCTTTATTAGTACAGCACTTTGGAAACACCGGAATCAAAACATGTGTAAAAAAAACATGTTCAAATGGAAAAAAAAGCAGAAAATGTCTCAAATAATATTCAAAATGTTACAAACACACACACACACACACACACACACACACACACACACACATGCACACACACACACACGGTAATGTTGAGTACCCAAAGGCTCTATGATATAAATAGAGTAGGGTCTCCAGCACGTAGAAGCTGCCAGGTGCTAACCTGTTGGGACATTTACACGAGGCTCACACTGATAGACTATAAGGGACACAAGGAGGTAAAAGGTATGATAGATAAATCCCTCTCTGTGAAATAAAGGAAAGATCAAAGACAAACCTTCTCCGGGTTCCCCATCTGTCGTCCCCGCAGGAAGCTGTGGATCCTGACGGAGCAGAAGAGCAAGATGGCGGCCGGCAGGAAGAACTCCAGAACCGTCAGGATGCGGTGCATCTTCAGCAAGATGAGGATGGAGCGAGACGCCTCCTAACACGACGTGAAGAAGAAGCACATCCTGTACTCAAGTAGAAGTACACATCCTGTACTCAAGTAGAAGTACACATCCTGTACTCAAGTAGAAGTACACATCCTGTACTCAGGTAGAAGTACACATCCTGTACTCAGGTAGAAGTACACATCCTGTACTCAAGTAGAAGTACACATCCTGTACTCAGGTAGAAGTACACATCCTGTACTCAAGTAGAAGTACACATCCTGTACTCAGGTAGGAGGACACATCCTTTACTCAAGTAGGAGGACACATCCTGTACTCAAGTAGGAGGACACATCCTTTACTCAAGTAGAAGTACAGATACTCGTGTTTAAAAGTACTCTGGTGAAAGTAGAAGTACTGACTAAACTTCTTTACTCAAGTCAAAGTAAAGAACTTTGAAATGTACTTCAGTAAAAAGTACCCATAACGAGCAGCTGTTTTAAAGAGTACCTGACCTCCCTTTATATGAATAGAACAATAATGTCATTGTTAGCTAATGAATGTTTCCATGGTGACCAACGGCAACATGACAACGTTTCCATTGGTCCCTCTTCTTTAGAGAAGACCAGGAAATGATGGATACACGGATCATGTTCAAATCAATAGGCACGCAATGACTCTAAATAATAATGATCACGCCACCAAACACACATTCAGACTAAAGGAACCAGCCTGTTTGGAAAATGAGAAGTAGAAAGTACAGGTATCTGAGTTCAACATGTAAGAAGTAGAAAGTACAGGTATTTGTGTTCAACATCTAAGAAGTAGAAAGTACAGGTATTTGGGTTCAACATGTAAGAAGTAGAAAGTACAGGTATTTGTGTTCAAAATGTAAGAAGTAGAAAGTACAGGTATTTGTGTTCAACATGTAAGAAGTAGAAAGTACAGGTATTTGGGTTCAACATGTAAGAAGTAGAAAGTACAGGTATTTGTGTTCAACATGTAAGAAGTAGAAAGTACAGGTATTTGGGTTCAACATGTAAGAAGTAGAAAGTACAGGTATTTGTGTTCAACATGTGAGAAGTAGAAAGTACAGGTATTTGTGTTCAACATGTGAGAAGTAGAAAGTACAGGTATTTGAGTTCAACATGTAAGAAGTAGAAAGTACAGGTATTTGAGTTCAACATGTGAGAAGTAGAAAGTACAGGTATTTGAGTTCAACATGTGAGAAGTAGAAAGTACAGGTATTTGTGTTCAACATGTGAGAAGTAGAAAGTTCAGGTATTTGAGTTCAACATGTAAGAAGTAGAAAGTACAGGTATTTGTGTTCAACATGTAAGAAGTAGAAAGTACAGGTATTTGAGTTCAACATGTAAGAAGTAGAAAGTACAGGTATTTGAGTTCAACATGTAAGAAGTAGAAAGTACAGGTATTTGTGTTCAACATGTGAGAAGTAGAAAGTACAGGTATTTGGGTTCAAAATGTAAGAAGTCAAAGTAAAAAGTCATCAGAATAATAAGTAGTGGAGTAAAGTACTGATACCAGAAAGATGTACTTAAGTACAGTAACAAAGTATTTGTACTCCGCTACTTCCACCTCTGCTAGCAGTTCTCTCACCTTGTAGGAGGTGAAGAAGAAGCACTGCGTGCGATGGCCGCGCCTCTTGATGTGGTTGAAGGCCAGCATGGGAACACGGGGGCCGATCACCAGAAACCAGACGATCAGAGACACGAACGCAGCCTGACGCCTCGTCATGAGGTTCACCCGGTGGTGAGGGTGGACCACCTGCAGAGAGAGCTAACGTTAGTATTCTGGCAACATTTTAGGATGAAAACACAAGAAAGGATATTCTTCGTACAAAAATCACGAGAATTCATTATTTTGAGACCAATTTTCAGATTTGTCTCTCTTTTCAACTCTTTTGAAACACAGAGCGGTAACGTTAGCTAAACCCTGTCAACACACGACTGTTGGCGGTAGATGTTATCCCCTCACCTTGAAGTAGCGGTAGATGGCCACCACGGTCATCAGTGCGATGCTAGCAGAGCGGTTGGAGAACATCAGGAAGAGGTTGATCCGACACATGGCGTCTCCGAACACCCAGTGACCGAGGAGCAGAGCGTGGATCCTCAGAGGCAGACTGACCAGGGCCAGGAAGTCTGCGATCACCAGGTTGAAGAGGAACAGCGTGTTGGGGTTCCACTTCTTCACCTTAAAGCAGAAGATCCACAGGGCAACTGCATTACCCAGAAGCCCCAGGGTGACGTCGATGGTGAGGACGGGGGGCAGGAGGATACCCTCGAGTTGGATACCGACCGGAGGGCAACCGCCAACGGGGGGCGCGGTCGTGAAGTTCAACATCGCGGTGACGTTTAGCTCCGTTAGCATCTCGGCTAATTCTATCTTTACTCTAACCCAGATGAACGTTTAGTTGTGAGTTTCCAGTGAGACGGACGAAGACAGGATTATTTTGAGATGATTCTCATAAATAATGTTGTGTTTTTAGAGGGTGGACGGTGCACACTGGGAGATGTCGAGATTCAGGATGTTTGCCAATTCCCCTTTTCACCTTTTCACCTTTTCACCTTCCTCCTTTTCTCTGAAAATGAGGAAAACACAGAGAGTGCTTTTCAGCGTAAGAACATGAAGTAAAGTGACTTCCTGTTCAGATAACAACACATTTTGCACAAACACAGAGAGTCTAGTGTTAAATAAAGTGTTCATTACAGGCCATTTGATATTATTCCTAAAGCACATTTTAAAGACATTAAAGCTTATAACCTTTATTTATTTTTGTTTCTTATTTTTGTATTTACATATTATTTATAATATATTATTTTTATTTTACATAATTTATTTTTTTAGATATTCTTTATTTAAGATATTTAATTATTTATTTATTATATTTAGTACACAACTGCACCTGAACATCTCAGTATATATTTTAAAAATATATATCAATTTAATTAGGTTAAGCATTTTAAAGCTTTTAAAATAATGAAATAAATATTATAAATCTTAAAAATGTAATTAAAACAGCAAAACATGGCTGATCCCTTTTTCTTCCAAGAGTTATATTTTATGTATTTTATATATTTTGTATCTAAACATTTACTCTAAATTAGTCCATTTTTATTAGACTTAATTAGTTATTCCAGACAATTCCAAAATACACACACACACACACACACACACACACACACACACACACACACACACACACACACACACACACACGCCGCTATCCAGATTGAACACATTCAGAATCTGGTTGCCCTCCTTGATGAAATGGCAGGGTGAGGGACTCCTCCACTCACATGTAAAAACAATTACAGAAAAATGACCCACAAACCTAATGATGGTAACAACAATAACAATAACAATAATAATAATAAAGCTTTATTTGCAGAGCACTTCTCATGCACCAAATTGAAAATGTCAAATTAAAAGATTCAGAAAATTGAAATTAAACTTAATTGATAATTTTTTAATGCACTTAATTTAAGATGTTCTTTTCAAACATGATGACACATTTGATCATTCATTTATAGGAAAACCCATTTTGAACACGCATGTAAGTTAAACACGATATAATGAAGAGTATGTAATACAGTGTGTTACAGTGATGAAGCAGAACTCACCGTGCGAAGGACTCCAATCAGAAGCAGCTCGTTAACTCACTCTGTGTTTTTATGATGAAGGCGTCACTTCCTGTTACGTCACAGCTGACGTCAGACGGACGAGTTTCTGCAGGTTTTTAAACGCTTCCTCTCCGGGTTCAAAATTACAAACTTTACAGGAAGTTTAGAAATCTCAGGATTTACGCTGTTGCTGCGAAAAGAGACATTTCTGCATGTTGGGGTTTTTCCACTGTCTCTGAAATAAGATCCACGACGTGAAGAGGGAATGCTGATTGGATGAATTTTAGTATTTTAAATCAATCAAACTTCAGTTATTATTCTGTGACGTCCATTTGCTCCTGGTTCAGGTTCAGGTTCAGGTTCAGGTTCAGGTTCAGGTTCAGGTTCAGGTTCAGGTTCAGGTTCAGGTTCAGGTTCTTTATTTGTACCCGTAGGTAGTTTTGTTTGCAGAGATAAAGACAAGGGATCCATCCATCCTCCTGACACACTCTAAAAACAAACACAAACAACAGACACATCATTAAAAACAAAAGGACTAATAACAAGTACAAGTACACCCTGCTCCGTCACACGAGTACAAACACGGACATTCAAAGCTCTGAATTAAATAAGTAGGCATCTGTGTGCCGCTCCTATGATGTGTTCATTTGTGCAATAGCTGCTGGGATAGCACTGCTTTTATATGGCTTCGTTCTACTCTCTGGGACGAGTAACCTCCGGCCCCAACTTCCAATCAGCTGCGGTCTAGAGAAAATGATCAGGTAGGTCACGAACGTACAGCAACACAATATTCGTATTACAGGTATCAAAGATATTTTATACTTGCAAGTATGACGTCCCCACCAAAGAGCACGTAGTGTCCTGAGTGGAGCAGGCTCTCTTTATAGGAGGGCATCAAAGCTCATTTACATTACAAACAACATTTGGTGAGGCCAGCTGATATCCCATGGCACTGTATGCAAAACTCACACCCTAAAAGAACAAATGGCATATCCAGATAACGCCTTATCGTACATTCCCTCCCCTCATCCTGTCTTCCTGTGGTTGTCATAAACCCCCCTTGTCCAAGCTCCTCTGTTTTACACATACATTTAAAGGTCACTCCAAAGATACGACCTAATCAGAGAAACCGTTAGCAGTTAGCAATGTTAATACATTTGGTCATTTCCTTAGCGGAAGCTTAAATCCAGAGTGCAGAGGGTGGGAGTCATGGGTTGCAGTAGAATAATCCAAAAATCAGCTCCTAACCCTATCTCCTATTCCTTGACCTCTGAGTGAAAGGTCACGGGGTTAATGGATAGTGGATAGTGGATAGGAGAATTCAAAAGGACTTAGGAGAAGAGACTGCACTTTCACTATCCGACATGTTTACTATGCGCCAGCGGACGTCCTGAATGTGCGTCTGCTGCTGTGGGGAAACTATGGAAACTACAGTTTTCTATACAGCGGACTACAACATGGCTGTTTAATAAGAACGAGGGACTCATCTAGAGACTCTGCACCGTGCTCTGATGCTGTTGCTTTATGCTTTATGAACAACAGAGAAACATATTATTCATGACCAAAGCTGGAATTGAAATAAAAAAGGAAAGTGAAACTTCTGCTCGTCACCCTCTCCCTCCGGTCCACATTAATACAAATGATCCCAATACGTATGATTGATGAAAAGATCTTAAATCAATACAAATGTATTTATTATAAACGTTAGTCCTTCACATCTATCACTGTGTACATCATTCAAACATCTTTTAAAAGTTGAACAACCCCCACACAGCTCAGTGAAATGTTGACTTTATTTGATCATTTCAGTAAAAACTAACGTTCATATTTCTCTTTGTGATTATAATACTGATGAACGTTCAAAACAAAGCACTTTGGCAACTTACCACCTACGTTTTAAAATGCTTAATAAGCACCGTAACTTTCATGATATCATTTCTCCGTCATAATCGCTTGTTTCCGTGAACGGCCGACTGTTGTGTGACGGCAAATGCTGCGGCCGCAATGCATTGTGGGGCAGTATTTTCTCCTCTCCTTTCGGTGAGGGAGGTCCAGTGGTTCCTAAGCTAAAGGAGGTTATAAAGGAAGTTTGAAACCTCCTTTCCTTTCATCTATGGAACGGCACTTATCATGGCTGCCACTGAGGGACTTCCGGGTCATTTCACTCCGTTAGGAAGGTTCCTAAGAGAAATGGACTATTCAACTGCAACCGTGGTCTAATATGGAGCTGGATAACCGCTGTCACTGCCTGAGGTACAGGGTCTCCAGGTGTATCTGTGTCTGCCTGAGGTACAGGGTCTCCAGGTGTATCTGTGTCTGCCTGAGGTACAGGGTCTCCAGGTGTATCTGTGTCTGCCTGAGGTACAGGGTCTCCAGGTGTATCTGTGTCTGCCTGAGGTTCAGGGTCTCCCGGTGTATCTGTGTCTGCCTGAGGTACAGGGTCTCCAGGTGTATCTGTCACTGCCTGAGGTACAGGGTCTCCAGGTGTATCTGTCACTGCCTGAGGTACAGGGTCTCCAGGTGTATCTGTGTCTGCCTGAGGTACAGGGTCTCCAGGTGTATCTGTGTCTGCCTGAGGTACAGGGTCTCCAGGTGTATCTGTGTCTGCCTGAGGTACAGGGTCTCCAGGTGTATCTGTGTCTGCCCGAGGTACAGGGTCTCCAGGTGTATCTGTGTCTGCCTGAGGTACAGGGTCTCCAGGTGTATCTGTCACTGCCCGAGGTACAGGGTCTCCAGGTGTATCTGTGTCTGCCTGAGGTACAGGGTCTCCAGGTGTATCTGTGTCTGCCTGAGGTACAGGGTCTCCAGGTGTATCTGTGTCTGCCCGAGGTACAGGGTCTCCAGGTGTATCTGTGTCTGCCTGAGGTACAGGGTCTCCAGGTGTATCTGTGTCTGCCTGAGGTACAGGGTCTCCAGGTGTATCTGTCACTGCCTGAGGTACAGGGTCTCCAGGTGTATCTGTCACTGCCTGAGGTACAGGGTCTCCAGGTGTATCTGTCACTGCCTGAGGTACAGGGTCTCCAGGTGTATCTGTCACTGCCTGAGGTACAGGGTCTCCAGGTGTATCTGTCACTGCCTGAGGTACAGGGTCTCCAGGTGTATCTGTGTCTGCCTGAGGTACAGGGTCTCCAGGTGTATCTGTGTCTGCCTGAGGTACAGGGTCTCCAGGTGTATCTGTGTCTGCCTGAGGTACAGGGTCTCCAGGTGTATCTGTGTCTGCCTGAGGTACAGGGTCTCCAGGTGTATCTGTGTCTGCCTGAGGTACAGGGTCTCCAGGTGTATCTGTGTCTGCCCGAGGTACAGGGTCTCCAGGTGTATCTGTGTCTGCCTGAGGTACAGGGTCTCCAGGTGTATCTGTCACTGCCCGAGGTACAGGGTCTCCAGGTGTATCTGTGTCTGCCTGAGGTACAGGGTATCCAGGTGTATCTGTGTCTGCCTGAGGTACAGGGTCTCCAGGTGTATCTGTGTCTGCCCGAGGTACAGGGTCTCCAGGTGTATCTGTGTCTGCCTGAGGTACAGGGTCTCCAGGTGTATCTGTGTCTGCCTGAGGTACAGGGTCTCCAGGTGTATCTGTCACTGCCTGAGGTACAGGGTCTCCAGGTGTATCTGTCACTGCCTGAGGTACAGGGTCTCCAGGTGTATCTGTGTCTGCCTGAGGTACAGGGTCTCCAGGTGTATCTGTGTCTGCCTGAGGTACAGGGTCTCCAGGTGTATCTGTGTCTGCCCGAGGTACAGGGTCTCCAGGTGTATCTGTGTCTGCCTGAGGTACAGGGTCTCCAGGTGTATCTGTGTCTGCCTGAGGTACAGGGTCTCCAGGTGTATCTGTGTCTGCCTGAGGTACAGGGTCTCCAGGTGTATCTGTGTCTGCCTGAGGTACAGGGTCTCCAGGTGTATCTGTCACTGCCTGAGGTACAGGGTCTCCAGGTGTATCTGTGTCTGCCTGAGGTACAGGGTCTCCGGGTGTATCTGTCACTGCCTGAGGTACAGGGTCTCCAGGTGTATCTGTCACTGCCTGAGGTACAGGGTCTCCAGGTGTATCTGTGTCTGCCTGAGGTACAGGGTCTCCAGGTGTATCTGTGTCTGCCTGAGGTACAGGGTCTCCAGGTGTATCTGTGTCTGCCCGAGGTACAGGGTCTCCAGGTGTATCTGTGTCTGCCCGAGGTACAGGGTCTCCAGGTGTATCTGTGTCTGCCTGAGGTACAGGGTCTCCAGGTGTAACTGTGTCTGCCCGAGGTACAGGGTCTCCAGGTGTATCTGTGTCTGCCCGAGGTACAGGGTCTCCAGGTGTATCTGTGTCTGCCCGAGGTACAGGGTCTCCAGGTGTATCTGTGTCTGCCTGAGGTACAGGGTCTCCAGGTGTATCTGTGTCTGCCTGAGGTACAGGGTCTCCAGGTGTATCTGTGTCTGCCTGAGGTACAGGGTCTCCAGGTGTATCTGTGTCTGCCTGAGGTACAGGGTCTCCAGGTGTAACTGTGTCTGCCCGAGGTACAGGGTCTCCAGGTGTATCTGTGTCTGCCCGAGGTACAGGGTCTCCAGGTGTATCTGTGTCTGCCCGAGGTACAGGGTCTCCAGGTGTATCTGTGTCTGCCTGAGGTACAGGGTCTCCAGGTGTATCTGTGTCTGCCTGAGGTTCAGGGTCTCCAGGTGTATCTGTGTCTGCCCGAGGTACAGGGTCTCCAGGTGTATCTGTGTCTGCCTGAGGTACAGGGTCTCCAGGTGTATCTGTGTCTGCCCGAGGTACAGGGTCTCCAGGTGTATCTGTGTCTGCCTGAGGTACAGGGTCTCCAGGTGTATCTGTGTCTGCCTGAGGTTCAGGGTCTCCAGGTGTATCTGTGTCTGCCCGAGGTACAGGGTCTCCAGGTGTATCTGTGTCTGCCTGAGGTACAGGGTCTCCAGGTGTATCTGTGTCTGCCTGAGGTACAGGGTCTCCAGGTGTATCTGTGTCTGCCTGAGGTACAGGGTCTCCAGGTGTATCTGTGTGTGCCTGAGGTTCAGGGTCTCCAGGTGTATCTGAGCGGGGACTGAGAAGAAACCTAAACATTTAAAAATCAAATCACATTTCATTCAGGACATGTTATTATTTGTATGTGTTCATTTTTATTAATGAATTAAGTATATTTTTCATCCAAATACCAATTTGGCTTTGTGTACACAATGTGACTGAATACTTAATACAAATATAATGTTCAACCAGTTTGAAAGAAACACCTGCAGACCCTTAATGTTTTATCTCTGAATACTTTCCGGGGGAAACATTTGAGACCCTTTAATCTCCCTCTGATGTTTCCACTGCTCTAATCCTGCGTGTGTGTGTGTGTGTGTGTGTGTGTGTGTGTGTGTGTGTGTGTGTGTGTGTGTGTGTGTGTGTGTGTGTGTGTGTGTGTGTGTGTGTGTGTGTGTGTGTGTGTGTGTGTGTGTGTGTGTGTCAGCAGGGATTAGTGGGTAAAGGTAAGCGTGTGTCTCTTCCCGTGCGGGTGGATTTCCATCCCTCCGCCCTCAGACGAACCTCTCCTCTCTCTCTCTCTCTTGACACACACACACACACACACACACACACACACACACACACACACACACACACACACACACACACACACACACACACACACACACACACACACACGCAGCCCTGACACAAAGGGGGTGTGTGTGCGTGTGTGTGTTCATTCGACGTGAGATGCCATTGCTCCCAGAGGACTCTGAGGGACTCCATGTCTCTTCTCTCCCGGTAAGCTCCTCCTCTTTGATCTCTCTTTTATTTTCAGAATACCTACCGATCTGCATTAAAGCCTTTTGTTTTCCTGCAGCTGCTTTAAGCCCGTGCATGTGCTCAGTCATGCATGTCAACGTGACATACCAACACGTGTTTACAGCAAACTACTAGTGCTCTATGTTATTCAACGTATCGTTACAGAACATGCTGTGAGCTGTGAAAGAGAAGCAGTGCTTTTTACGGGTGTTTTGTGATCTGCAACATTAACGTGACGGTCACAGCATCCATGCGCGTGCACATCTGTAAATCATGCATGTTAACAGCTGCTGTGAAGGGACATACCATCAACTTCTAAGGGGAGTTATTATTCATATGTAGTAACACAGTATGCTTGTTGATGAGTGTGTGAGCTGGTTGAACGCTGCACAAGAGATGCAAATTAATCATCTTGTATGGGTGTGTTGTTGTTGTTGTTGTTGTTGTTCTTGTTGTTGTTGTGGTGATGGACACAAGTCCTCACGCATGTGCACATCTCTCCATCATGCATGCTAACAGCTGCTTTAAAGGGAGATACCAACACTATGTTTTAAAGGAAATGAATATTTTACCATTTCTTATCGGGTATTTAAACTTCTAGTAAAATAACAGACATATCGTTTAGTCAGTGTTTATGTTTTTAAAAGTGTGTAAAAAGATGCAAATGAATATGTGTGTATGGGTGTGTTGTTGTGGTGATGAACACAGATCCTCGTGCATGCTAACGGCTGCTTTAATACAAACATATCACACAAAGAAAAGGTATTACTTCACTTCTCTAACAGTCTGTATGTGACACATTCTTTTGGAAGTGTTTTTTCAAATGTGCTATTTTTAACTCCTCGCTCCTGCGTCTCTTAACCCAACGACACCATGATGTATTTTTAGTCCTTTTCTGAGATAATCCGTCTGTTTTGGATCCGTGAAAACATCTGCTGCACTTCAGACAGGAAGTCTCTCATATTCCTGCTTTCCTCGTAGCTTTTGGGGCCGGATTGTTTATCGTGTCCTCTGCCTGGAAGAGTTGGATGTGTGTGTTTGTCTGCAGGATGGTTTGATAGGAAACCAGGGGGAGCAGCTTCCACTGCTAAAGGTGGGCTTTCTGCAGGTCGGAACATCGCTAACGTGTGCGTGTGTGTGTGTGTGTGTGTGTGTGTGTGTGTGTGTGTGTGTGTGTGTGTGTGTGTGTGTGTGTGTCTCTGTCTGTCTGTCTGTCTGTCTGTCTGTCTGTCTGTCTGTCTGTCTGTCTGTCTGTCTGTCTGTCTGTCTGTCTGTCTGTCTGTCTGTCTGTGTGTTAATGTCTTGTGGCAGCTGATGATCAGGTGAATTGCCCCCCTGTGTCTCTGCACGTTGTTGACTGTTTGTGAAAGAGGCTGATGAGTTCATCACGGCTGGGCTCTGTAACTCCTCAGCCTTAAAGGGAACTGAGAACTTCCACCACTCTGTGCAAAATAAATACCTTTCCCATCATTAGGCACTCTCTGCTGTATAACAGGTGCAATATTATTAACAATGTTCTAAAATAACGTTTCACTCCGGATCTGCCTCTGCGTCTTTCTGCACCATAAGACGGCTCAATGTGACTGTTTCCTGTAGTTATTGCATCGCTCCTTTCACTGCGCTGTGAGTGTACAGGTGTTACGCTGCTGTGTTTGTGGTCTCCATGTGACTCTGGCTCAACTCTATCCTTCTGGATGAATAAAGTCCTGTCCTACCTCATCCTCCCTGATCTCTTATCTTTAGTGTCTCAGGTGTGAAGATTAGGTCAGGTGTTGTTGACTCCAGGTCATCTCATTATCTGCTTACGGCTCTAGGGCCTCAGCTCCTGTTGGGTCACCTTTAGTTTCAGTGACCCAGGATCCACAATCTGGGTCATTATCCCTCGTGCCTCCCTTTAAAGAGTCCCTATTCCCTCTCCTGTAGTGTTTCATACAGGTGTTAGTGCATGTCAATGGTCTGCAGAGGATCAAATGTGAGTTTTTATCTTAAGTTTAAACTGAGGAGAAAGCTACTACCTACGTGGATGCTAAAGTCGTTTTTTGACCTTACAATATTTTAGGTTTCAGGAAAAAAGTCAATGGTTTTCTGATTGTGGTTTTGGCTGTTCACCTGAAATCTATTATTTACTCAATGACCCAGAATCTGGATCCTCAAACTTCCCTTTAAAGAGTCCCTATTTCCTCTCCTGTAGTGTGTTATATAGTGCATGTAAATGGTCTGCAAAGACTAAAATCCTAAAGTGTTACCTCCAGCGGGAGTTCTTATCTGAAGTTGAAACTGATCAGAAAGCCACTACGTTGGTGTGAAAGTCGTTTTTTGACCTTGGTGACAATATTTTATGTTCCAGGGAAAAAGTCAATGGTTTCCTGAAGGGGTTTTTGGTTGTTAGTCTGAAATCTGTTGTTTACTCAATGACCCAAATTCTGGATCATCAACCTTCCCTTTAAAGAGTCCCTATTCCCTCTCCTGTAGTGTGTTATGTAGTGCATGTAAACGGTCTGCTAAGGCTAAAATCCTAAAGAGTTCCTATCTGAAGTTGAAACTGATCAGAAAGCCACTACGTTGGTGTGAAAGTCGTTTTTTGACCTTGGTGACAATATTTTATGTTCCAGGGAAAAAGTCAATGGTTTCCTGAAGGGGTTTTTGGTTAGTCTGAAATCTGTTGTTTACTCAATGACCCACAATCTGGATCCTCAACCTTCCCTTTAAAGAGTCCCTATTCCCTCTCCTGTAGTGTTTCATACAGGTGTTAGTGCAGGTCAATGGTCTGCAGAGGATCGAATGTGAGTTTTTATCTTAAGTTTAAACTGAGGAGAAAGCTACTACCTACGTGGATGCTAAAGTCGTTTTTTGACCTTACAATATTTTAGGTTTCAGGAAAAAAGTCAATGGTTTTCTGATTGTGGTTTTGGCTGTTCACCTGAAATCTATTATTTACTCAATGACCCACAATCTGGATCCTCAACCTGCCCTTTAAAGAGTCCCTATTCCCTCTCCTGTAGTGTTTCATACAGGTGTTAGTGCAGGTCAATGGTCTGAAGAGGATACAAATTGTGTTTTGGGTTGTTAGCCTGAAATCTGTGGTTAACACAAGCTCAAGAGATGAGTATAATACCCCGCTGGTGAATTAAAAGTAAGCCTCCATGCAATAACTAATCCCCTGTTGGAGCCGTTCATCTCCACCTGCATCAGCCGACAGACAAATGAAATAATAACAAACTATTATCCTAAAAATGTATTTTTCTTAGAGCCTCTGTAGAAACGTATTTGTGTTTATAAGTGTGTTGGGGGGGGGGGGGGGGGGGTTAAAGACCCCTTTAGCAGCCTGTGGTTCCGGCCCTGGAGGTTCAGCCTGTCCGACACAGTGAAGTGTGTCTGAGCTGAAACCTCGTCATGCTCCTTTGTTTTATTATTAAACGGTTTGTTTGACCTCTTCACAGCGAGGTCACCGAGTCTGGAGAGCAGAGAGCTGAGGTCATTGAGGACAATCAGACAAACCTGAGCGTGTGTTGTGTGGCAGAGGATGAGGAGGAGGAAGAGGAAGGTTTCTGAATGTGCTTGTTTTCAGGAGCGTGATGGGCCCGCACGGCACGAACAGATCGGTTCAGCGACTGGAGTTTTGCAACTGCAAGAAGGGACTCGGTGAGCATGCTCACCCCAAATAATACTGAGGATAATAATAACTTACATTTATATAGCGCCCTTCATAAACCCAAGGACACCAAGCCTGACCTCTGACCTCTGCATGCCGTGGACTAATAACACAACAGTGTGCAGACGGTATGTTTAGGTATTGGTAGCTTAGCTCTGTTAAATAATACCACTGAGACAATATGAATCACCTTTCAAGTAAAGCAAAGGAAACTATATCTTAAAAGTTAGAATCATTTTATAAGCAAAACAAATATGAATATAATGATGGAAAATGTTTGCAAATGTATAAAAATGTAGGAACAAAATCATAAAATGTAGAAAAAAATACAAGATTTATGTAAATATAATAAAATGAAGAAAGAAATATGAATATTTATGAATATAATGCAAATGTTAAATTATTTAATTAAGTTTAAGAACATTTCAAAAATAAATAGGAACATTTAGAATATGTGAGACTATGTTGGAAATCCCCTCTGCCTCTGCTCAGGGGTGAAGGTAATCGGGGGGTACCGAGATCTGACCGGAGAGGAGTTCGGTATCTACGTGAAGAGAGTGATCGCCGGGGGGCTCGCCGCTCAGGACGGTACGAGGGGTTAGGGTTATTTATATTTTAATTAATATCATTATTATTAAACCGCATACCTGTCCGTCTCTTCCAGGTCGGTTAAAGTCAGGTGACCTGATTCTGGATGTCAATAACATCAGTCTGATGGACGCGACCAATGAGAGGTGAGCAGGTTATCTGACCTTTATTTATTTATTCATTTTCATTCTAACCTCCTTATTCATTCCTGTTCTATATAAAGTACTTCCTGTCTCTGTTCCTGTCTCTGATAGGGCGGTGGAGAACCTGAGGATGGCGTCGCTGTCCAATCACATGACTCTGCTGATCGCCAGAGACGAGGAGTCCAGGTGAGACAGAAACAAACACTCGGGGGGAAATTAACTCTTTAAAGTAGAAACTCTACATACTGATATACACCTGAACATCAGCAGGAGAGGACTCTTTAAAGTAGAGACAATACATACTGATATACACCTGAACATCAGCAGGAGAGGACTCTTTAAAGTAGAGACACTACATACTGATATACACCTGAACATCAGCAGGAGAGGACTCTTTAAAGTAGAGACACTACATACTGATATACACCTGAACATCAGCAGGAGAGGACTCTTTAAAGTAGAGACACTACATACTGATATACACCTGAACATCAGCAGGAGAGGACTCTTTAAAGTAGAGACACTACATACTGATATACACCTGAACATCAGCAGGAGAGGACTCTTTAAAGTAGAGTCACTACATACTGATATACACCTGGACATCAGCAGGAGAGGACTCTTTAAAGTAGAAACTCTACATACTGATATACACCTGAACATCAGCAGGAGATGACTCTTTAAAGTAGAGACAATACATATTGATATACACCTGAACATCAGCAGGAGAGGACTCTTTAAAGTAGAGACACTACATACTGATATACACCTGAACATCAGCAGGAGAGGACTCTTTAAAGTAGAGACACTACATACTGATATACACCTGAACATCAGCAGGAGAGGACTCTTTAAAGTAGAGACACTACATACTGATATACACCTGAACATCAGCAGGAGAGGACTCTTTAAAGTAGAGACACTACATACTGATATCCACCTGAACATCAGCA
Source organism: Notothenia rossii (assembly GCF_949606895.1). Classification (NCBI taxonomy): domain Eukaryota; kingdom Metazoa; phylum Chordata; class Actinopteri; order Perciformes; family Nototheniidae; genus Notothenia; species Notothenia rossii. The sequence continues at coordinate 1,265,897 of NC_136910.1, read as the reverse complement.
GGAGAGGACTCTTTAAAGTAGAGACACTACATACTGATATACACCTGAACATCAGCAGGAGAGGACTCTTTAAAGTAGAGACACTACATACTGATATCCACCTGAACATCAGCAGGAGAGGACTCTTTAAAGTAGAGACACTACATACTGATATACACCTGAACATCAGCAGGAGAGGACTCTTTAAAGTAGAGACACTACATACTGATATACACCTGAACCTCAGCAGGAGAGGACTCTTTAAAGTAGATACACTACATACTGATATACACCTGAACATCAGCAGGAGAGGACTCTTTAAAGTAGACATTACATACTGATATACACCTGAACATCAGCAGGAGAGGACTCTTTAAAGTAGAGACAATACATATTGATATACACCTGAACATCAGCAGGAGAGGACTCTTTAAAGTAGAGACACTACATACTGATATACACCTGAACATCAGCAGGAGAGGACTCTTTAAAGTAGAGACACTACATACTGATATACACCTGAACATCAGCAGGAGAGGACTCTTTAAAGTAGAGACACTACATACTGATATACACCTGAACATCAGCAGGAGAGGACTCTTTAAAGTAGAGACACTACATACTGATATCCACCTGAACATCAGCAGGAGAGGACTCTTTAAAGTAGAGACACTACATACTGATATACACCTGAACATCAGCAGGAGAGGACTCTTTAAAGTAGAGACACTACATACTGATATACACCTGAACATCAGCAGGAGAGGACTCTTTAAAGTAGAGACACTACATACTGATATACACCTGAACATCAGCAGGAGAGGACTCTTTAAAGTAGACATTACATACTGAGATACACCTGGACATCAGCAGGAGAGGACTCTTTAAAGTAGAGACACTACATACTGATATACACCTGAACATCAGCAGGAGAGGACTCTTTAAAGTAGACATTACATACTGAGATACACCTGGACATCAGCAGGAGAGGACTCTTTCAAGCAGTGGTTTTCAACTGGTCAGGCCTCGGGACCTACTTTTTACTTGGTCAACAAATCGCGACCCAACATTTTTGATGTTTGTAAATTTGGTCTGTGTGAAATATTTTAAATTGTGGGTAAGGGTAGATAGCCCCCATTGTTCTGTGACCTGTCAATCATCAGACCGGGGGTCATATTTCATTATGTGTTCATTTCTATCTGAAGTTGTACCCATGGATGTATAAAGAAGAGTTCTACCGCAAAGTTATTCTCCGTGGGGACTTCCGGCTACAATCTTTATTCTGATTGGCCAGAAGACTCAAAAAAACATCAGCAAAGATATTTTATTGAGAAGATGATCACTACGTGACAGAAGTTTTCAAAACCGTTTATGGTCTCCGGTACTTCCAGTCCAACGCCGACTGCATGCGTTAGAAAATCGGGCCTTCAAAATAAAAGTTTGACTACCCCCCCCCCCCAAAAAAAAATACTCCAATTTTTTATTTTTTATTTTATTTTCTTCACTCACACATCCGCGACCCACTCCCGTTTCGAGTGCCACTGCTTTAAAGTATAGAGGTCCTGTTGACCTCAGTCCTGTCTGTGTTTTGATCGGTCTTTGTCTCAGACTCTGATCTGAACTGGCAGGCTGCTGTCGCCGGGGTTTTTCAAACAGAGACAAACACACTGTGACACAATCAGGACGCTGCTGTCTGTCCACAGGAACACACACACACACACACACACACACACACACACACACACACACACACACACACACACACACACACACACACACACACTTTACCTCTGCTGTCTGACGTCAGGACTGAGGCTTAGGGTTAGTAACAGACCCTCACTATGACCAGTATTAATATATACAAACACAACGTAAACACTACGTCTTAAACTGACTGTAGGGACATATACCAACATCTAGGGAAATAGAGAATTTAGTATAAAAAATGTATATCGAAATGTGATCGAAATGTGTAAAAAATAGGGAATCTTGTGGAACATTTAGAAGATAAAAAAAATGAAAGATTAAAGTAAAATGTAGAAAAATGAAGGAAAAATAAATAATTTAGGGACATTTATAAAAATGCTAGACTATTCAGGAGAATCATACTGTAGAAGATGTTTAAAAATGTTATACTTTAGGGATTTAAACAAATTAATTGTAGGTATATATTTTTGGAACAATGTAGGAACATGTCAAATAAATACAATAACATTTACTATAAAACCTGTATTAAAGATTTATGATTTATGAAATGAGCCGATGTGATTGAGTGAGTAGCAGAGGCTCACAGCGGTTTATAGTGTTATTATATAACCTGTGTGTGTGTGTGTGTGTGTGTGTGTGTGTGTGTGTGTGTGTGTGTGTGTGTGTGTGTGTGTGTGTGTGTGTGTGTGTGTGTGTGTGTGTGTGTGTGTGTGTGTGTGTGTGTGTGTGTGTGTGTGTGTGTGTGTGTGTGTGTGTGTGTGTGTGTGTGTGTGTGTGTGTGTGTGAAGCAGCTTTGTGCCGACGCGTCAGGTTTTCACCTCAGAGCTCGACCTCTACTGTTTTGTTTTTTTGTTTCAAACTCACAAATAAATGATGATATGAATGTGCAGCTGCTGCGAGGATTCACTGCGGCTGTTCAGAGGACACAGGGGACTGTAGCCTCTGCAGACCATTGACATGCACTAACACCTAGAGAACACAATACAGCAGAGGAACAGGGACCCTTTCAAGGTGATGATGTTCCCTCTGCAGCCAGGAGAGGGAGACAAACTCTCAGAAACCTGCTGCATCAAATCTTGGAAATATAACATTATTATTTCTGCGTTCAGATTTAAACTCAAATATCCAAAATAAACTAAATAGTATTTCAACAGTGTAGGTCCTCAAGAGTAGAATTTTAAAATACGTTTCTGTTGATGAAGGAAGACAAAGAACAAGATTACACAGAAGTTAAATATGCAATACAAACTCAATAAAATACAAATATGTATTTAAAAAAAGTGTAAAAATGTTCAATAAAAGAATATTCAAAAGTGTCTCATTTTGCATGCAAAGCTTTTAGAGGATTTTAGCAAAGAAAACGTGACGTATTTAATATTTTAAATATATTTAAACATGTGTAAATATTCCTTCTTAATCCTAACTTTCTGCACATTCAGTATATTTGATTTATTGCAATTCTCCTGATATGCATGTAAATAAAAGTCTTAAATCACCATAATAATAATAATAAGGTTAAATACAGGCAAAAACCTACTTTTATTGCAAACAAAAGACAGTCGTTTGAATGCACAACGTGAATGTGAATATTATCACAGGTACAGAAACTGCTCTCCTTGCTGTCTCTGAGGAACTGCACACGGCTAAAGCAGCCTCCCTCTCCTCTGTCATCATCCTTCTGGACCTGTCTGCTGCATTCGACACGGTGAACCATCAGATCCTCCTTCACCCTCTCCAAGAACTTTGAGTTTCAGGCTCTGCACTTTCCCTCCTCACATCAAACCTCAAAGACCTACAGGGTAACTTGGAGAGGGTCCGAGTCTGACCCTTGTCAATTAACTACAGGGGTCCCTCAGGGCTCTGTTCTCGGTCACCTCCTCTTCTCCTTGTACACAAACTCGCTCGGGTCTGTCATTAGCCCGCATGGTTTTTCATACCACTGCTACGCTGACGACACCCAACTAATTCTGTCCTCTCCCCGCTCAGAGACCCAGGTCGTCGCACGCATCTCTGCTTGTCTAGCTGACATCTCTTAGTGGATGTCTGCTCACCACCTCAAACTCAACCTTGACAAGACTGAACTGCTTTTCCTTCCGGGAAAAGATTGTCCCACTCTTGACCTAACAATCAACATCGGCCCCTCTGTTGTTTCCCCGACTCAGACTGCAAGGAATCTGGGTGTGACCCTAGATAACAAACTGTCCTTCACTGCAAACATCTCTGCTACAACCCGCTGCTGCAGATACACTCTTTACAACATCAGGAGGATACGTCCCCAGCTGACCCAGAAAGAGACGCAGGTTCTGGTCCAGGCTCTCGTCATCTCACGCCTAGACTACTGCAACTCCCTCCTGGCTGGTCTGCCTGCATGTGCCATCTGACCTCTGCAGCTCATCCAGAATGCAGCGGCTCGTCTGGTCTTCAACCTTCCTAAATGTTCCCACACCACTCCGCTCCTCCGCTCCCTTCACTGGCTTCCAGTAACTGCTAGAATCCACTTCAAGACTCTGGTACTTGCGTACCATGCTGTGAATGGATCTGGCCCTTCCTACATCCAGGACATGGTTAAACCGTACACCCCAGCACGTGCACTCCGCTCTGCATCAGCCAATCAGCTCGCAGCACCTGATGTACTTATATGATTCTGATTTCTTCAAGGTTGTATCTTCCTGGTCGAATGCACTTATTGTAAGTCTCTTTGGATAAAAGCGTCAGCTAAATGCAATGTGATGTAATCACTAAACCTTTCCTCCCAGTTTAGGATCAAATGCTTCTTTGTGAATTTTCCAAACATGTATTTTATTATGTTTGCTCTGTTTCTGTGTTTCCGGCAGGAGGGAGTTTACTGAGCTGATGGAAAAATACGGATCCAATAATGTCTCGTCTTCAGGACGCATCTCTCCCACACAGACCTCCACAGGTAACACACACACACACACACACACACACACACACACACACACACATACACACACACACACACACACACACACACACACACACACACACACACACACACAGACACACACACACACACACACACACACACACACCACACACACACACACACACACACACACACACACACACACACACACACACACACACACACACACACACACACACACACACACACACACACACACAGTAGAAATGTCTGTCTTTCTTTGAAACGTCCTCACTTTGCAAAAACGATGTTATTAAAGTGATCTCTATGTGACTCTATTTCCCATCATCCTTCACCTCTCTGTTCTTCTTCATTGGTGTCAGGGAGGCTGACGGACACGGCCTCTTCTTCTTCTTCCTCCCGGTCGGAGAGTCCTCAGCTGCTCAGTCCTAAAGAGGGGGCCGGCGCCCCGCCCCCCAGCGTGCACGCCCCCCCGCACACCTTCAGGTAGGAAGCTTTATTTAGAGGTCTCCTATCATGCAAAAGTCACTTTGTGATGTCTTTTCTACATCACCATGTCCCCCCGGTGTGTCCCCGGCGTGTCCCCGGTGTGTCCCCGGTGTGTCAGGAGACTCACAAAGGCTACATCACCACGTGTCCCTGGCGTGTCCCCGACGTGTCCCCGGTGTGTCCCCAGTGTGTCCCCGGTGTGTCAGGAGACTCTCAAAGTGATGTCTTCTCTACATCACCACGTGTCCCCGACGTGTCCCCGGTGTGTCCCGGTGTGTCCCCGGTGTGTCCCCGGTGTGTCCCAGTGTGTCAGGAGACTCTCAAAGTGTCAGGAAATAAACCCCTCTCTCTTCTCCTCCGTACCCACATCTCTACAAAACGGGGGACCAACGGAGCTGATCCAGATTTGCTGCGTCATGACCACATTACTCAAATGTGGGCGGGCTTTAGCCCCACGGGCCAATCAGAAACGTTGCTGTCAGAAACAATGAGACGTGTTCTGGAAGTAATATGGTCTGTGTTAGACCTAGAATCATCTCTTTAGTAACAGCTGGAAGAGAGGGGGGTGAAGCTACAAAGATCTGTTTGGTGTTGGAGCAAAACACTTCAGAGACATGTTTTTATGTATTCATCTACATCTGAGACCTGTAATATATGACTAAAAACAGTATCATAGGAGACCTTTAATTACAAATACAAACAATAATAATAGTTTGTTTATTGTTAATTGTTTGTTGTTTATTGACTCTCCTGCAGTGACAGAGGAATCCAGCTGATCTGCGTTTCCAAGGGAACGGGCTTGGGGCTAGTCATCAGGGGCGGAGCTAACCGAGTCGACGGACCAATGGTGTTCATCCAGGAAGTGGTTCCTGCAGGAGACGCCCACAAGGTCAGCTATTTTATTTAGCAATGTGTAAAACATCTTATAACCATTTAATACAAAGATTCTCAAAAAAAAAATTATTTGGAATTTTATTTAAATTTATTTTTTTAAAAATAGCATTTCTTTTTTTTTTACATTTTCTCAATCTTTTTAGCCTTAATTATGATTTGAAAAATCTCCAACACTACATAAACATGTAACATGTAACATGTGTGTTCAGGACGGCCGTCTGCATGCCGGGGATCAGCTGGTCTCGATCAATAAAGAGTCTCTGATCGGGGTCACGTACGAGGAGGCGAGGAGCGTCCTGACCAGAACCAAACTCAGGTAGAAACGCTCTGAACGATATCTGTCTTTTCTTAGAATGAATATTAACGCTTTGTCTGCTGGTTCAGACCGGACCCCACGGTGGAGATCGCCTTCATCCACCGCTCCTCTTCCTCCCCCTCCTCTTCCTTGGGGCCCCACAACCCCGTCTCCCAGCAGGGGGCGGATGGAGCATCTGTGCCCCAGCAGAGGGCCTCGATGCTGGGGAACTCAGGAGCCTCAGGGGCCTCAGGGGCCCCGGGGGGGACCAGGATCACCTCCAGCAGGAACCCAGTCTGTGAGACCCTGCCCCCCGTCAGCGTGAGGCAGGTGAGGAACACAT
>NC_136910.1:1244282-1251782 GCF_949606895.1 Notothenia rossii | reverse complement strand
GGAAGTGAAGCTCTGTTTTTTCTCCACAGGAAGTGAAGCTCTGTTTTCTCTCCACAGGAAGTGAAGCTCTGTTTTCTCTCCACATGAAGTGAAGCTCTGTTTTCTCTCCACAGGAAGTGAAGCTCTGTTTTCTCTCCACAGGAAGTGAAGTTCTGTTTTCTCTCCACAGGAAGTGAAGCTCTGTTTTCTCTCCACAGGAAGTGAAGCTCTGTTTTCTCTCCACAGGAAGTGAAGCTCTGTTTTTTCTCCACAGGAAGTGAAGCTCTGTTTTCTCTCCACAGGAAGTGAAGCTCTGTTTTCTCTCCACAGGAAGTGAAGCTCTGTTTTCTCTCCACAGGAAGTGAAGCTCTGTTTTCTCTCCACAGGAAGTGAAGTTCTGTTTTCTCTCCACAGGAAGTGAAGCTCTGTTTTCTCTCCACAGGAAGTGAAGCTCTGTTTTCTCTCCACAGGAAGTGAAGCTCTGTTTTCTCTCCACAGGAAGTGAAGCTCTGTTTTCTCTCCACAGGAAGTGAAGCTCTGTTTTCTCTGAACAGGAAGTGAAGCTCTGTTTTCTCTCCACAGGAAGTGAAGCTCTGTTTTCTCTCCACAGGAAGTGAAGCTCTGTTTTCTCTCCACAGGAAGTGAAGCTCTGTTTTCTCTCCACAGGAAGTGAAGCTGCTCTCAGAGGAGAGTCGGGCTCTCTGGTCTCGGGTGCAGATGGCGGAGGCGGCTCAGAAGCAGGCTAGAGGAATGGAGACGGACTACGAGGAGGTGATCCACCTTCTGGAGGCCGAGATCGCCGAGCTGAAGAGTCTGAGGGCGGAGCCACTGGGGGTAACAACCAATAAGGTGACAGAGAATTGGGAAATTGGGGTCAATTCCAACCAATAAGGTGATCGACGGGACAAACGGAAGTCACGGTCAACTTTAATGTCAATCTTTCAGTTTGTGTGTACAGATAGAGGGATAGAAATACCGTTTCCCACAATCCAGAATACAAATATATATAAAAACAACTATCAAAATCTGTATATATACACAATCAACAGACACATTTATACTTATGCACACATTAAGACATAAATACAAGCACAACAATCAATACTGTCCATAGATACATAATGTAATATTAAACGCATCTAAAATGAAATGTAGTTTATTACCAAATTCAGCTACTAAGGGGGACGTTGGGACAAAAGGGACAGTGGATGAGTCTTTGTCTTTACTTTATTTGTTTTTTTAAATCCTCCAGTTCATCGGTAAAAACTCTTTCACAGAATTATCCAGCTTTTACTTTTAATAAATTAGGTTAAAAAAATAAGTGATTTTTAATCTAACCAACAAGGATTTCTTTTTTGACCCTGCTTCCCCTCCATGTTTTGATTTTTCCTCCATCATCATCATCACCATCACCATCATCATCATCATCATCATCATCATCATCATCATCATCATCATCATCATCATCATCATCATCATCACCATCATCATCATCTTCATCTTCAGTGAATCTTATTCAGGGTTGTTTTGCTCTGCCTCCTCTCCCTCCGCCCGGGTCATGTGACAGAGGTCTGTCCAGCAGACGCTGCGCTTTCATTTAATGAGTCGGCAAAACACAAAGTGCCGACTCAGGCTTTTCTGACAGTGTCAAAATATGAAATGCCCGATCACAAGAGCCCTTCCTCCCTTCAGCGCTGCACTGCAAACATACTTGAGAATATATCATGACTTTTTCTTTTTACATGACATGACACTTGTTAGTCTCTTTTATCCAAAGAGGCTTCCATACTCAGCACGGAGGGAAATCCCCACAGGAGCACTTTGGGGTGAAGTGTCTCAGGGACACCACGACATGCTGACTGCAGTGGGGTTTGAACCTGTGACCCCCTGATCCCAACACCAACGCTCCATTTTCTTTTGAATACACCTCACTCTTTAGGCCTTTCATCGCTTAACGTAGAAGACCACAAATGCTTTCATTATGCAAATCAAGACTTCAGCATTTGATTTGTCAAACACTTTTAAATACCGATATTGTCCGATATATATTTTATAACATTGTGAATAACACTTGTGTAAAATCATTTTTGAAATCTCCCAATGGGGGGCCGGTTTCAAACATGGGAGAGGTGGATGTAAATGTTTAATTAAGCTTCTGGAAACTGTTCCCTAAAAGGTGTAGACGTCTACCGATAGTTGGGTAGCGGATCACAGAGGTTGGGGTGAGAAGTGAATGACTGTCTCTCCCTTTGTGTTACCACCTGTAATGTATCTGTAATGCTGTTGGGGGATGGTAGTAACGAGAGGCCGTGCGTTTCAGAATAAACGTTGTTTTGATTCTTGTTTTTTACCCCAGGACGATGCGGAGGATCTGAAGAAGAAAGTGGCCGTCCTCGAGTGTCAACTACGGAAGAGCGAAGCGACCAAAAAGGGCTTCGAGCTATCCACGGGGAAACTGCTGAGCTTCGTGGAGGTTAAGAAGAGTCACATTTCTTTATTCATCTTAAAGTCATGAAATCTACGTCAGGCATCAGTTCTGTGTCACAGCGCGATAAACCTTCAGCTACTAATCAGAATGAAAACAACTCGTTTTTCTGCAGAACATCCAAGAGTTCCTGCTGGAGAGTCACGCACCAATCAAGAGCTTCAGGTAGAGTGTGTGTGTGTGTGTGTGTGTGTGTGTGTGTGTGTGTGTGTGAATGTGTGTGTGTGTGTGTGTGTGTGTGTGTGTGTGTGTGTGTGTGTGTGTGTGTGTGTGTGTGTGTGTGTGTGTGTGTGTGTGTGTGTGTGTGTGTGTGTGTGTGTGTGTGTGTGTGTGTGTGTGTGTGTGTGTGTGTGTGTGTGTGTGTGTGTGTGTGTGTGTGTGTGTGTGTGTGTGAACTGGGCTAATGGGCTCAGCTCTCTGCAGGATCTCTCATTATGTGACTCCAATTGTGGTGTCTGACACACACACACACACACACACACACACACACACACACACACACACACACACACACACACACACACACACACACACACACACACACACACACACACACACACACAGGTAGGTCACAGTTAGCTCTCGTTAGCGGCTTCCTGCAGCGAGCAATGCAGGTGACTGTAAAGACACCACAGAAGAAGAACTGTTGCCCTCCTTTACTTCAGTGTCTTTTATGATCTTTCCTTATCACACGGCTTGGTTCAATACTCGATGCTGATTGGTCTATTTAGAATATTCTGTGAGGGAGAGAGGGAGATAGACGGGAAGTAAACGCTGAAGGGAACAGCAGAAGAAGTCAGGATTTCCCTCTATAGTTGAGGTCTCAGTTTAGTTGGGATGGAGGTGGGATTTGGTCCATTGAAGGCTCCACCTGCAGTTCCTCACCTGTCCGTCTCTTCCTCTGCAGCTCCGGAGATGTTAAAGTGGGCGTGTCCTCCCCAGGCCCCGCCCCCCGACACAGAAAGACCCCCTGGACAGCGCTGACTCTCGCTCAGGAGGCCAAAGACCTGGGCAGGACAGTGAGGTCCCTGCTGGAGGCGGACTGTAAGTGATCTGAACCCAGCATGCCCTCCTTCCTCTGCATGACATCACCCTCCTCTCTGGAAGGAAGTGAACCTGCCTCTGAGGTTAACTGTCCTCCCCTTGCAGTGCTGACCTTCTAGAAGATTCTACAACGTCTGCAACATCAACAACAACAACAACAACAACAACAACAACAACAACCGTGAACCCAAACTGTCCCTGAACCTCCTCAGACCCTCACTTCAAAGTCAACTTTATTGTCAATCTTTCAGTTTGTGTGTACAGACAGAGATCAAAATACTGTTTACTGATTCAGAAGATTCAACATTCAAAGGTTTTATGGTCCTGTGCACATCAGCTGCAGTGTAGAAGAAGACTGAGGGCGGAGCCACCGGGGGTAGGAACCAATTAGGTGACAGAGAATTCGGGAATTCGGGTCAATTCCAACCAAAAAAGGCGACCGACGGGACAAGCAGAAGTCAAAGTCAACTTTATTGTCAATCATTCAGTTTGTGTGTACAGAGATCCAGACACTGTTTCCCACAATCCAGAATACAAATATATATAAAGATATGTAAATAAATACCTATATATATATATATATATATATATATATATATACAATCAACAGACACATTTATACATGTGCACGCATTAAGACATAAAGAAAAGCACACTTCCTGCTTGTCTGCATGAATCACTGTCATTGACCCGTGCACTCCTTATTGGTGAGCACAGCAGGGGGCTTCCGTCTGAAGCGTGGAACGAGCAGCTTTCCATACAGGTCACGACTCTGTGAGGAAAAGGACTTTTAACATTTAGATTTTGGCCAATTGACGTTTGTTTGTAGGATGACAGACGGACTGGCCTTCTGTTCATCTGGAGGTTTACGGACTATTTGGAAACACCTGCAGAAACACACCTTTTGAAGACATGCGGTCAAAGTTAGCCGTGCTTTGTTGCAGAGCTTCCACGTTACAACGCGTTACGTTTCCTTTAGCCTTTAGAGATGGTGCCAAAGGAAAAAGTGATTTGACCCATCCTCTGTCTCTCTAGCATCCACCAACACCTTCCTCTAACGAGCAACACGAGGGAATATCCAACCTCACATGCAGTCGGCTTACCTGTAGCTAAGAGCGAGTTAGAAAACACACCTGTAGCTGCACGTCCCTCTGTTAGCTTTGTGTTTGAGAGGCTGTAGATTAGACGAATCATCGAGCCTCACGAGAGGAGGAACCCCAAAGAAACTCTTAGGTCCAAATACGAGGGGTGAACAGAAACGCTAAAGGAGCCACGATATCCGTCCGGGAACATCGGGAAGCAGCGACGAATAAAGGACAGCCTGATTGGACGCTGTAGACGCTTTCATCATGTTTGGACTGATTTGCTGTGTGTCCTCTGTCTTTGTCTGAGTAAAGGTTCTGGAACAAACTGCCATGGGTTCTTCTTTGTTCAGAGAAAAGGTTTCAGTCATTCTCATTTTGGTTCGGCCACAGCTTAGAGAGACGTCCAGGCAAACAGAAGCACCAGATCTAAAGAGCTTCGTCACGAGTTAGATGTGAATTATCATCTCACAGCTCAGAGCCTCCAGAGTTTGGATGTCGATGCTTCCTCCAACATATCAAGCCTGTTTACTCATGTGACACGACAACATGGTGACTGAGATGGATGCACTTTTTGTTCTAACATATTAAAGTGGGAGTCTGAGCAGCGTCCCCAAAGAGATGTGCTGTGTCCAACAGGTTCCTGCTTCAAACCATTGCAACCGTTGCTTCTGAGGTTGCATCCAGACGCTGTTCCAGAGAGTCTAGTTTCTGCACAGCAGCATTACAAAAGGAACGTTTTGTTCAAAGACTGTTAGGTTTGGGCCATTTTCTGTCTTTATTGACAGCTGATAATAGAGACACTATGGGTTAAAGTAAACAGATGTTTAACAGACTCATATTAAAGGGAACATCTTAGGGACAAAAGAAGACATCTAAGGACATCACGTTGAGATGCTAAACTTCTGGTGACAGAAAAGCAGAAATATGGGGCATGAGCTTCTGTTGGATTCTGTGTGTGTGTGTGTGTGTGTGTGTGTGTGTGTGTGTGTGTGTGTGTGTGTGTGTGTGTGTGTGTGTGTGTGTGTGTGTGTGTGTGTGTGTGTGTGTGTGTGTGTGTGTGTGTGTGTGTGTGTGTGTGTGTGTGTGTGTGTTCTACAATCACCTATAACTGGTTCTAATATCAGTCCTTGTTGCCTGGAGACGTGCCCTGTCTTCTGCACACACACACACACACACACACACACACACACACACACACACACACACACACACACACACACACACACACACACACACACACACACCACACACACACACACACACACATATAATCTATTTTTCTTTCTCTCTGAACTCGTTCACCGCTCTCCAACCTGTTTCCTTCTGATTCATTCATTCATCCTTCACAATAAAAGCCTCTGATTCATCCTTCACAATAAAAGCCCCTGAGTTTATATTTCACATTGAATGACTACATTACATTTAGAAATAAGTGAGCGCTGAACGTCCAGAGACAGATTCTGTGTTCCTGCTGGAGATGAAGATACACCTGGAAACAGATTTATCTTCATTTAGCTTCAAGATAAATGAGAAGCCAGAGTTTGTTTTAATTACAGAGCATTTTATTTGCAAAAAAGGGGAGATTACTAATAAAACTTGTTTAAAGCACTCAGATATGCAACAAGATGTGCTTCATATACTGTACACACACAGATATATATATCTTTACCCTTTTTGCTAAAACAATATATACCCACTAAGCTTTTCTATATTGAGTTTCATGTTTTCCAGGAACCACCAGGTGACCCTCTCATTATCTCCGAGTGTTTTCTACACCTGAGCGTCTGAAACACATCTCTCAGATTCAGTTGGTTTTTCACACTGACACAAAAGAGAACAAAGATCCGACAGACCCTCATGTTGGGTCTTTGTTCCAGAAACACATCCTCGTCTCCGTTTAGAAACAGCATCTCCTCTGGTTCTGTTGGTCCCTGAAGGCAGCATCTCCTCTGGTTATGTTGGTCCCTGAAGGCAGCATCTCCCTGGTTCTGTTGGTCCCTGAAGGCAGCAACTCCTCTGGTTATGTTGGTCCCTGAAAACAGCATCTCCCTGGTTCTATTGGTCTCTGAAGGTAGCATCTCCCTGGTTATGTTGGTCCCTGAAGGCAGCATCTCCCTGGTTCTGTTGGTCTCTGAAGGTAGCATCTCCCTGGTTATGTTGGTCCCTGAAGGCAGCATCTCCCTGGTTATGTTGGTCCCTGAAGGCAGCATCTCTCTGGTTCTGTTGGTCTCTGAAGGTAGCATCTCCTCTGGCTCTGTTGGTCCCTGAAGGCAGCATCTCCTCTGGCTCTGTTGGTCCCTGAAGGCAGCATCTCCCTGGTTATGTTGGTCCCTGAAAGCAGCATCTCCCTGGTTATGTTGGTCCCTGAAGGCAGCATCTCCTCTGGTTCTGTTGGTCCCTGAAGGCAGCATCTCCTCTGGCTCTGTTGGTCCCTGAAGGCAGCATCTCCCAGGTTATGTTGGTCCCTGAAGGCAGCATCTCTCTGGTTCTGTTGGTCCCTGAAGGCAGCATCTCTCTGGTTCTGTTGGTCCCTGAAGGCAGCATCTCCTCTGGTTGTGTTGGTCCCTGAAGGCAGCATCTCCCTGGTTATGTTGGTCCCTGAAAGCAGCATCTCCCTGGTTCTGTTGGTCCCTGAAGGCAGCATCTCCTCTGGCTCTGTTGGTCCCTGAAGGCAGCATCTCCCAGGTTATGTTGGTCCCTGAAGGCAGCATCTCCTCTGGTTATGTTGGTCCCTGAAGGCAGCATCTCCTCTGGTTATGTTGGTCTCTGAAGGCAGCATCTCCTCTGGCTCTGTTGGTCCCTGAAGGCAGCATCTCCCTGGTTATGTTGGTCCCTGAAGGCAGCATCTCCCTGGTTATGTTGGTCCCTGAAGGCAGCATCTCTCTGGTTCTGCTGGTACCTGAAGGC
>NC_136910.1:1219282-1236782 GCF_949606895.1 Notothenia rossii | reverse complement strand
TTCAAAGATTAGCTTCTTTAGGATTCATCTACAGATTAGAGCTCGGTGTTATGGTTTGTTGAATCAAATAATCTGTCTGTAGATTTCTCCTAAATTCACCAACCGTAAGAACTACATAGTGCGTCACTCTTTAGTGTCCCCTGGTCTCCAGCTATGTGCGTCACTCTTTAGTGTCCCCTGGTCTAGTGTCCCCTGGTCTCCCAGCTGTGTGCCTCACTCTTTAGTGTCCCCTGGTCTCCCAGCTGTGTGCCTCACTCTTTAGTGTCCCCTGGTCTAGTGTCCCCTGGTCTCCAGCTATGTGCGTCACTCTTTAGTGTCCCCTGGTCTAGTGTCCCCTGGTCTCCCAGCTGTGTGCGTAACTCTTTAGTGTCCCCTGGTCTCCCAGCTGTGTGCGTAACTCTTTAGTGTCCCCTGGTCTCCCAGCTGTGTGCGTAACTCTTTAGTGTCCCCTGGTCTTCAGCTATGTGCGTCACTCTTTAGTGTCCCCTGGTCTCCCAGCTGTGTGCGTAACTCTTTAGTGTCCCCTGGTCTCCCAGCTGTGTGTGTCACTCTTTAGTGTCCCCTGGTCTCCCAGCTGTGTGCGTCACTCTTTAGTGTCCCCTGTCCTCCAGCTGTGTGTGTCCCTCTTTAGTGTCCCCTGGTCTCCCAGCTGTGTGCGTCACTCTTTACTGTCCCCTGGTCTCCCAGCTGTGTGCGTCACTCTTTAGTGTCCCCTGGTCTCCCAGCTGTTTGCCTCACTCTTTAGTGTCCCCTGGTCTCCCAGCTGTGTGCGTCACTCTTTAGTGTCCCCTGGTCTCCCAGCTGTTTGCCTCACTCTTTAGTGTCCTCTGGTCTCCCAGCTGTGTGCGTCACTCTTTAGTGTCCCCAGGTCTCCAGCTGTGTGCGTCACTCTTTAGTGTCCCCTGGTCTCCCAGCTGTGTGCGTCACTCTTTAGTGTCCCCTGTCCTCCAGCTGTGTGTGTCACTCTTTAGTGTCCCCTGGTCTCCCAGCTGTGTGCGTCACTCTTTACTGTCCCCTGGTCTCCCAGCTGTGTGCGTCAGTCTTTAGTGTCCCCTGGTCTCCCAGCTGTGTGCATCAGTCTTTAGTGTCCCCTGGTCTCCCAGCTGTGTGCGTCACTCTTTAGTGTCCCCTGGTCTCCCAGCTGTGTGCGTCAGTCGTTAGTGTCCCCTGGTCTCCAGCTGTGTGCGTCATTCTTTAGTGTCCCCTGGTCTCCCAGCTGTGTGCGTCACTCTTTAGTGTCCCCTGGTGTCCGTTGTGTTCTGAGTTTCTTCAGCGTTTGGTTTCTGCAGCTTTTAGTAAACACTGAGCATGTCTCCTCAAGCTGCTGAAGATGTTTCTTCATGTGGAACCTTTGGGTTTTTATATCTGCATCCTTTCTGAAGCTGCTGGTCCTGATGGAAGAGGCTTGGGTCAAACTGTAACCTCAGAAGCTTCTTTTTGTATGTGTTTTTATTCATGCACGTAATCTGTTTCAAACTGGTTGAACTATCAGAAGCACTCTGATTGGGTCGTTGCTCCCCAGAGTCTGGATGTTTCTGACGTCACAGACGGCCGCTGTCCGAACAAGAAACAAATCTGTTGACGACCTGCAGCTTGCGTAACCTTCCCCGCGGACAAAAAAGCAGCACAGGGTAAACACAAACACATAATGCATGCTCCTAATACCCTGCACCACATAATCCACTAACATGGAATATGGAGGGGGGGGGGGATATTTGTGCAATTCATATTATGGATGTGTGCTTGCTGGTTTTTCTTTTTATGTAAGAGGATTTGTCCCGGGTGGCACGAGTCGCCCAAACGCTCATCGGCCCAACGAGCCAATGAGAGGCCGCGGATGCTTTGACGTTCATCACGAGAGTCTTTTGGGCCGGGGGGGATTTGGTCGCTTCAGGGAGGACGAGAGATTAAAGCAGTTTGCCATTTTGTGCACAAATAAAATCAAAGAAAGAAGATGAATCTGTTCGGCAACGTTAAATGTTTAGACTCGTCATTGTTCCCAGAAAGTTTCTAGCCTTCCCAAATCTGTAAATGTCCCTTTGACAAAGACGGATGAACTGTTTGCTCCCATCTTCTTATTGTCTGTGTGCCTTTTTCATCCATGTATTTGTCCGTATGCAAACTGAAACACTCAAACCGTTGGCGAATAAAAACACAAAAATGCAAATATCCAATATTTTATGTAACCTGGAGGTTTGTAGCTTCACCAAATACATAAATACTTAAAACATATGTGGTTGCTCTCACGAATAACCCCATGATGTTTGAAGTAATAACTCAAAGTATGACAAAAATACAAATGAGAGTTTATCTTTCCTTTAGTTCAGGGCCTATTCGGCTTTTTCCTGAAAGAAATGCTTATTTCACTCAAGATTCTCGTGTCTATGTAGAAAGATCTGATCTGAGCCCTCCTTCTTTCCCAAAACAAGACAATAGCGGTACGTATATATACAGTACATCAACTGGTTTTTAAAATGATTTAAAAAACATCCGTCTTCAGGAAGCAGTTCCAGAGGAGGGTCCCAAAGGCCTCCCCCCCAATAACAAGTCCTTAAGATGCAGAACGCCCTCCGGAGGGAAACATCCTGTTCTTGGATAACAACAGAGGGTTGGTACGGAGATTAATAAACATTGTTTTTGATTTACTGCTCGTCTCTTTACCTCCGAGCCATCAGGTGTCCCCGTCTTGATTCTCCGTTAGCAAGCGCTTCAGATCGTACCGTGTGCTTTTTGTGGTTCGTGGTAAAACGCTAGCTTAGCCAATATGTTAAAACTCTGCTGACCACTCAGAACTACGCGCACGGACTATTTTCAGATAGCCGAGCTACGTACTATAAGCCATTACAAGTTGTTCTATTAGCTTCTTCAAAATGATTAGCCCGCAAGCCTGTGATCAGCAAAGCTCGGACGTTCCCCTGTTTGGTTGCTGATGAAAGGATTCAGCAGGTGTTGTGTGATTTGATGGCAGTCTGCTTGATGTGAGGTTAGCTATCGGCAGAAAAAAAAATGTCAGCTTATCTGTTGAAGACACGTACGTTAGCTTGTTGGCTAGTTGTTAGCTTGTTGGCTAGTTGTTAGCTTGTTGGCTAGTTGTTAGCTTGTTGGCTAGTTGTTAGCTTGTTTGCTAGTTGTTAGCTTGTTGGCTAGTTGTTAGCTTGTTTGCTAGTTGTTAGCTTGTTGGCTAGTTGTTAGCTTGTTGGCTAGTTGTTAGCTTGTTGGCTAGTTGTTAGCTTGTTTGCTAGTTGTTAGCTTGTTGGCTAGTTGTTAGCTTGTTTGCTAGTTGTTAGCTTGTTGGTTAGTTGTTAGCTTGTTTGCGAGTCTTCTATATGAATCACCCAGCTTCACATGATCACTTGTGTTCTCACCTCCTGCCTTTAACCCTCTCTTGCACTCTTTACCCGCCCTGACCGACTCGCTAAGCTTCCTCACACGGCTCTGTTTTGTATTTTATGTTTTCATTACTTGCGCTCATGTCCTTTCCTAGCACGTGTCCATGTTGGTGCGAGCTGTGATTATTGACCATAACATCTTCTGTTCTTTAACCCAGCATGTTCTCATCCACCACCTGATGCACTGCCATCCCTCTTCAGCAGCAGCTCAGTCCCAGGTAACTTCAAACGTTGTGATACAAACACCAATGTGAGTCCAAATGTCTTTCCATTCCCTGCATGACATCAGACGTGTGGTTGTCCTCTCCGTCTGATGAGGAACAGGACCCTGAACGCACCGTTCAGTCCGTGGAAGATGTCTCTAGTGGGTTGTGTTGAAGTCCCTCGGGCTGAAGAGGCTGCAGGAGATGGCGGGAAGTTGGAGGGATTCTTGGAGTTCCTAGGAAAACATAAACAGAAAAACATGAGCAAAACTTGTGGTGCTGTTGTCCGGTTCTGTTTTCCATTTGTTTGAGAGCGCGTCGAACGCCCTCAAGCACGAATCGTTTCTGACAGAAGGTATAAAGCTTTGGACATTTTTACATGACAACTTTAGACGATCATTCACCTCAACTCTTAAGAGCTAACGCTAACGGCATGGCTCCAGGGTTGGGGTGTTGAGTCGTTAGTTGTGGATCACCGGTCATCATCAGTCATCATCATTATTCCAACAACTCAACATATGGATATATGTGGTACTAAACAAAAAGCCCATTACTCTAACGGACCTTGGTCCTGAAAGCCTCTGATAATACTCTCTGGAGTTCAGTGGCTAGCTTTACCTTCCAGACTCTCGATGGCTTGGCGTGACTCATAAAGCTCTTCTGTGGAACTTAAAAGTCTGCCGGACTATTTCAACGATTGGTTCCTGGGAATATTGATCCATTGGACCGTTGGTGCCTTCGGTCAACACTGAAATATCTCAACAACTAAATGATGGATTGGAATGAAATTTGGTGCAAATATCTGTGATCCCTAGAGGAGGAGTCCCTCTGACTTCAGTGATGCTCCAACATTTCTTTCCATCATCTTCTCTCAAACTAAGCTCACTAAGGAAAAGGGGGATTAGGGGGTTTAGGGGTTTAGAAAGGTCTTCAGCACTGACACTTCTCAATGATGAGATGGATTGACAGACATCCTTCCTCCCTAGAGGACTAATCCTACTGACTTCAGTGATCCTTCAACTTTCCCTCACACCATCATCAGATCCACACTGAGATAAATAACCAACGAGTTTCCCGTCGGCCTCCGTCGTTTGATTCCCCTCGTGATGATATGAAACATTTCTCTATGAGATCAACAGGTTTGTTGTGGTGTCTGGGATGGACTTCCCGGTAAACAAACATCAGCTGAGATTTTTTATCAGCTTTTTTTGACACCATCCCACAAATCTCTGTTAACGCCGACATCTGCCGGCTGTGAACTTTAACCCCGCAGCCTCTGGGCTGAGAGCCGCTGTCCAGCATACGTCAACGGGATGAGCATCTGTGCAGCCACTCATTATTTCCCTGTCCTCTCAGGGTTTATGTTGTCACTTCATCTCAGTGATGCATGGGGGGGGGGGGGGGATTTATAAAGGCTGGCTTCAGACCTTCATGCAGCCGAACGAGGGCTTTAAATCTGGGGTCCAGAGTTTGGGGGGAGGGGAGCCAACTCATGATGATTTATGCATTTTATAAATATGTATTATGTCGTTTTACTGAAGCAAACAAGTCTTAGGTTTCAAGCAAAGATTGGCCATTCCCAAAGTGCTAAACAAGTCACACTGCAGTTTGCTTTTTGTTGCAAATAAAATCCTCTTTTGTTTATATTCTTTTCTAACTGGCTCACAGCAACGCAACATGCTATTTGTTGTTCTGTCCTGCAATTTGATTGGATGCTGCCTGGTTGGTTTAACCATAACAGATGCAGGGATGACTTGTTGTAAGGTGCATTGGATGAAGCATGAAGTGATGAAGTGTGGTCTTAAAGGCCGATGACTTAATTGGTTGCTTCCTTTGTTTTAATCTTTGTGCTTGAGGGAAATGAAGTCTAACTAAAGCCGTTGGTGTTTCAGTCCAAGTGGAAGTCTAAAGTGAAGCTTTTGTGTCCCTGCAGGCGTCGTCATTGATTCGTGGTCTGCACGTTGATGCAGCACGTTGGTCCAGACTGACCTGATAAATAATGGACAGAGACATACATTTAGTTCAGATAGAAATAATCTCCAGAGGATAAATCCTAATGACCTTGTTGGTCCTCTGACTTTAATCTAGTAACACCAACAGGTCAAAGATTAATGACAAATCTCCACATCTACAAGATCAACCCACGCAACGTTCCCTCCAGATATCCTTTCACGCTTTGAACCTAATTAACATTATTTAGCACCAATAGAGGCTCGTCTCCAAACTGTTGGATTTTTCACATCTCCTAGAAATGACATTCACAAGTTTTCCCGATGTACGTAGACTTTTTCAACAGGTCCTTAACGTCCGATCGTTTTTTGCATTACGACTCAACGTAGATTACATTTCCACACAACGAAGCAGGACGTTTAGCAGGGCTCTTGGGTTCTTAAATGTATTTTGCGAACGTTTACCAGCATTTTTAAGAGAAAAACCAACATTTCTGAGGGTGAGGAAAGATTCTTGAAAGGATCCAAAGGACCAGTGTTTTGATTTAGTATAATATCAAGTATTGGGTTAAAATTAATACTTTTTATGACGAAACTTAAGTTGTGTTTGTATGTTTAGCTTTGGTCTCACGCAGTGAAAGTCCTGTGTCTTCCTCCCTAGACTCATTAGATGTTTCTGAGACGCGTCAACATGAACGTAATCCAGGAGGGAATCCCTCGAAACAGAACGGACCGTTTCCTTCAGTCAGTTTGAGGAAGCCAGGTTGCAAATGCATGATTTTTTTTCGTGTGCAATTCTCCAAGAAGCGAACGACGTGTCCTTGTGATATCAGGATTGATGCAGCAGAACGAGTTTGACAAAGATATTTAACAGAAACTCAATGTTTTCGTGACCGTCCTGAACAATCTCACATCTTGTGTTATTCAGATTTACAAACAGCAGTTTGTGCCTCCAAGCTACTGGTTCAACTGCATTTAAAGACTGCAGGAGCTCAACCAGAATTGTCAGAAAGCGTCAATTTAAAAAATACTTCTACTTTACATTTTGCTGTTGACAGATTCTCCTGAAACGAATGAACGAGGTTTGGTTAATCCGATGATGACAGAACGAGCCCCGGACGCTCCGCTGGCCTCGCTGCGTGCCGTGCACTCAGACACATATCAGTAATAATTGATTTCCATGCATTTGCTTAATGGATTACAGCGTTATCATGTCCTGCAGGTTCGATGGGATCAACAGACAACCTTGACACAGAAAACCAGCTCTAACATCAGGACACACACACAGACGTTTAGGACGAGCTAACGGAGAAATGCTAATCCCTTTATGTCTGAATTCAGATATGTATGTCCTTTTATTTACTGAATGTTCTCGTTGTTTGGTTCTTGATTTGATCCGGACTAAACGGACAACGTTATCAGGTATTTGCTCATTTAGATCCAAACTAGATAACTTATCTCATGTAAGTTACATTAATAATGATCAACAAATCCAACCTAGTGCCAGAACTAAATGTGTGTTTCTGCAAACTACAGATACGTTCAATCTTGGACTATAGATGTCAACATTTCTAGCTACATGTGTGTCAACGTTGTAGTGCTGTTATAGAGTTTAAAACCCCCCAGCACTGACAAACAAACCTTTAACCACAATCATTCTGTACCTTCAAAAAGTTCCTTTTAATCTGCCTTCATTGAGTCGATACATTTGTTCCAACTAAGTTTTAACTTGTTTGATTTTAGTGCAGAAACCTCTCTAAAGATACGGAGCCTCAAATCTGGAAAACTCTTGAAAGTACTCATATTTTTGGATGAAAAAAAAAAAAATGGATGTATCCATGGTCTGATCTAGTCTCTGGGATTTTGGGATTGTTGTCAATTTATAGACTAAATAATCTCAAAAGATATTCAGTAAAGAAAATGTATTGTTAGTTGCACTTTTTTTACTTTGAGGAATTTCGTAAGGAACTTTAAAACAAAGACGCGTCAGGACGAGGAAGGCTCAATTTTTCAGAGATGTCCAAAGTGTCATTAGGGTTTTTATAAACTGTCCAAATGTCTAACTTTATTCTGGAAAAAACTATTTTGTTAAATAAATATTAATGAAGGTTTTAGTTTTCCACCAAGCTTTTAGACCATTTGTGGAATAACTTGTTATTTTCATCAAATGTAGGAACGTTGTATCTGCACTCAGTCGGATAGGGGATGTGGAGGCTTATTGTAGAGTCATTTCCAACGTGTGGGCTAGGGTTAGGGTTAGGGTTAGGGTTAGGGTTAGGGTTAGGGTTAGGGTTAGGGTGTGGCTCTACATCGCAGGGTTAGGGTTAGGGTTAGGGTTAGGGTTAGGGTTAGGGTTAGGGTTAGGGTGTGGCTCTACATCGCAGGGTTAGGGTTAGGGTTAGGGTTAGGGTGTGGCTCTACATTGCAGGGTTAGGGTTAGGGTTAGGGTGTGGCTCTACATCGCAGGGTTAGGGTTAGGGTTAGGGTTAGGGTTAGGGTGTGGCTCTACATCGCAGGGTTAGGGTTAGGGTTAGGGTGTGGCTCTACATCGCAGGGTTAGGGTTAGGGTTAGGGTGTGGCTCTACATCGCAGGGTTAGGGTTAGGGTGTGGCTCTACATCGCAGGGTTAGGGTTAGGGGACTTTGGGCTTCTCTAAAGTGTGTCCTACCTCCTGCAGACCCTCGTGCAGCAGCTCTGGATCGTTAAAGTAAGAGTTCAGAGTGGCTTCCTTCAGATCAGAGTGCTCCTCTTTCTCAGAGATATCCAAAGTGTCATTGAGTTTTTATAAACTGTCCAAATGTCCAACTTTATTCTGAAATTATGAATTAGGGTTTTCCCCCCTAGTTTTTAAACAATTCATCGACTAACTCATAATTGCCATTTTGTGTCGGCACTAAATCGGTAATGTCAGTTTATTTGGGTTTAGAGAAATCTCCAACGTGTGAATTAGGGTCAGGGTTAGTGTCAGGCTCGACATCGCAGTACTTTGGGCTTCTCTAAAGTGTGTCCTACCTCCTGCAGACCCTCGTGCAGCAGCTCTGGATCGTTAAAGTCAGAGTTCAGAGTGGCTTCCTTCAGACCAGAGTGCTCCTCTTCTCGCGCTCGGCTCGCTCGCGGCTCAGGTCCGGCGTCTGCATCTCGCTGTGGCTCGCCGGCGTGTTGTTGGGCTCGTACCGCGACGAGGCCGGCGAGTTCTGCATGACCACCAGGCGGATCGGAGACTGGCTGGGCGGCGGTGGCGGCGTGTTGTCGGGAGCGTACTCCTTGGTGGGGTCTTTCCCCCGGCAGTCGTACAGGATGCAGGAAATGAGGAAGACGAGCAGCAGGATGACATAACTGGCCACGAGGATGATGAGGTTCAGGGTCACCGGGTCAATCTCCAGGTAGAATTCCATAAAACCCATGGTGCCGCTTCATACCTCGCCTCAGATCAGCTGGAAGACGTGTATTTATCAAAGAGGGGCGGTGGGAGGCAGCTGCTGCACGGAGAAAGAGCAACAGAGGGAATGAGGACGAGGCGAGGCAGCCCCGGCTTTCTGCTCTAATCCCAACGTTCAGCAGCCAATGATTAAAGCTGCTCACTTTTAATAACTTAAGCCACCATTTTGATTTTACCAAAAAAATGACTCTGTAAAATGGAGGAAGGGACTGATCGGGATATGAGCGTCACTTTTGGGATTGATGTAATAACTATCAAACAACTTGGAGTGATTGTTTTTTGACAGAACAACGAGTGAACATGACATTGTGCTGTTTGGGTTTTTATGTTCCTCGTGTTTTGTTTGTACGTCATGTAGGAGAGATTCTGGCTTCTGTTCTGGTTTCAGTGTCTCGTGGTTTACATTTGTTTCATGTCCTGTCTGTTGTTCATGTATTTATGCTATGTTTACATACAGTTCTTGATATACAGCCCTTTGTTTTAAATGTGCTATAGAAATAAAGTGGATTTGATTGGATGAAATATTAAAGAGAATTGCTGTTGGCGTGTGAGCACATCCTGGTAATCATTAATGGATCCATGAGTGACCTACAGAGAGTCACTCAGAGGGACACAAACCAACCAGGAAACTAAATAACTGCAGAAAAACAAGAATGAAAAGAGACAGAAATGACTTTAAAGAAGCAAAAGAACCAGCCTTTACCTTCATGCAAGTTTATTCTGAAATGTATGAAATGTTTGGAAAATGCTGAAATTTCATTCTGAGAGTATTACAGCTTTATTTTTTAAATGTTTTGCAACTTTATTCAGAAAACACTCCAATTTTATTTTGAAAATGTTGCAACTTTGTTCTAAAAATATTGTAACGTTATTTTCAAAATGCATCAACTTTATTCTGAAAATCTTGTAACTTTATTTTCAAAATAAAACATTACGACTTTATTCTGAAAATCTTGTAACTTTATTTTCAAAATAAAACATTACGACTTTATTCTGAAAATCTTGTAACGTTATTTTCAAAATAAAACATTACGACTTTATTCTGAAAATCTTGTAACTTTATTTTCAAAATAAAACATTACGACTTTATTCTGAAAATCGTGTAACTTTATTTTCAAAATAAAACATTACGACTTTATTCTGAAAATCTTGTAACGTTATTTTCAAAATGCATCAACTTTATTCTGAAAATATTGCATTATTCTGAAAATCTTGTCACCTTACTTTCAAAATCTTGTAACTTTATTCTCAAAATATTTCTTGCATCTTTTAAATAATATGGATTTTTTTTTTCCTGAAATAACTTTTGCTCATAACATTTTTTTGTGTTTCTTTATTATTTCGCTGATCCGTTGCTCCAACCCTTCTGAGCGACTCTTCTCTGCAGAGCTTTACAGTGACGCAGAGAGGAAGCTTTAAATAAAAGACATCATGCGTTGCTCCAGACAAAAAGACATTGATAAAAGCCTGACCTCTGACTTCTGACCTCTGACCCCTGATATCAGCCGGCTGTAAGCCTCCGTCTGACTTCATGTTTTCTCCGGAGATGAAACACAATCCCCCGAGAGGAGAGAGGCTTCAGGGTGAATGGATTTCATTAGAAAGAGTGAAGGAGGATGTAATCTGCATTGAAGCACCATATGGTCAGTGTGTGTGTGTGTGGGTGTGTGTGTGTGTGTGTGTGTGTGTGTGTGTGTGTGTGTGTGTGTGTGTGTGTGTGTGTGTGTGTGTGTGTGTGCGTGCGTGCGTGCGTGCGTGTGCGTGTGTGCGTGAGGAAGACGAGGTAAAACACGCTGATGAAGAGTTTTAAAGACACACTTTGTTTTGTTTCTGCTAATGTTTGATCGTTTCTGACAGTCTGTATTTCAGTGACCACCAACTGGCGGCCTGTGGGCCACATCCGGCCCGCACGACGGTGGTGACTGTGGCGTTGGCGGAGTGGTTACTGCGTTCGGCTCCCACCCAATTATTTTTTTTACATCGTCTCGTGAGTAAGGTGCAGTACCGGAGTCCAACAGAGAGGCAGCAGCTGCGGGACAGTAGACTGCATACTGCGAAACCTTCCCTGCCTTGAAGAAGAAGTGATCCTTCGTTGTGAAGAGTCTGCTGCTCCACAGCAGTAGCCCCGCTGCGACAGAGTCCAACAGAGAGGCAGGAGCTGCGGGTCAGTAGCCTAGAAGCAGGGTTGGGTTGTAACGGAATACATGTAACGGCGTTACATAATCAGAATACAAAAATCAAGTAGGCTAACTGTATTCATCTGGCGCTACATTTGAAAAATGAGTAATCTGATTACAGTTACTTTCGTAAACCTGAAGCATGTCTGTGAGCGAGAGAGAGATTCAGCGTGTCTGTGAGGCCCCGCCCCCGCACGCAGGTGAGAGAGAGAGATCTCTTAAAATATATTGAAAGTTAGAAACAGAGATGGTTAGATAAAATGTGCAAGATAACGTTTATGTAGCATTTCTTTATTGTCGAAATGATAACATTTCATAACGGGATCAAATCAAAGTGAATGGCCTGCTGCTGCTGAATGCACGGGGCAAGTGACTGGAAACAGTTTTAAAAGTTATTACATCGTTTCAGAAAATAAATAATAATGATAATTCATTCTATTTAGGGGCGCCTTTCAAAGTACCCAAGGACACCTTACAATTCATAACATATTCCAAGGAAAGCTTTTAAGACAGTACAAAGAATGCAGTCCGGGTGATGTTTTTTATACGGGGTGCAGATGAGAGGGAGCTGTCCAGAATGACACCAAGATGTTCTGTTTGAGTTCTTGATAAGCCATTCAAACAGTAACATAAGTGTCTCCTGTTCACCAAAACATACCCATCTCTTATGGAAAAATAAAGTATTCCAAAAGGATTCTAAAAGTAATCTGAATACGTAACTAACTGTATTCTGATTACCTTCAGAGCATGTATTCAGTATTCAGTAACTGATAACATTTACAAAGTAACCCTCCCAACCCGGCCTAGAAGTGATCCTTCGTTAGCGTGAAGAGTCTGCTAAGCTTTACGCGGTCCGCAGTACCTGAGCGTGCTCCACTAGCATTGTGGACTAGGCCTATATACAAATCGGTGGCCCGCGATAGTGTCTATTGGATACACTTTGGCCCTTGGACAAATGTAGTTGGTGATCCCTATTTCATTGTCTGTTAAACCTCCTTCCTGTTTGTGCAAAAACATCAAGCTGCAGCTTCCTGTTGGAGGGTCACTAATGCAGAACGTCAACACAGGCAATATTATGACCTCTGGAGATTCTAAAGGTCCCATGGCCATTTCTACTGATCATAGTTCCATTGTTGAGGTCTACTAGAATACATTTATATTATACATAGACTGAACAAAAACATAAATGCAACACTTTTGGTTTTGCTCCCATTTTTCATGAGATGAACTCAAAGATCTAAAACATTTTCTATAAACACAAAATAACAATTTCTCTCAAATATTGTTCACAAATCTGAAAAAATCTGTGATAGTGATCACTTCTCCTTTGCCGAGATAATCCATCCCACCTCACAGGTGTGGCATATCAAGATGCTGATTAGACAGCATGGTTATTGCACAGGTGTGCCTTAGGCTGGCCACAATAAAAGGCCACTCTGAAACATGCATTTTTGCTTTATTGAGGGGGTCTGGGGGGGTCCGACAACCAGTCAGTATCTGGTGTGAGCGTTAGGATTAGGTTTTTGTAATGTTGTGAATCGAGTGGCTCATGGTGGTGGTGGGGTTATTGTATGGGCAGGCGTATGTTATGGACGACGAACACAGGCCACTCAACCCGGACCCTAACTGAGAAATGTCCAGCGAGGCGTTCAGGGGCAGACAGGTCTTCTCTGTGTTAGAGTTGTACTCGCTACAGGGTGTACTTTGAGGGTTTGTGACTCTGCAGACCGCAAACTGGATTCTGAAAATGTTACCACTTTATTCTGAAAATATTACCACTTTATTCTGAAAAGCTTTTAACTTTATTCTGAAAATCTTGTAAGTTTATTCAGAAAAAATTACAACTTTATTCTGAAAATATTACGACTTTATTTTGAAAATATTTAAACTTTATTCTTAAAATATTACGACTTTATTCTGAAAATATTACGACTTTATTCTGAAAATATTACGTCTTTATTCTGAAAATATTTTAACTTCATTCTGAAAATATTACGACTGTATTCTGAAAATATTACGACTTTATTCTGAAAATGTTACAATTTTATTTTGAAAATATTTAAACTTTATTCTGAAAATATTACGACTGTATTCTGAAAATATTACGACTTTATTCTGAAAATGTTACAATTTTATTTTGAAAATATTTAAACTTTATTCTGAAAATATTACGACTGTATTCTGAAAATATTACGACTTTATTTTGAAAATAATTAAACTTTATTCTTAAAATATTACGACTTTATTCTGAAAATATTACGACTTTATTCTGAAAATATTACGACTGTATTCTGAAAATATTACGAATTTATTTTGAAAATATTTAAACTTTATTCTTAAAATATTACGACTTTATTCTGAAAATATTTAAACTTTATTCTGAAAATATTACGACTGTATTCTGAAAATATTACGACTTTATTTTGAAAATATTTAAACTTTATTCTGAAAATATTACGACTGTATTCTGAAAATGTTACAATTTTATTCTGAAAATATGACAGTTTTATTCTGAAAATACTGGAACTTTATGTGTCTCCAGTCCTCACACAAAAACCAAATTGTGAATGTTTTGTCAAAGCTCTGTTTTAGAATAACAGAAACAGGAAATAGGTTTTAGAGGAATCCTCACTTTGTTGATGATGAGCTCCGAGGGGAAAACAAGGAGGGTAAAAATAACAGAGATGAAGAGGAAATGAGATTCAGAGAGCGAGGAGCCCAACGCTGAATCACTGCTGATGTTAAAACAGATTCCTGACGTTGAGACGGCTGCAGAGAACGGATGCTTTGGAGCAAAGGAAGCAAAGGAAGCAAAGGAAGCAAAGGAAGCAAAGAGTCTGACTTCTGATTAAATACACTTCTCTTCTGACGCTTAAACTGTTTCACTCTTTCTCTGATCCTGGAGAAAAAGGACACGGTTTAGGATTATCAAACAGAAAGGTTGCCAACCCGTTCTCTACCCTTAGAGCCTTGATCCAGAAAAGGAAACACCTCCCACAAAGGAGTCCAGAAAAGGAAACACCTCCCACAAAGGAGTCCAGAAAAGGAAACACCTCCCACAAAGGAGTCCAGAAAAGGAAACACCTCCCACAAAGGAGTCCAGAAAAGGAAACACCTCCCAAAAAGGAGTCCAGAAAAGGAAACACCTCCCACAAAGGAGTCCAGGAAAGGAAACACCTCCCACAAAGGAGTCCAGAAAAGGAAAGACCTCCCACAAAGGAGTCCAGAAAAGGAAACACCTCCCACAAAGGAGTCCAGAAAAGGAAACACCTCCCACAAAGGAGTCCAGAAAAGGAAACACCTCCCAGAAAGGATTCCAGGAAAAGAAACACCTCCCACAAAGGAGTCCAGAAAAGGAAACACCTCCCACAAAGGAGTCCAGAAAAGGAAACACCTCCCACAAAGGAGTCCAGAAAAGGAAAAACCTCCCACAAAGGAGTCCAGAAAAGGAAACACCTCCCACAAAGGAGTCCAGAAAAGGAAACACCTCCCACAATAGAATCCAGAAAAGGAAACACCTCCCACAAAGGAGTCCAGAAAAGGAAACACCTCCCACAAAGGAGTCCAGAAAAGGAGACACCTCCCACAAAGGAGTCCAGGAAAGGAAACACCTCCCACAAAGGAGTTCAGAAAAGGAAACACCTCCCACAAAGGAGTCCAGAAAAGGAAACACCTCCCACAAAGGAGTCCAGAAAAGGAAACACCTCCCACAGAGGAGTCCAGAAAAGGAAACACCTCCCACAAAGGAGTCCAGAAAAGGAAACACCTCCCACAAAGGAGTCCTGAAAAGGAAACACCTCCCACAAAGGAGTCCAGAAAAGGAAACACCTCCCACAAAGGAGTCCTGAAAAGGAAACACCTCCCACAAAGGAGTCCAGAAAAGGAAACACCTCCCACAAAGGAGTCCAGAAAAGGAAACACCTCCCACAAAGGAGTCCAGAAAAGGAAACACCTCCCACAGAGGAGTCCAGAAAAG
This sequence comes from Notothenia rossii, assembly GCF_949606895.1. NCBI lineage: Eukaryota > Metazoa > Chordata > Actinopteri > Perciformes > Nototheniidae > Notothenia > Notothenia rossii. Next base: position 1,221,649 of record NC_136910.1, on the reverse strand, counting down.
GAAACACCTCCCACAAAGGAGTCCTGAAAAGGAAACACCTCCCACAAAGGAGTCCAGAAAAGGAAACACCTCCCACAAAGGAGTCCAGAAAAGGAAACACCTCCCACAAAGGAGTCCAGAAAAGGAAACACCTCCCACAAAGGAGTCCAGAAAAGGAAACACCTCCTACAAAGGAGTCCAGAAAAGGAAACACCTCCCACAAAGGAGTCCAGAAAAGGAAACACCTCCTACAAAGGAGTCCAGAAAAGGAAACACCTCCCACAAAGGAGTCCAGAAAAGGAAACACCTCCCACAAAGGAGTCCAGAAAAGGAAACACCTCCCACAAAGGAGTCCAGTAAAGGAAACACCTCCCACAAAGGAGTCCAGAAAAAGAAACACCTCCCACAAAGGAGTCCAGAAAAGGAAACACCTCCCACAAAGGAGTCCAGAAAAGGAAACACCTCCCACAAAGGAGTCCAGAAAAGGAAACACCTCCCACAAAGGAGTCCAGGAAAGGAAACACCTCCCACAAAGGAGTCCAGAAAAGGAAACACCTCCTACAAAGGAGTCCAGAAAAGGAAACACCTCCCACAAAGGAGTCCAGAAAAGGAAACACCTCCCACAAAGGAGTCCAGAAAAGGAAACACCTCCCAGAAAGGAGTCCAGAAAAGGAAACACTACCCACAAAGGAGTCCAGGAAAGGAAACACCTCCAACAAAGGAGTCCAGAAAAGGAAACACCTCCCAAAAAGGAGTCCAGGAAAGGAAACACCTCCCACAAAGGAGTCCAGAAAAGGAAACACCTCCTACAAAGGAGTCCAGAAAAGGAAACACCTCCCACAAAGGGGTCCAGAAAAGGAAACACCTCCCAGAAAGGAGTCCAGAAAAGGAAACACCTCCCACAAAGGAGTCCAGAAAAGGAAACACCTCCCAGAAAGGAGTCCAGAAAAGGAAACACCTCCCACAAAGGAGTCCATAAAAGGAAACAACTCCCACAAAGGAGTCCATAAAAGGAAACACCTCCCACAAAGGAGTCCAGGAAAGGAAACACCTCCCACAAAGGAGTCCAGAAAAGGAAACACCTCCCACAAAGGAGTCCAGGAAAGGAAACACCTCCCACAAAGGAGTCCAGGAAAGGAAACACCTCCCACAAAGGAGTCCTGTTCTGTAACTGTTCTCCGTGTTTATGAAGTGCTTTCGCTGGCTGCTGATTCCTCGAGTTGGAAGACGGTGGAAACGGGCGAACTTCTCTGGCCGTGTTAAATGGATCAGATGATCTGAGAGGCACCTTCTGTGCAGCTTCACCAAAACAAGTCACTGCGGTTAAAACTCATTATTCACCGAACGGTTTGAAACTAAGGATAGCACGCATTCAGTGTTTGCATATCAATAATAGTTGATAAAGAAACCGGTCAAAACAAACATCAACATTAAGTGCTGTTCGAAACAAACAGGGTGGACCTTTGATATCGACATACAGACGTTAGCAACTCCATGTTCACCTCGTATTGTTTTTAACTTCATCATCGTCTAGTCTAGAAGAAGGATAAAGTGTGCATTGTATTATAAAGTATTTACAGAGTGTTGCAAAAAACTAAGCAGCTTATAAACATCAGATTTTAAAACACAAAGACGTTTACAAAGAAATAAACGCCATTAAAGATTTATTGGAGTTTTATTTTATTTTATTTTGATTCAAGGGATGCTGATTTTAGAGTTACGGGATTCCCTGTTGCAGCTGGAGGGGGGGGGCGGGGGGTTGTTCCAAAGCTGCTGTATTCACACCCTCCATCTGAAAGAAGGAGCCTCGTTAAACAGAGTGTGACTTCAGACGGAGGGGGAGTGGCGAAGGTGTGCTTTGGAGTCAGTGTTGCTCACAGGAGGTGAAGCCCTCAGTGTTCTCAGCTCCCTCTTTCTGCCTTTCTTCTGAAACACAATGTGACTTCCTGTGTCACTCCCTTTCATTTCAATGCGACTCTAAATCCATCAGCAGCGGCACAATGAAAGAAAAGGAAGCAGAGAAAGTTGGAGGAAGTGCCTCTCCCGGGTTAATGATGCCTTCAGGGACCTCCAGGGGCCGAGGGGTTTATTGCTGCTGAGGCTGAAAGCAGTCTATCTCCATCCCTCCCAGCAGCAGGAAGCCAGTCCGCCCCTCAGGGGGAGCTGCTGCTTTGCACTGAATCCATCTGTGTTTCCATCATGCAGACATTTAAGGAATCTGCCTCAAAACACAACTATTTATAACAAAAATCCCCAATTAGAGAAGCTTCCAACTTTTATAAAACTGCACATTCGGAGAAATGATAGAAATGAATAAACCTGGTAAAAAAGGAAGTCCAGAAACAATTGGTGCGTAATTATATTATAAATAAAGCACGTCTATGACTG
>NC_136910.1:1206782-1214282 GCF_949606895.1 Notothenia rossii | reverse complement strand
CCGTTGTCCCAAAGTAATCAGATATTGTTTCAAAGGTCCGACAGCATAATTTGAGACGATAGTCAGCCATGAGCTTCTGTTTCGGGACAATAGTTGTGAATGATTGTTGGGCCATCGGAACAAAGGGCCCCCTCCCGCAGGATGTCGTGTTTAAATCCTCTTTCTTTGAGTTTTCCGCAGAGTATTCGCCGCCTGCAGCGAGAACAAACGGATCCATCTCTTTAGGAAATGCAGAGTCGACCAATCCGAGTCTCTGTTTAACTTGTGGTGCGTTAATCACCTGAACCGGACGGTGTTCAGGCCACGCAGTACCCCTGACTCGCCAGCAGGGCGGTCTGGCTCTCGCGGCGCTTTTCCGTCTTCTTGCTGCCTCTCAGCCTCCAGCAGAGGGCGCTGGAGCCCAGCAGGAACAGTCCAGCAGACAGCATCACCAGCCCCAGCAGCGAGATGTTGGACCCGTGGGAGTTGAAGGTGTACGCCACCACCGTGACCACGATGCCGGCGATCAGAACCACGACGCCGAACGGCACGATGCATCGATTACACGACATCTCTGCTCCACCTGTAGCCGCCGTTAGCTGTAGCTCGTTAACGTGCGGGACGCGAGACAACAACACGACTCTGGACTTGTTCTGGTTCAGATTCTCTGCAGGAGTCTGTGTTTTCATGGCGCTTTGAGGGGGTGTCTTGGCGTCCAGCACGGAGATCTTACTGGCGAGGAAGAGGTGGGCCATCTTTACACTGATGTCAGAGATCAGCCAATCACAGAACAGCTAGCTGTAAACAGAGAACAATAACAGCCGTTTAGGACAATGTCTAGAAATGTGTTTCTCACAATAAAACAAATAATACCCGGAAATCCTTTTTCATATCGACCTATCCCTCTCCTCTAATCGTAGAGAAATATTTAACTTGTGTTGTTTAAAAAAAAAAGTAAAATTACATTTTCAAGTTTGTTTAAATATTTAACTTTTCTGCAGCTTTTCTGATATTTGTTTTCCTTCCAGAACGTCAGACCGAGGTGTTTTAAATGTGGATCTAGTTTTCTACTTTCTAAACTCGCAAAAAAAAAGCTTTTTTGTCATTGGAGGAATTCAAGTTCACCATTTTAGAAAATCTGGTTTCTGCACAAAATCTTGTCTAAAATATTCAATAGAAAACAATGATTCTGCTCAAAACTGTAAAATGCCATCTTTACACTGATGTCAGAGATCAGCCAATCACAGCACAGCTAGCTGTAAACAGAAACAATAACAGACGTTTAGGACGATGTCTAGAAATGTGTTTCGAAAAGACAAAAATGAGATGAAATGTTTCCCCACAAACCTTCTTACTGTTTCCACAGATCATAGACCTACTGTGCCCACGCCGGGGAAAGATACCTCTCAGCATAAAGCCAGTATTTCACTTCTGTCATTTTTAATTGGAGACAAAGAAAGTAACGTTTTAACGTTTGTTTAAATATTTAACTTTTCTGCAGCTTTTCTGATATTACCTGTCCTCTCAGAACATCACCGAGGTGTTTTAAATGTGGGAGAATTCATTCAGAAGATTAACTAAGTTGAAATCTAGAGGAGAGTTTACGTCGTCGTGAGAAATGCACATCTACGTATGTGCAGCTTCAAAGTCGCTTTCTACTTTCCATCCTCACAGAAGCAGCTTTAAGTTGTTTAAGCTGCCACGGGATGATTCTGCTTCAAACTCTAAACACTTTAAAATGCCTTCCTTTAACAACCCATGCACAGACTTCACACAAACACCACTAAGTCTCTCAATCCAACGCCTTGCATTGAGCTTAATGTTTAAGACTCATGCCCCCCCCCCCCCAAACAGAGCTATAAGTCCTTGTTAGAGCCGACTGAGAGTCATTCAAAGCATTCAGACCTTCACTGGCGACGTGGAGCTGCAGGTTGATGAGCGAACCCTTTCCCTCCTGGAACATAAAGAATAACTCACAGTCAGTTGTGTCTCCATTCGGGTCCAGCTCGTCTCTGCAGGATAAATGGGGGAATAAAGGCTATCAATAGAAGAACTGTGGACTTCCCTCCCCCCGAGCCGCCTCCTCCTGACTAACATGGAAAGATTTAACTCTTTCCTCCCTTCAGCCGGTACACACTCGTGTTCTTTAAAATAACCTCACTGTAACTCTATCTTCACTTAATTAATGCCAACATCCCTTAAAATAAACTGCAGGACGAGGCGCACCACGACCGCCTTGCAGTCCCTATTGTTGACGGTTCACTGATTAGCTCAAGCTTTGCTGGGAGATTGACTCTGTGGGGGACACAGGGACTTTAGGTCATTTGGTGCAGACTCATCCTTCCTGGTTTTCATCCCAAAAATAATCTGTATTGCAGGAATTGAGCCGGGAGAATAGGATCAGGCGTTGGTAAGAAATGTCGGTAAACAGTTTCAAGGAAATGTTCCCAAAAGGTTTTGACTTGGTTTCCATTTTGGACATTTTCAGACTATCGGGCGACGGGAAAAACAGGTCATCAAAAAGTGTCAGGGTTTGTAAGAACTGTTGGTAAACAGTTTCATGGAAATGTTCCGAATGATGGGCCATCAGGATAACAATGACTCTGTTTATGAATCTAAAGGAGTGGGACCACCCTCCCACTGAAGGACCCTCACACCTCGCTCACATCCTTTCCAAAAGGTGGATATTTCTGCAGCTTCATTTGGATTCGCTCTGAAGTTGAAAGTCTTCCTTCCTCCATCTACCAAGTGTTTCCAAATGTTTAAATGAAACAATACAATCTGAACCAAAAGAAGGACCTCCCTGTTGGAGGAAATAAAGACCTCGGAGAATAATCTAGTTCCTGCTGTTCTGTGGAAATCTTCTCTGAGCGTGCGACGCTGAAATGTGAAGTTGTTGAGATTTGGCCCTGCAGGATAAATAATGACATGTGTCTCCATCCAGCTGTTTTGCAGTACAGCCTGACTTCCCTCTACTCACAGACTCACGGTGAGAAACTGTTGAAATGTAAAACTCCGTGCAGCTGCAAGCCTCCGATGAAAGCCGTAAAACTTGAACTCTGCTTCTCCGCAGGCTCTGGTGTCCCGCAGAGGAATCAGAGCAGACTCCAACATCTGGGAGGAATCAGCTGAGAGGCGTTATTTATTTGATTCATCCTCCAGATCCCCGTCTTCCTGCAGAGCCCGGAGAGATCCGGCTGAGTCCCGGTGGTCCCCTGGAGGAACAGGGTCTCAGTCCAGGGGACGGATCCAATCCAACTTTATTTACACAGCACATTAAAAACAGAAGAGTTGACCAAAGGCCTGCACATCAATACGTACAGTAAGAAACAGCATCAATACATTTAGACACAAAGAAACTAATGTGAAAGCACGAGACCATAAAACCATACTTATAGCCACAGACTGATGACCCTCACACACCATGTAACAACATTTAAACACAGACTGATAACCCTCACACACCATGTAACAACATTTAAAACACAGACTGATAACCCTCACACACCATGTAACAACATTTAAACACAGACTGATAACCCTCACACACCATGTAACAACATTTAAAACACAGACTGATAACCCTCATACACCATGTAACAACATTTAACACACAGACTGATGACCCTCACACACCATGTAACAACATTTAACACACAGACTGATAACCCTCACACACCATGTAACAACATTTAAAACACAGACTGATAACCCTCACACACCATGTAACAACATTTAAAACACAGACTGATGACCCTCACACACCATGTAACAACATTTAAAACACTGACTGATAACCCTCACACACCATGTAACAACATTTAACACACAGACTGATAACCCTCACACACCATGTAACAACATTTAACACACAGACTGATAACCCTCACACACCATGTAACAACATTTAAAACACAGACTGATGACCCTCACACACCATGTAACAACATTTAACACACAGACTGATAACCCTCACACACCATGTAACAACATTTAAAACACAGACTGATGACCCTCACACACCATGTAACAACATTTAACACACAGACTGATAACCCTCACACACCATGTAACAACATTTAACACACAGACTGATAACCCTCATACACCATGTAACAACATTTAACACACAGACTGATAACCCTCACACACCATGTAACAACATTTAAAACACAGACTGATAACCCTCACACACCATGTAACAACATTTAAAACACAGACTGATAACCCTCACACACCATGTAACAACATTTAAAACACAGACTGATAACCCTCACACACCATGTAACAACATTTAAAACACAGACTGATAACCCTCACACACCATGTAACAACATTTAAAACACAGACTGATAACCCTCACACACCATGTAACAACATTTAAACACAGACTGATGACCCTCACACACCATGTAACAACATTTAAAACACAGACTGATAACCCTCACACACCATGTAACAACATTTAACACACAGACTGATAACCCTCACACACCATGTAACAACATTTAACACACAGACTGATAACCCTCACACACCATGTAACAACATTTAACACACAGACTGATAACCCTCACACACCATGTAACAACATTTAAACACAGACTGATAACCCTCACACACCATGTAACAACATTTAAAACACAGACTGATAACCCTCACACACCATGTAACAACATTTAAAACACAGACTGATAACCCTCACTCACCATGTAACAACATTTAACACAGACTGATAACCCTCACACACCATGTAACAACATTTTAAACACAGACTGATAACCCTCACACACCATGTAACAACATTTAAAACACAGACTGATGACCCTCACACACCATGTAACAACATTTAACACACAGACTGATAACCCTCACACACCATGTAACAACATTTAAAACACAGACTGATGACCCTCACACACCATGTAACAACATTTAACACACAGACTGATAACCCTCACACACCATGTAACAACATTTAAAACACAGACTGATAACCCTCACACACCATGTAACAACATTTTAAACACAGACTGATGACCCTCACACACCATGTAACAACATTTAAAACACAGACTGATAACCCTCACACACCATGTAACAACATTTAACACACAGACTGATAACCCTCACACACCATGTAACAACATTTAACACACAGACTGATAACCCTCACACACCATGTAACAACATTTAAAACACAGACTGATAACCCTCACACACCATGTAACAACATTTAACACACAGACTGATGACCCTCACACACCATGTAACAACATTTAAAACACAGACTGATAACCCTCACACACCATGTAACAACATTTAAAACACAGACTGATAACCCTCATACACCATGTAACAACATTTAAAACACAGACTGATGACCCTCACACACCATGTAACAACATTTAAAACACAGACTGATGACCCTCACACACCATGTAACAACATTTAAACACAGACTGATAACCCTCACACACCATGTAACAACATTTAAAACACAGACTGATAACCCTCACACACCATGTAACAACATTTAAAACACAGACTGATAACCCTCACACACCATGTAACAACATTTAAAACACAGACTGATAACCCTCACACACCATGTAACAACATTTAAAACACAGACTGATAACCCTCACACACCATGTAACAACATTTAAAACACAGACTGATAACCCTCACACACCATGTAACAACATTTAACACACAGACTGATAACCCTCACACACCATGTAACAACATTTAACACACAGACTGATAACCCTCACACACCATGTAACAACATTTAAAACACAGACTGATAACCCTCACACACCATGTAACAACATTTAAAACACAGACTGATAACCCTCACACACCATGTAACAACATTTAACACACAGACTGATAACCCTCACACACCATGTAACAACATTTAAAACACAGACTGATAACCCTCACACACCATGTAACAACATTTAACACACAGACTGATAACCCTCACACACCATGTAACAACATTTAACACACAGACTGATGACCCTCACACACCATGTAACAACATTTAACACACAGACTGATAACCCTCATACACCATGTAACAACATTTAAAACACAGACTGATAACCCTCACACACCATGTAACAACATTTAACACACAGACTGATAACCCTCACACACCATGTAACAACATTTAACACACAGACTGATAACCCTCACACACCATGTAACAACATTTAACACACAGACTGATAACCCTCACACACCATGTAACAACATTTAACACACAGACTGATAACCCTCACACACCATGTAACAACATTTAAAACAGACTGATAACCCTCACACACCATGTAACAACATTTAACACACAGACTGATAACCCTCACACACCATGTAACAACATTTAAAACACAGACTGATAACCCTCACACACCATGTAACAACATGTAAAACACAGACTGATAACCCTCACACACCATGTAACAACATTTAAAACACAGACTGATAACCCTCACACACCATGTAACAACATTTAAAACACAGACTGATAACCCTCACACACCATGTAACAACATTTAAAACACAGACTGATAACCCTCATACACCATGTAACAACATTTAAAACACAGACTGATAGCCCTCACACACCATGTAACAACATTTAACACACAGACTGATAACCCTCACACACCATGTAACAACATTTAAAACAGACTGATAACCCTCACACACCATGTAACAACATTTAAAACACAGACTGATAACCCTCACACACCATGTAACAACATTTAACACACAGACTGATAACCCTCACACACCATGTAACAACATTTAAAACACAGACTGATAACCCTCACACACCATGTAACAACATGTAAAACACAGACTGATAACCCTCACACACCATGTAACAACATTTAAAACACAGACTGATAACCCTCACACACCATGTAACAACATTTAAAACACAGACTGATAACCCTCACACACCATGTAACAACATTTAAAACACAGACTGATAACCCTCACACACCATGTAACAACATTTAACACACAGACTGATAACCCTCACACACCATGTAACAACATTTAAAACACAGACTGATAACCCTCACACACCATGTAACAACATTTAACACACAGACTGATAACCCTCACACACCATGTAACAACATTTAAAACACAGACTGATAACCCTCACACACCATGTAACAACATTTAACACACAGACTGATAACCCTCACACACCATGTAACAACATTTAACACACAGACTGATAACCCTCACACACCATGTAACAACATTTAACACACAGACTGATAACCCTCACACACCATGTAACAACATTTAAATACAGACTGATAACCCTCACACACCATGTAACAACATTTAAAACACAGACTGATAACCCTCATACACCATGTAACAACATTTAACACACAGACTGATAACCCTCACACACCATGTAACAACATTTAACACACAGACTGATAACCCTCACACACCATGTAACAACATTTAAAACACAGA
>NC_136910.1:1195399-1206582 GCF_949606895.1 Notothenia rossii | reverse complement strand
GACTGATAACCCTCACACACCATGTAACAACATTTAAAACACAGACTGATAACCCTCACACACCATGTAACAACATTTAAAACACAGACTGATAACCCTCACACACCATGTAACAACATTTAAAACACTGACTGATAACCCTCACACACCATGTAACAACATTTAAAACACAGACTGATAACCCTCACACACCATGTAACAACATTTAAAACACAGACTGATAACCCTCACACACCATGTAACAACATTTAAAACACAGACTGATAGCCCTCACACACCATGTAACAACATTTTACACAGACTGATAACCCTCACACACCATGTAACAACATTTAAAACACAGACTGATAACCCTCATACACCATGTAACAACATTTAACACACAGACTGATAACCCTCACACACCATGTAACAACATTTAACACAGACTGATAACCCTCACACACCATGTAACAACATTTAAAACACTGACTGATAACCCTCACACACCATGTAACAACATTTAAAACACAGACTGATAACCCTCATACACCATGTAACAACATTTAACACACAGACTGATAACCCTCACACACCATGTAACAACATTTAACACAGACTGATAACCCTCACACACCATGTAACAACATTTAAAACACAGACTGATAACCCTCACACACCATGTAACAACATTTAAAACACTGACTGATAACCCTCACACACCATGTAACAACATTTAAAAACACAGACTGATAACCCTCACACACCATGTAACAACATTTAAAACACTGACTGATAACCCTCACACACCATGTAACAACATTTAAAACACAGACTGATGACCCTCACACACCATGTAACAACATTTAAAACACAGACTGATAACCCTCACACACCATGTAACAACATTTAAAACACAGACTGATAACCCTCACACACCATGTAACAACATTTAAAACACAGACTGATAACCCTCATACACCATGTAACAACATTTAAAACACAGACTGATAACCCTCACACACCATGTAACAACATTTAAAACACAGACTGATAACCCTCACACACCATGTAACAACATTTAAAACACAGACTGATAACCCTCACACACCATGTAACAACATGTAAAACACAGACTGATAACCCTCACACACCATGTAACAACATTTAAAACACAGACTGATAACCCTCACACACCATGTAACAACATTTAAAACACAGACTGATAACCCTCACACACCATGTAACAACATTTAAAACACAGACTGATAACCCTCACACACCATGTAACAACATTTAACACACAGACTGATGACCCTCACACACCATGTAACAACATTTAAAACACAGACTGATAACCCTCACACACCATGTAACAACATTTAAAACACAGACTGATAACCCTCACACACCATGTAACAACATTTAAAACACAGACTGATAACCCTCACACACCATGTAACAACATTTAAAACACAGACTGATAACCCTCATACACCATGTAACAACATTTAAAACACAGACTGATAACCCTCACACACCATGTAACAACATTTAAAACACAGACTGATAACCCTCATACACCATGTAACAACATTTAAAACACAGACTGATAACCCTCACACACCATGTAACAACATTTAAAACACAGACTGATAACCCTCATACACCATGTAACAACATTTAACATACAGACTGATGACCCTCACACACCATGTAACAACATTTAACACACAGACTGATAACCCTCATACACCATGTAACAACATTTAACACACAGACTGATAACCCTCACACACCATGTAACAACATTTAAAACACAGACTGATGACCCTCACACACCATGTAACAACATTTAACACACAGACTGATAACCCTCATACACCATGTAACAACATTTAAAACACAGACTGATAACCCTCACACACCATGTAACAACATTTAAAACACAGACTGATAACCCTCACACACCATGTAACAACATTTAACACACAGACTGATGACCCTCATACACCATGTAACAACATTTAAAACACAGACTGATAACCCTCACTCACCATGTAACAACATTTAACACACAGACTGATAGCCCTCACACACCATGTAACAACATTTAAAACACTGACTGATAACCCTCACACACCATGTAACAACATTTAAAACACAGACTGATAACCCTCACACACCATGTAACAACATTTAAAACACAGACTGATAACCCTCACACACCATGTAACAACATTTAAAACACTGACTGATAACCCTCACACACCATGTAACAACATTTAAAACACAGACTGATAACCCTCACACACCATGTAACAACATTTAAAACACTGACTGATAACCCTCACACACCATGTAACAACATTTAAAACACAGACTGATAACCCTCACACACCATGTAACAACATTTAAAACACAGACTGATAACCCTCACACACCATGTAACAACATTTAACACACAGACTGATAACCCTCACACACCATGTAACAACATTTAAAACACTGACTGATAACCCTCACACACCATGTAACAACATTTAAAACACAGACTGATAACCCTCACACACCATGTAACAACATTTAAAACACAGACTGATAACCCTCACACACCATGTAACAACATTTAAAACACAGACTGATAGCCCTCACACACCATGTAACAACATTTAACACACAGACTGATAACCCTCACACACCATGTAACAACATTTAAAACACAGACTGATAACCCTCACACACCATGTAACAACATTTAACACAGACTGATAACCCTCACACACCATGTAACAACATTTAAAACACAGACTGATAACCCTCATACACCATGTAACAACATTTAACACACAGACTGATAACCCTCACACACCATGTAACAACATTTAACACAGACTGATAACCCTCACACACCATGTAACAACATTTAAAACACTGACTGATAACCCTCACACACCATGTAACAACATTTAAAACACAGACTGATAACCCTCATACACCATGTAACAACATTTAACACACAGACTGATAACCCTCACACACCATGTAACAACATTTAACACAGACTGATAACCCTCACACACCATGTAACAACATTTAAAACACAGACTGATAACCCTCACACACCATGTAACAACATTTAAAACACTGACTGATAACCCTCACACACCATGTAACAACATTTAAAACACAGACTGATAACCCTCACACACCATGTAACAACATTTAAAACACTGACTGATAACCCTCACACACCATGTAACAACATTTAACACACAGACTGATAACCCTCACACACCATGTAACAACATTTAAAACACTGACTGATAACCCTCACACACCATGTAACAACATTTAAAACACAGACTGATAACCCTCACACACCATGTAACAACATTTAAAACACAGACTGATAACCCTCACACACCATGTAACAACATTTAACACACAGACTGATAACCCTCACACACCATGTAACAACATTTAAAACACAGACTGATAACCCTCACACACCATGTAACAACATTTAAAACACAGACTGATAACCCTCATACACCATGTAACAACATTTAAAACACAGACTGATAACCCTCACACACCATGTAACAACATTTAAAACACAGACTGATAACCCTCACACACCATGTAACAACATTTAAAACACAGACTGATAACCCTCACACACCATGTAACAACATTTAAAACACAGACTGATAACCCTCACACACCATGTAACAACATTTAAAACACAGACTGATAACCCTCACACACCATGTAACAACATTTAACACACAGACTGATGACCCTCACACACCATGTAACAACATTTAAAACACAGACTGATAACCCTCACACACCATGTAACAACATTTAAAACACAGACTGATAACCCTCACACACCATGTAACAACATTTAAAACACAGACTGATAACCCTCACACACCATGTAACAACATTTAAAACACAGACTGATAACCCTCACACACCATGTAACAACATTTAAAACACAGACTGATAACCCTCATACACCATGTAACAACATTTAAAACACAGACTGATAACCCTCACACACCATGTAACAACATTTAACACACAGACTGATAACCCTCACACACCATGTAACAACATTTAACACACAGACTGATAACCCTCACACACCATGTAACAACATTTAACACACAGACTGATAACCCTCACACACCATGTAACAACATTTAACACACAGACTGATAACCCTCACACACCATGTAACAACATTTAACACACAGACTGATAACCCTCATACACCATGTAACAACATTTAACACAGACTGATAACCCTCACACACCATGTAACAACATTTAACACACAGACTGATAACCCTCATACACCATGTAACAACATTTAACACAGACTGATAACCCTCACACACCATGTAACAACATTTAAACACAGACTGATAACCCTCACACACCATGTAACAACATTTAAAACACAGACTGATAACCCTCATACACCATGTAACAACATTTAAAACACAGACTGATAACCCTCACACACCATGTAACAACATTTAAAACACAGACTGATAACCCTCATACACCATGTAACAACATTTAAAACACAGACTGATAACCCTCACACACCATGTAACAACATTTAACACACAGACTGATGACCCTCACACACCATGTAACAACATTTAACACACAGACTGATAACCCTCATACACCATGTAACAACATTTAAAACACTGACTGATAACCCTCACACACCATGTAACAACATTTAAAACACAGACTGATAACCCTCACACACCATGTAACAACATTTAAAACACTGACTGATAACCCTCACACACCATGTAACAACATTTAAAACACAGACTGATAACCCTCATACACCATGTAACAACATTTAAAACACAGACTGATAACCCTCACACACCATGTAACAACATTTAACACACAGACTGATAACCCTCACACACCATGTAACAACATTTAAAACACAGACTGATAACCCTCATACACCATGTAACAACATTTAACACACAGACTGATAACCCTCACACACCATGTAACAACATGTAAAACACACACTGATAACCCTCACACACCATGTAACAACATTTAACACACAGACTGATAACCCTCACACACCATGTAACAACATTTAAAACACAGACTGATAACCCTCACACAACATGTAACAACATTTAAAACACAGACTGATAACCCTCACACACCATGTAACAACATTTAACACACAGACTGATAACCCTCACACACCATGTAACAACATTTAAAACACAGACTGATAACCCTCACACACCATGTAACAACATTTAAAACACAGACTGATAACCCTCACACAACATGTAACAACATTTAAAACACAGACTGATAACCCTCACACACCATGTAACAACATTTAACACACAGACTGATAACCCTCACACACCATGTAACAACATTTAAAACACAGACTGATAACCCTCACACACCATGTAACAACATTTAAAACACAGACTGATAACCCTCACACACCATGTAACAACATTTAACACACAGACTGATAACCCTCACACACCATGTAACAACATTTAACACACAGACTGATAACCCTCATACACCATGTAACAACATTTAAAACACAGACTGATAACCCTCACACACCATGTAACAACATTTAAAACACAGACTGATAACCCTCACACACCATGTAACAACATTTAAAACACAGACTGATAACCCTCACACACCATGTAACAACATTTAAAACACAGACTGATAACCCTCACACACCATGTAACAACATTTAAAACACAGACTGATAGCCCTCACACACCATGTAACAACATTTAACACACAGACTGATAACCCTCACACACCATGTAACAACATTTAAAACACAGACTGATAACCCTCACACACCATGTAACAACATTTAACACACAGACTGATAACCCTCACACACCATGTAACAACATTTAAAACACAGACTGATAACCCTCATACACCATGTAACAACATTTAAAACACAGACCGATAACCCTCACACACCATGTAACAACATTTAAAACACAGACTGATAACCCTCACACACCATGTAACAACATTTAAAACACAGACCGATAACCCTCACACACCATGTAACAACATTTAAAACACAGACTGATAACCCTCACACACCATGTAACAACATTTAAAACACAGACTGATAACCCTCATACACCATGTAACAACATTTAAAACACAGACCGATAACCCTCACACACCATGTAACAACATTTAAAACACAGACTGATGACCCTCACACACCATGTAACAACATTTAAAACACAGACCGATAACCCTCACACACCATGTAACAACATTTAAAACACAGACTGATAACCCTCACACACCATGTAACAACATTTAAAACACAGACTGATAACCCTCACACACCATGTAACAACATTTAAAACACAGACTGATAACCCTCACACACCATGTAACAACATTTAACACACAGACTGATAACCCTCACACACCATGTAACAACATTTAACACACAGACTGATAACCCTCACACACCATGTAACAACATTTAAAACACAGACTGATAACCCTCACACACCATGTAACAACATTTAAAACACAGACTGATAACCCTCACACACCATGTAACAACATTTAACACACAGACCGATAACCCTCACACACCATGTAACAACATTTAACACACAGACTGATAACCCTCACACACCATGTAACAACATTTAACACACAGACTGATAACCCTCACACACCATGTAACAACATTTAAAACACAGACTGATAACCCTCACACACCATGTAACAACATTTAACACACAGACCGATAACCCTCACACACCATGTAACAACATTTAAAACACAGACTGATAACCCTCACACACCATGTAACAACATTTAACACACAGACTGATGACCCTCACACACCATGTAACAACATTTAAAACACAGACTGATAACCCTCATACACCATGTAACAACATTTAAAACACAGACTGATAACCCTCATACACCATGTAACAACATTTAAAACACAGACTGATGACCCTCACACACCATGTAACAACATTTAAAACAGACTGATAACCCTCATACACCATGTAACAACATTT
Source organism: Notothenia rossii (assembly GCF_949606895.1). Taxonomy (NCBI): domain Eukaryota; kingdom Metazoa; phylum Chordata; class Actinopteri; order Perciformes; family Nototheniidae; genus Notothenia; species Notothenia rossii. The sequence goes on along the minus strand of NC_136910.1, from coordinate 1,199,470 downwards.
AAAACACAGACTGATAACCCTCACACACCATGTAACAACATTTAAAACACAGACTGATGACCCTCACACACCATGTAACAACATTTAAAACACAGACTGATAACCCTCATACACCATGTAACAACATTTAACACACAGACTGATAACCCTCACACACCATGTAACAACATTTAACACACAGACTGATAACCCTCACACACCATGTAACAACATTTAAAACACAGACTGATGACCCTCACACACCATGTAACAACATTTAAAACACAGACTGATAACCCTCACACACCATGTAACAACATTTAAAACACAGACTGATAACCCTCACACACCATGTAACAACATTTAAAACACAGACTGATAACCCTCACACACCATGTAACAACATTTAACACACAGACTGATAACCCTCATACACCATGTAACAACATTTTAAACACAGACTGATAACCCTCACACACCATGTAACAACATTTAAAACACAGACTGATAACCCTCACACACCATGTAACAACATTTAACACACAGACTGATAACCCTCATACACCATGTAACAACATTTAAAACACAGACTGATAACCCTCACACACCATGTAACAACATTTAAAACACAGACTGATAACCCTCACACACCATGTAACAACATTTAACACACAGACTGATAACCCTCATACACCATGTAACAACATTTTAAACACAGACTGATAACCCTCATACACCATGTAACAACATTTAACACACAGACTGATAACCCTCACACACCATGTAACAACATTTAACACACAGACTGATAACCCTCATACACCATGTAACAACATTTTAAACACAGACTGATAACCCTCACACACCATGTAACAACATTTAACACACAGACTGATAACCCTCACACACCATGTAACAACATTTAACACACAGACTGATAACCCTCACACACCATGTAACAACATTTAAAACACAGACTGATAACCCTCACACACCATGTAACAACATTTAAAACACAGACTGATAACCCTCACACACCATGTAACAACATTTAACACACAGACTGATAACCCTCACACACCATGTAACAACATTTAACACACAGACTGATAACCCTCATACACCATGTAACAACATTTTAAACACAGACTGATAACCCTCACACACCATGTAACAACATTTAACACACAGACTGATAACCCTCACACACCATGTAACAACATTTAAAACACAGACTGATAACCCTCACACACCATGTAACAACATTTAAAACACAGACTGATAACTCTCACACACCATGTAACAACATTTAAAACACAGACTGATAACCCTCACACACCATGTAACAACATTTAAAACACAGACTGATAACCCTCACACACCATGTAACAACATTTAAAACACAGACTGATAACCCTCACACACCATGTAACAACATTTAAACACAGACTGATGGGTCTGAGAGATGCAGCTTGTGTAATGTAAACATTTCTAACCATAAGAAAAGTAAGACTCCATATTTAGAACTAAGGCCACATATTTAGCACTTTGAATACACGCTGGTCCTCTGCAGGAACAAGGTCTGAGTCTGGGGGTCAGGGGTCAGGGGTCAGGGGTCAGGTGTAATGTGAACAGGTCCAAGTGGTTCTTCTCATGCACTCAAACCCTGCTTTGGATTCCACCTCCAGTCTCTCTGTAAAGTTGCTTTGAATCAACGAAGAACAAGAAGAAGCATACTCGTTGACAACCATGAGTACTTTCTCAGAACGAGGACTAAGACGAAATATTTAGAATCAATAAAATCAGATGTTTTGATGCAAAGTCGTTCATAACTTCTGAGAACCTGAGGTGTAAACTTTGCTTCATGTTCGCATGAGTTTAGAAAGGTCAGAATCGCAGCTGTTGGAGGTTTTGTCATTTAATATCTGGAGCTCTGAATCTGCAGAGGGACCTCATCGCTTCTGGATCCACTTCCTGTCCCTGCGGCTCAGAGGGAGGATTCAAATCTATTAAATCCACCAAAAATAATATGACAAATATTTACACTTCCCAATATGTTCTGAAAGTGTTACGCCAAGACATGAATCTCTCGCTGGGTAAACGCACATATGCACTATTGTCGAATATTCTGGTGAAGGATGTTACTGAAGAAATATGAAAAATATCAAAAAAAAAATGGGAAAGGTTACAGAAAATATTTGTGGAAAAAAATGTAAAAAATGTCAGAAAATATGTAAAATAATTAGTAAAATATGTGAAAATTATAAAAGAAATATATTTAAAATGTAAACTATGAAAAATGCCTGGAAAGTATTGGTAATTCAAGTGGACAACAAAAATCTAAAAACCTAAAAATATATGTTCGAAAAAATCTGGCAAAAATGTGAAATAGATATAACTTTCTCCAAAAGTTATAAATCAATGTTCATTCTCGTCTGAGGCCGGTTGCATGAAGTTTCCTTTCCTCAGTCTCCTCTTGTCTTAACTCCTCAGTCTCCTCTTGTTATCTAGTCTGTCTCCGGGTCGTGTGTTTGAGTCCTTTTCCTTTTGTATCCAAGTTCGTGACATGTTTACCGTTTGGATTTGCACAATTCCGCTCAACCTTCGTCTGGAAACCTCTTAAACACTTCACTCGTCTCCTAAACACTTCACTTGTCTCCTAAACACTTCACTCGTCTCTTATACACTTCACTCGTCTCTTAAACACTTCACTCGTCTCCTAAACACTTCACTTGTCTCCTAAACACTTCACTCGTCTCTTAAACACTTCACTTGTCTCCTAAACACTTCACTCATCTCCTAAACACTTCACTCGTCTCTTAAACACTTCACTCGTCTCCTAAACACTTCACTTGTCTCTTAAACAGTTCACTCGTCTCTTAAACACTTCACTTGTCTCCTAAACACTTCACTCGTCTCCTAAACACTTCACTCGTCTCTTAATCACTTCTCTCGTCTCCTAAACACTTCACTCGTCTCCTAAACACTTCACTCGTCTCCTAAACATTTCACTCGTATCTTAAACACTTCTCTCGTCTCTTAAACACTTTACTCATCTCCTAAACACTTCACTCGTCTCTTAAACACTTCACTCATCTCCTAAACACTTCACTCGTCTCTTAAACACTTCACTCGTCTCCTAAACACTTCACTCGTCTCTTAAACACTTCACTCGTCTCCTAAACACTTCACTCATCTCTTAAACACTTCACTCGTCTCCTAAACACTTCACTTGTCTCTTAAACACTTCATTCGTCTCTTAAACACTTCACTTGTCTCCTAAACACTTCACTCGTCTCCTAAACACTTCACTCGTCTCTTAATCACTTCTCTCGTTTCCTAAACACTTCACTCGTCTCTTAAACACTTCACTCGTCTCCTAAACACTTCACTCGTCTCCTAAACATTTCACTCGTATCTTAAACACTTCACTCGTCTCTTAAACACTTTACTCGTCTCCTAAACACTTCACTCGTCTCTTAAACACTTCACTCATCTCCTAAACACTTCACTCGTCTCTTAAACACTTCACTCGTCTCCTAAACACTTCACTCGTCTGTTAAACATTTCACTCGTCTCTTAAACACTTCACTCGTCTCCTAAACACTTCACTCGTCTCTTAAACACTTCACTTGTCTCCTAAACACTTCACTTGTCTCTTAAACACTTCACTCGTCTCCTAAACACTTCACTCGTCTCTTAAACACTTCACTTGTCTCCTAAACACTTCACTTGTCTCTTAAACACTTCACTCGTCTCCTAAACACTTCACTCGTCTCTTAAACACTTCACTCGTCTCCTAAACACTTAACTTGTCTCCTAAACACTTCACTCGTCTCTTAAAAACTTCACTTGTCTCCTAAACACTTCACTCGTCTCCTAAACACTTCACTCGTCTGTTAAACACTTCACTCGTCTCTTAAACACTTCACTCGTCTCTTAAACACTTCACTCATCTCCTAAACACTTCACTTGTCTCTTAAACACTTCACTCGTCTCCTAAACACTTCACTCGTCTGTTAAACACTTCACTCGTCTGTTAAACATTTCACTCGTCTCTTAAACACTTCACTCGTCTCCTAAACACTTCAC
>NC_136910.1:1177899-1190399 GCF_949606895.1 Notothenia rossii | reverse complement strand
GAGATTCCCGCCCGAGCGTCCAGGGACGGAGAGGTAATCTCTTCCTTCCGGATGCTTCTCTGGACGATGAGAGGTATTTGGTTGGCTTCCTGTCTGCAGCAGATGTTCCTGCAGCTTCCTGTCGGCGCAGGTGTATCTCTGATCTCTGCGAAACATGAAACCATGACTCTGAGTTTCTGCAGCTTCTCACGGAGCACAGGCTGAGGGAGGGACGGAGGGACTGAAGCAGGGGGTCCACACTCTTTGCACCGAGAGCAGCAAACTGAACAATACACGAAGGTCTGGGCCGCTCACTAGAGTGTGTCGCCTCATAGGTTCAGTTATACGTTAGTAAATCGATCAGAGGAGGTAAAGGGTTCTTCAGGATGCTTTAAGAAACAATCAGCTCTCAGAGGGTTCACTTTATTCTGTGAGCAGCTCCTTCCTTCAAACAGGAGCTTCAGATTGATGACAAGAAGAGGAAATGTGAAGGTCTATTTCAGGCTGATATGAAAATAAGTTATTCTGCTTTTTTCTTATCAACTAAGATTTGTTAGAACAAGTTTCCAACTTTAATGGACTGAATGTATTTGAACAGTGGGCTCTCATGAACACATGAATACGGTGTAATATATATATTTAAGAAGTACAATATAAGACAAGCAGAAGTTTATTATATTTAAGTCAGATTCAAAATGGACGGATGACTCTAAGTAACGAGACGCTATGGAGGAAGGGAGACGTCTAAATAAACTGAACAGATGGATCTCATTCAATCCACCAACTATAATATTATAAATAATTAACTTTCCAATAGACATTTACCTCTCACTGGGTAAACACAGATATACACTATTTATTAAGCTACTAAAGCTTTGTGAAAAATATACAATAAACATGTGAAAAATGTCTGAAATAATACTGGACAAAGTTAGAGAAAATACTTGGAAAGGAATTGTCAAAAATGTCAGATAATATGTAAAAGAAATGTCCCGAAAAATATCCCAAAACATTTGTAAAATAATTAGTAAAAATTGTAGAAAATATATTAAAAAAATGACTGAAGCATTACAAAATATATATATATTTATTCTCTATGTCTGATGAAATCCACCACAAATAATATTATAAACAGCTACATTTTCCAATAGACATGAATCTCTCACTGGGTAAACACAGATATGCTCTATTGTAGAATATGTTTGGAGAATTATGACTGAAGCTATGTGAAAAATATACAATAAATATGTGAAAAATATCTGAATAAATATTTGTTTTAAATTACAAAGAAATTATAATATTTTGTCAAACATTTCCGAAAATATGTAAAATAAATGTCCCGAAAAAAATATAAATATGTTTTGTAAAAATGTATAAAATATTTTGTAAAGATTTGAACAATTATAGAAAAAGAATCTGTAAAATATGAAAAATGCCTGGAAAATATTGGTCGCTGGAAAACATGAAAACTTGACTCTGAGTTTCTGCAGCTTCACACGGACTGAGGGGTGAGGGAGGAACTGAAGAAATGAGACGCTGTGGAAGAAGGAGGAAACATTACAATACATATATATATTCTCTATATCTCATTAAATCCACCAAAAACAATATTATAAATAGGTACAATTCCCAATAGACATTCATCTCTCACTGGGTAAACATATCAAATATTGTAAGAATATTTTTGGAGAATTATGTTACTGAAGCTTTACGAAAAATATACAATAAATATCTGAAAATATCTGAGAAAAATATTTTAAAAAGTTACAAAAAGTGTTTGGAATTTTTGTAAAATATTTTGTACAAATGTGAAAACTTTTAGAAAATGTGAAAAATTATAGAAAATATATAAAACACGTAATCTGTAAAATATGAAAAATGCCTGGAATATATTGGTCTCTGCTCGCTGAAAAAAACGACTGAAGCATTAAAAAAAAAAATTGTCTATATCTCATTAAATCCACCAAAAATAATATTACAAATATTTACATCTCCCGATATTTGTTGCAAGTTTTACGTCAAGACGTGAATCTCTCGCTGGGTAAACACACATATGCACTATTGCAGAATATTCTGGTGAATGATGTGACTGAAGGAATATGAAACATGTCTACTGGAAAAAGTTACAGAAAATATTTAGGAAGAAAATGTAAAAAAATTCAGATAATATGTAAAATAATTAGTAAAATATGTGAAAAATTATAGAAAATATATTTAAAATGTAAACTATGAAAAACGCCTGGGAAATATTGGTAATTCCAGTGGGTAACATAAATGTAAAAACATCTAAATATATCTTTGAATAAATCCGGCAAAGATGCGAAATAGATAAAAATATGTTTTCCAAAAATTATAAAATGACAAAAAAGTCAGAAAAGATATTTCTTAAAGACAACAATGACTTCTAAGGTACTAATGATAAAATAATGCAGATGGTGAAAACGGAAGAGAGTAAAAGTGAATACATTTTAAAGCAGGAGAAAGTGTGCAGAGAGGAGGAAGAGAGGAAGAGGAAGAAGAGAGGAAGACAGGAAGTGTTTCTGTCAGCGTCAACTTTTTATTTTTAGATCAGAAGAAACTCAGGAAGTAGGAAAAATAAAAAGAGAGAGCGGGTCACAGGAGCTGCAGGAGATACACGCAGACATGGAGAGACATCAAAATACATGGAAATACATCAAAATACATCAAAATACATCAAAATACATGGAAATACATCAAAATACATGGAAATACATCAAAATACATGGAAATACATCAAAATACATGGAAATACATCAAAATACATCAAAATACATGAAGAGAGAAGTTTAGAAATACTACCTTTTAGAAATTTCAGGGATTACATCTAAAGTAGAAGTACTCAGATATTGTAGTAAAAGTAGAAGTACTCAGATATTGTACTTGAGTGAAAGTAGAAGTATCTTGTAGTAAAAGTAGAAGTACTCAGATCTTGTACTTTAGTAAAAGTAGAAGTATCTTGTAGTAAAAGTAGAAGTACTCAGATCTTGTAGTAAAAGTAGAAGTACTCGATCTTGTACTTTAGTAAAAGTAGAAGTATCTTGTAGTAAAAGTAGAAGTACTCAGATCTTGTACTTTAGTAAAAGTAGAAGTATCTTGTAGTAAAAGTAGAAGTACTCAGATCTTGTACTTTAGTAAAAGTAGAAGTATCTTGTAGTAAAAGTAGAAGTACTCAGATCTTGTACTTGAGTGAAAGTAGAAGTACTCAGATATTGTAGTAAAAGTAGAAGTACTCATATCTTGTACTTGAGTGAAAGTAGAAGTACTCAGATATTGTAGTAAAAGTAGAAGTACTCGATCTTGTACTTTAGTAAAAGTAGAAGTATCTTGTAGTAAAAGTAGAAGTACTCAGATCTTGTACTTTAGTAAAAGTAGAAGTATCTTGTAGTAAAAGTAGAAGTACTCAGATCTTGTACTTTAGTAAAAGTAGAAGTATCTTGTAGTAAAAGTAGAAGTACCAGAGTGTATGAATACTTACAGTAACAATCCTGCATTCAAAATGTCACTCAAGTAAAAGTAGAGAAGTATTATCATCAGAATATAGTGAAAGTACCAAGAGTATTCATTGTGCAGATAATAGTGTTTGCATTTATACATACTAGTACACAGTAATATTACAGTCTGCAGGATTAATGGTTTTATAAACCCTGACCTCTGGTGGTGCAGAAGTGAACTACAGCAGATTTCAGAAGTTATTTATCTTCTAATAAAAAAATGGACTTGTATTTATTTTGTAATTATTTATGTATTTTTTTTTATAATTCAGCAATAATTATATCACAATTTCTGTTGTGTTGTTTCTTTCTATATTTATAATATGTTCCTTTTAAAAAAATAACATCTGTTTTATATTTGGTCATTTTGTCAAGAATTCAAAGACAAACATCAAATATGAAATCCTGTAAGAACTTCCTGAATGTGGAGCGAACACCAAGCTGTAGTTATTGATTACTGAGGGTTTTATTTATGACTCTCCTGAAGGACATAAGACTTTATTCTTGGTGTGTTTGTTGGATCAGTTCTTCCTGAAGCGGGTCAGGATCGGGCCGAGCGTCTCCAGAAGCGACTTCAACTCCGCTTCAGACTTAGCTCCTGAACAACACAAGAAGGATTCATAGAGAATATCTCACGGAGAAACCTGACACACAAAACCAGGGAGCAGTTCTAAATATAAGCGATTCTGACGAGTGCTCAGCCACCGAAATTCTTCTATGGTCTGTAACCTCCTACATGACCCCCAAAGGCTTTGAAACACAGATGCTTCTTCTTCTATGGTTCTGCTGTTCATTACCGGTCACAGTAATCTTCCCTGTTACAAAGATGGAGACGGAGATCCCAGGAAAACCCCTGAAGAAGAGTCCGGGAAACAGCTCCGGTTCATAGCTGAGGAAAGAAACACAAACACACTGAAAGGTCCCCTATTCTACTGCTTATCATCAATATATCACAGGTCTCAAAACACCAAACAGATCATTGCAGCATTACCCATAATCCCCTCTGTTTCAGCCCTGTTTCCAAAGTGCTGATTCTCTGTCTGTTACTTTAGAGCAGGGGTGGCAAACCTCCGGCCTTCGGGCATTTGGTACGGCCCTCGAGGTAATTTATAAACACACGCAAAAAAGAAAAAAATTAAAGAAATCTAGACCGCAAAAAAATTAAACAAGCCAGTGCCTGTTTTTCCTGGCCAAGGTCAGGGTCCTTGAACACAACACGAGCCTAACGTGTCATCACGTGGTGTGGGTGCAGTTCTGATGGAGAGCACCTGAACGTCGCTCCGGCACTTCAGAAATTGCAGTACCGATAAGGTTTGCCGCAGTTTCTGCGTGGCTGTGTCTTTAGTTGAAAGCCCAGTGGCGATCTGTTCATCTGTCATACTGATCATACAGTCAGGGACGCGGGGAGGGGGGGTGCTGAGGGGGCTGCAGCACCCCCATCTGTTGGCGGAGAGTTGTAACTGCAACGCCAAAAAAGTTCACTAAACAAATCAATAAAAAAGTCTTATTCTTAGTTACTATTTTGGAGTTAGCATTTTAGTTTGAGCAGTCTCTAAAGAGCTTCACTATATAAGAGAAAGTGATAATGCGGTGTGCTTCTTCTGTGGCTCTGCTATAGAAAAGAAGCTGGTCAGATCAAATCAGATCAGGGGTGGGAGTTTTGTGAAAGCAGGATTTAACAACGGGCGAAAGGCGGAGGAAACCTTTGGAGAGCATCAACACACAGGCCGTCAACAAACTGGAAGCATTAAAACGCACACCGATGAATGCACTGCTCTCACAAGCTGTTGCTAAAAACCAAATGACTGCATTTAATATGAGGTTATTATACAGGGCCGCCCCTCCCTACACGCAGAGCACGCAGAGCACGCAGACCCCTCGTGGATGGGGCCTCATTTTGCGGAGGGAACCTCCTCTGAAGCTCAAACGTGGCGCTCCTTCAGTGTAGCGCGCCACAGTTTTGCCGCTGCGAGGCTCCACTAGCACCCCTCCCCCCCACCGCACGCCGCACCCCCAACTCTGACTGACTTCCCGCGTCCCTGAGTCAATAACTTTGTTGTTATTAGCATATGGTTAGCTAGCTATGCTAACGAATATAAGAAGTGTTTCTCCAACCAGTGAGGTAAAGGCACATCTTTATATGATCATTATAATTACAAAAATAAGAGAATAGAGTAAACAGGTATAAAATACTATGACAGCAAAAAAAGTTGTTATTAATAAACAATACAGTTTGAAAGGGGAGTGATTTGTAAAATATCCCTAAATATATAATATATATAAAACTTGATTTGATAAAGATATCCATAAAGACAAATAAGATCTGCTTCCAGTTGTGTTTCCTCTGGGTGTTGAGAGATGGATCCATAGATCTCCTCATGTTGCTCTCTAAGTGCACCAGATCGGTGCTTTGAACACCAACATTTAAAGAAAATCTTCCGGACCCCCCTAGAGGAGGTGAGGACCCCCCCCACACACACACACTTAAATCATGTTCACACGGATAGGAAACTAAATCCTGATTGACACATCTTGTGTATCTTTGTGTTGTGGTGGTCACGCCACACCGTATACACGCCATAAAGATTCTATCTATTTGCCGCTGGTGTCAACACCGACAATAGTGACCACTTCCGGTTTTACGTTAACAACGATTACAGCCGTTAAAATGCATTAAATAAAAAGTCATGAATGAGTGTATGAGGGGAAAAGGCGTGTGGAGTTATACAATGACCACACCACGTCTAAATCCTCTGCTATGCGCGACATCGGACACAGAAGAAGAGGTGTGAGGACCCCCTACGCCACAGCCGCCTTTGAAAGGAGGAGCCAAGAAACAGATACTGGCTGTTTCTCAATCTCGAGGATACTGGCTTCCAAGCCAATATTTCAAGGATGCTACGTCATCGAGTGCCGCCGAAGGACTGTTCCAATCTCCAGCATACTTGGAATTCCACCGAGGCCGCTTCCTTGGTTTGGGGGTAATTTCGAGGCTGCACATGGGTAGGCTTCGCGTCCTTAAAGTCCCCACAATGCTTTGCGCACACACCAATTTCCCCAAATCTGTAGTGGAAAATGTAAGACGGGGCCTCTCATATGACCAGTGTTGTGCTAGTTACTGAAAACCAGTAACTAGTTACCATTACTAGTTACTTCATTTCAAAAGTAACTCAGTTACTTTATTGATTACTGACAACCAAAAGTAACGAGTTACTGTGAACAGTAACGCGTTAGTTACTTAAAGGGCTCCCATTAATGCCCTTAGAGCCTTCATTTCAGTACTGTTACTGCATTGGAGAATAATACAATCTGTTGATCAAGAAATAGAAATAGTAGAAATAGTAGAAATAGCCTGCATGTGTTCTACAACGTGCAATGGCTTTATCAACTTTTCCCTGGCTAGCAGTCCCTCGGTTCAAACCCAGCAGCTGTTGCTGAGGTGGAGGTGGAGTGGGATGAGTCTGGGTCTGTGGTCTTAGCTACTAGCTTCGTCCCAGCATGTTGTTTCTGCAGATGTTCCAACAGATCTGAATTTCTGTTTTGGGCAGTAGATAGGATCTTTGACCCGCCAAGACACAACTTACATTTAACTAAAACCTTCTTTTCTTTGTGCTCGACAAAAGTGAAATATTGAGAATATCTCCAGGTGGAGAAACTCGACTTGAGCTCCTCCGCCGCCGCCTTGATAGTCTTGTTAGTAAACACAAACACGCCCACAGCGCGTCTCCGCATGTGGCACAGGAAGTATCTAAGTACATTTACTCAAGTACTTAAGTACAGTTCTCATCTCTGTTCGCCTCGCTGTTGGCGCTGCTCACCAACGTCTGGGAGCCGAGACTATATAAAAAAAATAACGGAGTAACGCACCACGTAGTAACGGTGACTGAGTTACTGAATTTAAGAAATAACGCGTTACAGTACTAGTTACTGTCAAAAATAACGGCGTTACAGTTTTTACTTTGTAACGCGTTAGAGTTTTTACTTTGTAACGCGTTAGAGTTTTTACTTTGTAACGCGTTAGAGTTTTGACTTTGTAACGCGTTAGTCCCAACACTTCATATGACTCACACCTGCTCACCTGCTCTCCTGTTCCACTCTTCGTTTTCCGAATGCCAGGAAGTGTTCTTGCCTCGCTTCTGAAGCAAGACGCTCGGAAGACATGTGCTACCAAGCAAGCGTCCTCTAGATTGAGAAACACCCACAGACTGGGGACAAAGTGATCTCGGTCGCTTCTTCACCCCGCTGACCTCCCCACCACAGCTGTGCTCCCTTACCACTCCGTTTGTCTCTTTACCACGTTGCTTAATTAAAGAACCAATTGGAGCCCTAGCAGAGACTCCATTGTCTCTTGTTTTAACTTCCTCCTGGACGAGAGAACAACGACACAAACCAACAGCAGTCAGTAGGAAGTTGTAGACGTTGTGTGTCCTCTGACCTGCAGGGGTGGTGGAGAGCCAGCTCCTGCAGGTTCACAGGGGAACTGCAGCAGGTCGCCATCAGGTTGGTGATCCGGAAGTTCAGGAAGCGGACGGGAACGCAGAGCTTCTGGATTTTGCGAGCGCACCGTCTGGCTGCAACTCGGGCACTCCCCGGACTGAGGAGACACAAAGAGAGGGCTGAGGAGACACCAAGAGAGGACTGAGGAGACACCAAGAGAGGACTGAGGAGACACCAAGAGAGGACTGAGGAGACACCAAGAGAGGACTGAGGAGACATAAAGACACAAAGAGAGGACTGAGGAGACACCAAGAGAGAACTGAGGAGACACAAAGAGAGGACTGAGGAGACATAAAGACACAAAGAGAGGACTGATGAGACACAAAGAGAGGACTGAGGAGACACAAAGAGAGGACTGAGGAGACACAAAGAGAGGACTGAGGAGACACAAAGAGAGGACTGAGGAGACACCAAGAGAGGACTGAGGAGACAAAGAGAGGACTGAGGAGACACCAAGAGAGGACTGAGGAGACAAAGAGAGGACTGATGAGACAAAGAGAGGACTGAGGAGACACAAAGAGAGGACTGAGGAGACACCAAGAGAGGACTGAGGAGACAAAGAGAGGACTGAGGAGACACAAAGAGAGGACTGAGGAGACAAAGAGAGGACTGATGAGACACAAAGAGAGGACTGAGGAGAAACAAAGAGAGGACTGATGAGACACAAAGAGAGGACTGAGGATACAAAGAGAGGACTGAGGAGACACAAAGAGAGGACTGAGGAGACAAAGAGAGGACTGATGAGACACAAAGAGAGGACTGAGGAGACAAAGAGAGGACTGAGGAGACAAAGAGAGGACTGAGGAGACAAAGAGAGGACTGAGGAGACACAAAGAGAGGACTGAGGAGAGACCGTCTTATAAACAGAGAGGAAGAAGAGTTCAGACGCTTCACTCAGATATAGAGTAGGGTCTCCAGAATATAGAAACTGCCGGATGCTAACCTGCAGATGTTGGGACATTTACACAATTGGCATAAATTGCATTAGAAATCATAAATGGGACCTTTAACACTTTAACATCGACCCAAAAATCATCAAAACCCCCCAAAACCACTCCAATGCGACAAGGGGCAACACGTGTACCCCGGTGGGTCGGCTTTGATGAGCTTTGGGTCGATGTGGAAGTTTTAGGGGACCCTTTAAAGACATTGATTCGGCATCCTCAAAGAAAGCACCAAAATCGGCCAAGCCATTTCCAGCTATTGTCTGCATGCTGTGTGCGTGTTAATGTAGCACAGCTTATGCTAACTGTGCAGATGTTCTGGAGACCCTACTCTACATTTCTATCAGAACACTTTGGGGTCTCAACATCTCAGAGTTCAGTGTTGAGTAAACGCTCCACATCTGACCTCTTGGCTCCGATGACGACAAGAGTCCCGTTCCGGTGGATCATGACCGTGGCCTGAGGCTCGCGGGTCCTCATGATCAGGATGTAGTTCTTCTGAAAACCAGTAGGTGAACTGAGACCAACGGCTGCACAGCTACAGGTGTTTATTGTACCTTTATTTAACAAGGATGGGTCTCATTGAGATTAAACATCTCCTGGCCCAAGAATGGTAACAGCACAGTTTCAGACAGTTTTACAGTTACAGATAAATAAAAAACACACAATCCCAACACAGTCATACACAGAGTTTAGCCAAAGCATTCACAGACATTCACTGAGTGTTTCTAATGAGACCAGCTCTCTGAGGTTCAGCTCAGTTTGAAGCAGGTTCCAAGCTTGAGGGGCAGTGTAACTGAACACTCTTTTCCCAAGTTCAGTACGGACCTTTGGTTCAGTTCAAAGGAAAAAGGTTCTCTGAGCGAAGCCGATAGGATCCAGTGCATTTTCTATTTATGTAGATCCTTAGATAAGAGGGAAGAGCATCAAGAATAGCCTTATATATAAGGATGTGCCAATGTTTCAGTCTACGCGTGGTCAGGGAAGACGTCCAACGCGAGCGTACAGGTTGCAGTGGTGCGTCAAGGATCTGAGGTTTGTGATGAACCTCAGTGCACCGTGGTAGACGGTGTCCAGCGAGTGAAGGCACTGAGAAGATGCATTCATATAAACAACATCTCCATAATCCAGACAGACAGAAAGGTTACAGACACTAGTCTTTTTGGCCTCATAGGAAAAACAAGAGTTGTTTCTAAAGAAAAAACAAAATGTTATTCTTAATGTTTTATAATTCCAAGATACTTATACTGCAACACAGATTCAATCTCCGTCCCCTGCAAGGTGGTGATAGGAGGAAGGTTCAAGACCTTGGCTTTTGCTTTCGAGAACATCATTAGCTTTGTCTTGGCAGCATTTAAAACAAGTTTCAAATCACACATGTTGGATTGTACAATGTTAAAAGCATTCTGGAGCTGACAGAGAGCCTGCTTCGGGGTGGACGCAGAACCATAAATAACTGTATCATCAGCATAAAAATGCAAATTTGCATTCAAAACATTGTTATTAATACTGTTAATGTAAATAATAAATAACAATGGTCCTAAAACAGATCCCTGTGGCACACCATTGGATACCTGAAGAGATGTTGAAGTTAAGCCTTCTGCCCGCACACACTGTGGTCTCCATGAAAGATAGTTCTCGAACCAACAGACAGCCTTACCTGAAAGACCGATACTGATAAGTCTTTGTAAAAGTAAGACATGATCCACTGTGTCAGAAGCCTGTGACAAGTCAATAAAAAGTGCTGCGCAATGCTCTCTATTGTCTAAGAAGTAAATAAGATCATTTACTTCTTTTAAGGCAGCTGTTGTAGTGCTGTGTTTTTTCCTAAAACCAGATTGAAACAGATCAAATATTATTTATTGATAAAAACTCCTTCAGTTGGAAATTGACCAGAGATTCCAGTACTTTATTTAAAACACATCATTTGGAGATGGGTCTGTAGTTGTTTAGGAGAGTGGGGTCACCCCCTTTTAACAGTGGGAGTGGGAAAAGATAAGCCAAGGGCAAAGCTATAAAATCAGCTGCTAACTTTAAAAAGTACGGCTCCAGGTCGTCAGGACCTGCTGATTTTCTTGGTTCCAAACTGTTCAGGGCTTTGTGCACCTCTGAGACTGGAATCAAATTAAACGGTTGACCCTCCCAGATACCACCGTCAGAGCGATCCGTGGCTCCCTGAGCTACGTTCTGCGAGGTTAAAGAGAACCAGAAGCGATAAAATGTTCATTAAAGCAACCAAGCATTTCTGCCTTATCAGAGATTTGAACAGAGTCCTCCTTCACAATGCATTGTGGGAGCTCTAGAACATTTGTGTTTCCAGCTATTTAATAGTTTTCCAGAGTTTAAGGGGATTATTTAGGTTATCTGAAGTTTCAGTTCGGAGATGATCCGCTTTGGCTTTTCTGATTTTAACGGTAAATGCATTTCGCAGCTGCCTGAAGAGCAGCCAATGAGAGCCAAGACCTGTACTCCTGGCTTTTGACCATGCCACATTGCGCTCGTGTAGTAAATCAGAAAGATCTGATGTGAACCATGCATTGTCTCTGCCTTTTACTCTGTATTCTCTTAAGGGGGCATGCCTATCAACTGTTTTAATAAAACCATCATAAAAGAATGTCCAGGCAGTTTCAACTTCTGCAATGAGATTGATTTTGTCCCAATCAATAGAAACAGGTCGTGGAAAAACCCTGCTCTACAAAATGTTTCATATCAGGCTTTATGATGACACAGGGTTTTGTCTGAGGGACTTTTGTATTCCGTACCGTGGGGTACCAGGGGTTTATCTATGAGAAGCATTTGTAAGGATTAGATCAATTAAGGAGGATTTTTCAGGAGATCTCAGATTGGGTCTAGTGGGACTGCCAACAATCTGAAAGAGATTTAAGGAATTGAGGTATGTTTTATCATCAGATGCTGGGAGCAGCCAGTTCCAGTTAAGGTCACCCACAATGACGACTATAGTTAAGACTGGACAAAAGCTGCATTAAAGATGGTAAAGCGTCGCTGACAGCTGAAGGTGGTCTGTAGCACCAACAGTAATATGGAGCGCTTTGGATACTTCCACGTCAAGAGCCAAAAGTTCAAATGGTTTTGTGAGTGATTTAGAGAGAATAATTGTTACATGAAACTTCGATTTAACAGACTGCAACACCTCCACCCTTTTTAGGTCGATCAGTCCCATACACATTATAGCCGTCAGAGCAAATATCCTTGCTTGAAATTGATTTGGTTAGTCAAGTTTCAGATATCACTATTATATCAGCATCGGTTGAATGTGCCCAAATACGAATCATATCCATTTTAGCAATCAAAGTGCGCACATTCAAATGGATGAGACCAAGACCTTGATTTAAAATCTGCAGGGGTGTTAAAACTAACACAAAATCATGAACATGGCTTGAAGAAATAATCAAGTTGTGTTGTAGAGCCATGAGACTAATCAGATGGGCCAAGTCCACAGATCCGCACTGGACAGATGTGGGAGAGAGGGAGAGGGGGCTTAACATCGTGCCCAGCGGACTGAAAGAGGAGCACGTTCCTCGGCCTGGGAAAACCAGGGTTGGGAGAA
>NC_136910.1:1165399-1172899 GCF_949606895.1 Notothenia rossii | reverse complement strand
TAACTAGCTATCCAGATGAGCTAATGGTACTAGCTTATCAATGAGCTAATGTTACTTGCCTATCAACTTAATAACAAGCTAACTAACTAACTAGTTCATGTTATCTACAAGCTGATCTAACTAGCTTGCCAGGAGCAAATGAACAAGTTGTTGTACAAGATAGCTAGCTAACACAATGCTGAAAAGGCTAAAAACAAACAAAGATATTGTTATGATAAGCATGCTAACCAACTACTAAATATAACTGATATTAGCTGGTTTTACTAGCTTGCCAGAAACAAACTAGTAAGCTAATACTACCTCCTAAATAACCAGCCAACAAACAAAATGATATTACTATGACTGTGTCATGCTACCTAATTAACTAAAAAGAGCACTCCAGCTACTGACTCATTATTTTACAACACAGATTACCAGCCATATAATCCACTGGTCATAATTACCTAAACCTAAGAACACTATAAACAAGGTGATTTTAATGTTATCAGAACTGGAATATGATTTAAATGACATTCTGTGCCGCACTCCTTCAGTTTTCTGTCCGCCTGTAGCTGTTAGCTTTGTGAAACACATGTACTGTGTTTCTGAATGTCAGCTGTTCCTCTCTCTGATCAGAGATGGCAAAAGTACACATCCTTTACTCAAGTAGAAGTACAGATACTCGTGTTTAAAAATACTCTGGTAAAAGTAGAAGTACTGACTAAACTTCTTTACTCGGATCGTGTTCAAATCAATAGGCACGCAATGACTCTAAATAATAATGATCACGCCACAAAACACACATTCAGACTAAAGGAACCAGCCTGTTTGGAAAATGAGAGAAATAGAAAGTACAGGTATTTGAGTTCAACATGTGAGAAGTAGAAAGTACAGGTATTTGAGTTCAACATGTAAGAAGTAGAAAGTACAGGTATTTGAGTTCAACATGTAAGAAGTAGAAAGTACAGGTATTTGTGTTCAACATGTAAGAAGTAGAAAGTACAGGTATTTGAGTTCAACATGTAAGAAGTAGAAAGTACAGGTATTTGAGTTCAACATGTAAGAAGTAGAAAGTACAGGTATTTGTGTTCAACATGTAAGAAGTAGAAAGTACAGGTATTTGTGTTCAACATGTAAGAAGTAGAGAGTACAGGTATTTGAGTTCAACATGTTAGAAGTAGAAAGTACAGGTATTTGAGTTCAACATGTAAGAAGTAGAAAGTACAGGTATTTGTGTTCAACATGTAAGAAGTAGAAAGTACAGGTATTTGAGTTCAACATGTAAGAAGTAGAAAGTACAGGTATTTGAGTTCAACATGTAAGAAGTAGAAAGTTCAGGTATTTGTGTTCAACATGTAAGAAGTAGAAAGTACAGGTATTTGTGTTCAACATGTAAGAAGTAGAAAGTACAGGTATTTGAGTTCAACATGTAAGAAGTAGAAAGTACAGGTATTTGTGTTCAACATGTAAGAAGTAGAAAGTTCAGGTATTTGTGTTCAACATGTAAGAAGTAGAAAGTACAGGTATTTGAGTTCAACATGTAAGAAGTAGAAAGTACAGGTATTTGTGTTCAACATGTAAGAAGTAGAAAGTACAGGTATTTGTGTTCAACATGTAAGAAGTAGAAAGTACAGGTATTTGAGTTCAACATGTAAGAAGTAGAAAGTACAGGTATTTGAGTTCAACATGTAAGAAGTAGAAAGTACAGGTATTTGAGTTCAACCTGTAAGAAGTAGAAAGTACAGGTATTTGAGTTCAACATGTAAGAAGTAGACAGTACAGGTATTTGAGTTCAACATGTGAGAAGTAGAAAGTAAAGGTATTTGAGTTCAACATGTAAGAAGTAGAAAGTACAGGTATTTGTGTTCAACATGTAAGAAATAGAAAGTAAAGGTATTTGAGTTCAACATGTAAGAAGTAGAAAGTAAAGGTATTTGAGTTCAACATGTAAGAAGTAGAAAGTACAGGTATTTGTGTTCAACATGTAAGAAGTAGAAAGTACAGGTATTTGAGTTCAACATGTAAGAAGTAGAAAGTACAGGTATTTGAGTTCAACATGTAAGAAGTAGAAAGTTCAGGTATTTGTGTTCAACATGTAAGAAGTAGAAAGTTCAGGTATTTGAGTTCAACATGTGAGAAGTAGAAAGTACAGGTATTTGAGTTCAACATGTAAGAAGTAGAAAGTACAGGTATTTGAGTTCAACATGTAAGAAGTAGAAAGTACAGGTATTTGAGTTCAACATGTAAGAAGTAGAAAGTACAGGTATTTGAGTTCAACATGTGAGAAGTAGAAAGTTCAGGTATTTGTGTTCAACATGTAAGAAGTAGAAAGTACAGGTATTTGAGTTCAACATGTGAGAAGTAGAAAGTACAGGTATTTGTGTTCAACATGTAAGAAGTAGAAAGTTCAGGTATTTGTGTTCAACATGTAAGAAGTAGAAAGTACAGGTATTTGTGTTCAACATGTAAGAAGTAGAAAGTACAGGTATTTGTGTTCAAAATGTAAGAAGTAGAAAGTACAGGTATTTGAGTTCAACATGTAAGAAGTAGAAAGTACAGGTATTTGAGTTCAACATGTAAGAAGTAGAAAGTACAGGTATTTGAGTTCAACATGTAAGAAGTAGAAAGTACAGGTATTTGAGTTCAACATGTAAGAAGTAGAAAGTACAGGTATTTGTGTTCAACATGTAAGAAGTAGAAAGTACAGGTATTTGAGTTCAACATGTGAGAAGTAGAAAGTACAGGTATTTGAGTTCAACATGTAAGAAGTAGAAAGTACAGGTATTTGAGTTCAACATGTAAGAAGTAGAAAGTACAGGTATTTGAGTTCAACATGTAAGAAGTAGAAAGTACAGGTATTAGTGTTCAACATGTAAGAAGTAGAAAGTACAGGTATTTGAGTTCAACATGTAAGAAGTAGAAAGTACAGGTATTTGTGTTCAACATGTAAGAAGTAGAAAGTACAGGTATTTGAGTTCAACATGTAAGAAGTAGAAAGTACAGGTATTAGTGTTCAACATGTAAGAAGTAGAAAGTACAGGTATTTGAGTTCAACATGTAAGAAGTAGAAAGTACAGGTATTTGTGTTCAACATGTAAGAAGTAGAAAGTACAGGTATTTGAGTTCAACATGTAAGAAGTAGAAAGTACAGGTATTTGAGTTCAACATGTAAGAAGTAGAAAGTACAGGTATTTGAGTTCAACATGTAAGAAGTAGAAAGTACAGGTATTTGGGTTCAACATGTGAGAAGTAGAAAGTACAGGTATTTGTGTTCAACATGTGAGAAGTAGAAAGTACAGGTATTTGTGTTCAACATGTGAGAAGTAGAAAGTACAGGTATTTGAGTTCAACATGTGAGAAGTAGAAAGTACAGGTATTTGTGTTCAACATGTAAGAAGTAGAAAGTACAGGTATTTGTGTTCAACATGTAAGAAGTAGAAAGTACAGGTATTTGTGTTCAAAATGTAAGAAGTCAAAGTCAAAAGTCATCAGAAAGGTAAGTAGTGGAGCAAAGTACTGATACCAGAAACAGGTACTTGAGTACAGTAACAAAGTATTTGTTCTCCTCTACTCCCCCCTCTCTCTGATCCAGATATGGCTGAAGATGTCTCTGGACTCTGATAACTCCTGTGTTCTGTTGTCATCGCGAGGCTCCACGACTTCCTGCGTCTTCCAGAACGAAGACGAGAAAGATGACATCCCAGGAGTGGGAGAGGAGAGGTAATCACCTTTACATCCGTGTTTATGATGTGAACATTCATACACACACCTCGGCCCCTCCAACACTGCAACCACTGCTATTTAGAAACATTCACCCTTTGGTTACTTTAACCCTTTATGAACACAGTTAGAGATACACATACAACGTGTTTAGACCTGAAGGGTCAACATGCACATTGACATTGAATTGTATCTCGTTGCTACGACCTCTGCTGCGACCTCTCTTATTTATCTATTTGTGTCTCTGTTTGACTGCAGTGAGAGTTTCCAAAGAAATGTCATTGTACTTTGTGTGATGACAATAAAGAGATATTCTTCTGTCACACATTATCACCACGTGTTATGACCTCTGACCCGGGGGAACTCCCTCAGGTGTTATGACCTCTGACCCGGGGGAACTCCCTCAGGTGTTATGACCTCTGACCCGGGGGAACTCCCTCAGGTGTTATGACCTCTGACCCGGGGGAACTCCCTCAGGTGTTATGACCTCTGACCCCGGGGAACTCCCTCAGGTGTTAAGACCTCTGACCCCGGGGAACTCCCTCAGGTGTTATGACCTCTGACCCCGGGGAACTCCCTCAGGTGTTATGACCTCTGACCCGGGGGAACTCCCTCAGGTGTTATGACCTCTGACCCGGGGGAACTCCCTCAGGTGTTATGACCTCTGACCCCGGGGAACTCCCTCAGGTGTTATGACCTCTTACCCGGGGGAACTCCCTCAGGTGTTATGACCTCTGACCCCGGGGAACTCCCTCAGGTGTTGGGACCTCTGACCCCGGGGAACTCCCTCAGGTGTTATGACCTCTGACCCTGGGGAACTCCCTCAGGTGTTATGACCTCTGACCCGGGGGAACTCCCTCAGGTGTTATGACCTCTGACCCTGGGGAACTCCCTCAGGTGTTATGACCTCTGACCCTGGGGAACTCCCTCAGGTGTTATGACCTCTGACCCTGGGGAACTCCCTCAGGTGTTATGACCTCTGACCCCGGGGAACTCCCTCAGGTGTTATGACCTCTGACCCTGGGGAACTCCCTCAGGTGTTATGACCTCTGACCCTGGGGAACTCCCTCAGGTGTTGGGACCTCTGACCCCGGGGAACTCCCTCAGGTGTTATGACCTCTGACCCTGGGGAACTCCCTCAGGTGTTATGACCTCTGACCCGGGGGAACTCTCTCAGGTGTTATGACCTCTGACCCGGGGGAACTCCCTCAGGTGTTATGACCTCTGACCCCGGGGAACTCCCTCAGGTGTTATGACCTCTGACCCTGGGGAACTCCCTCAGGTGTTATGACCTCTGACCCCGGGAAACTCCCTCAGGTGTTATGACCTCTGACCCCGGGGGAACTCCCTCAGGTGTTATGACCTCTGACCCCGGGGAACTCCCTCAGGTGTTATGACCTCTGACCCCGGGAAACTCCCTCAGGTGTTATGACCTCTGACCCCGGGGGAACTCCCTCAGGTGTTATGACCTCTGACCCGGGTGAACTCCCTCAGGTGTTATGACCTCTGACCCGGGGGAACTCTCTCAGGTGTTATGACCTCTGACCCTGGGGAACTCCCTCAGGTGTTATGACCTCTGACCCGGGGGAACTCCCTCAGGTGTTATGACCTCTGACCCCGGGGAACTCCCTCAGGTGTTATGACCTCTGACCCCGGGGAACTCCCTCAGGTGTTATGACCTCTGACCTCGGGGAACTCCCTCAGGTGTTATGACCTCTGACCCTGGGGAACTCCCTCAGGTGTTATGACCTCTGACCCCGGGGAACTCCCTCAGGTGTTGGGACCTCTGACCCCGGGGAACTCCCTCAGGTGTTATGACCTCTGACCCTGGGGAACTCCCTCAGGTGTTATGACCTCTGACCCCGGGGAACTCCCTCAGGTGTTGGGACCTCTGACCCCGGGGAACTCCCTCAGGTGTTATGACCTCTGACCCTGGGGAACTCCCTCAGGTGTTATGACCTCTGACCCCGGGGTACTCCCTCAGGTGTTATGACCTCTGACCCTGGGGAACTCCCTCAGGTGTTATGACCTCTGACCCCGGGGGAACTCCCTCAGGTGTTATGACCTCTGACCCCGGGGAACTCCCTCAGGTGTTATGACCTCTGACCCCGGGGGAACTCCCTCAGGTGTTATGACCTCTGACCCGGGGAACTCCCTCAGGTGTTATGACCTCTGACCCCGGGGGAACTCCCTCAGGTGTTATGACCTCTGACCCGGGGAACTCCCACACACACACACACACACACACACACACACACACACACACACACACACACACACACACACACACACACACACACACACACACTGGATGCATCCCTCTCCTTCAAAGATATTGTGTCGTTCTGTGTTTCTGCGCTGCAGCGTCCTGGAGATGCTGAGCTGCTCTAAGTTCTCCGACCTGGAGACGTGGCTCTGCATGCCGTCCTCTCTGCTGCTGCCTCGAAACCTGGACTCCACCTGCTCCTCCTCTTCATCCTCCCACAACTCCTCTTCATCACATGCATCACAGCCCGCCTCCTCCTCCTCTTCCTCCTCCTCCTCCCAACGCTCCACCTGCAGCGATCCTGGAGCGATGCCCCCAAGGTGAGATCAGTCATAATAATAATAGAATCAATTTGTATAGCGCCTTTCAAGGGACCCAAGGCCGCTTTACAGGGTGAACAAACAAACAAACAAACAAACAAACAAACAAACAAACAAACAAAAGGGGCAACTAATAAAGTACAAATTAGTGGAAGACTGTAGGTGCCATAATGCTACTTAGCCCAAGTTCATTATTTGTATTATTATTATTTGTTTACGTCACTTGTATTTGTTTGTCGGGCACTTCCGGTAACTGTCACATGGGCGTGGTTTGGTTATTCAAGTCAGCTGTTTGATGTGGAGTGGGAGGACAGAGGGTGGGCTTCTGCTGTCATTTTTTCTGTTGACCGTTTTGTCCATAGTTACTGTGTCATGATTTTGTTTATTAAATATCGTAACACTATCTTGCTTCAGGATGGACCTTCTCTTAGAAAACGCGTCACAGTTTATATCCAAGCTTAGCCTCTCGGCGGGATCGAGCCGCCACAGGGCCTGTGATGGGTTCGGGGTCAAAGGTCACTTTGAGGTCGTTTTATCCCTTTAGAGCAGGGGGGTCAAACTCAAACACACAGTGGGCCAAAATAAATAAATGGGTACTAGTGGAGGGCCGGACTGGTTCAATGTTTATTGCAGAACTTATTGAAATGAACTTATTGCACATATTAAACCTGGAACTAACAAAGCTTCAATGATTGCCTATAAAAACAACATTAAACATTAAATAATCAGTTGATTCATTTCTTATGGCTCTATCTGCAGCTTCTCCAGAGTCATTTCTTATGAGTACATTTTCCCACAGGCCAACAACAGCTTCAACAAAACTATTTCCCTCAAAGAGAAACCAAACATGCCCTGTTGTCGTGAGAGAGAAAGTGCAGAAGGAAACATCCATTGAACTCAGTGTGCTGCTCTGTGATGCTAGCTCAGATACTTGGCATCTCATCTTGGGGGCAAGGTCATCAATGTTTGGGCTCAGGCTCTGAGCTGAGGAGACCCTCAGGATGGAGAGAAGGTGTGAGAGCAATATACCGGAGGGCCAGATCTAATAGGAATTAGAAATCATCCTACGGCCGAAATTCAATCCACCACGGGCCTGATTTGGCCCCCGGGCCTCGAGTTTGACACATGATTTAGAGGTTGTTTTAAAAAGGTCTATTTGGGTCATTGTTGGTAAAAAAGGTTTTAGACACAGAGCTGGGGGGGGGGGGAAGAAAA
>NC_136910.1:1150399-1157899 GCF_949606895.1 Notothenia rossii | reverse complement strand
GGCCTCAAGCGAGAAACAGGACTTATTCCTGAAAAAGAAACCTAGCCTAACCCTCAGTTTTTTAAGCAGGTTATTGACATGAAGTTTAAAAGAGAGACAGTCATCAAGCAAGATACCAAGGTATTTGTAACAGGCAACAACTTCAAGTTTTGTTCCTTGCGTTGATACAATATCTAAAACAGGCTCTGGTGACTTTTTAGCTTTTGAAAAGAGCATTATCTTGGTTTTATCCACATTTAAAAGAAGCTTTAGTTCAGAGAGCTGAGTCTGAATAATGTTAAAAACAGCCTGTAATTTAACAACCGCCTCCTGAATGGAGGGACCTGCACAATACATCACGGTATCGTCCGCATAAAAATGTAAAGTAGCTTCATCCACATTTTCACCTAAACTGTTGATATATATGGAGAATAAAAGTGGACCTAAAACAGAACCTTGAGGAACACCATTAGCAATGTTTAACCACTCAGAAGACAGCCCATCAAAGTGAACACATTGGGACCTTTCAGAGAGGTAGTTCACAAACCACCCCACTGCATGGCTGGATATGCCAGTACTGAGTAGCCTCTGTTTTAAGACACGATGATCAACGGTGTCAAACGCTTTGGAAAGGTCAATAAACAGAGCTGCACAACTCTGTTTATTATCTAGCATACTAGTAATATCATTTACCACTTTCATTGTTGCAGTGATGGTGCTATGTTTCTTCCTGAAGCCTGACTGATGTTTAGACAGGATATCATTTATACATAAAAACTCCTTTACTTGTTCACTCACAAGTCGTTCGAGCACCTTAGCCAAAACTGACAATTTAGAGATTGGCCTATAGTTATTTAAAATAGTTGCCTCCCCTCCTTTCAGTAGAGGCAGGACATAAGCAGACTTCCATACTTTAGGAATTGTATTTGTGCTGAGGGAGAGGTTAAAAAGAGAAGTAAGAGGTGGAGCAATAAAATCTGCAGCTATCTTTAAAAAGAAAGGTTCTACGTTGTCCGGGCCAGCCGGTTTCTTAGGATCTAACTTGGATAAAGCTTCATGGACAATACCAACAGTTAAAGGAGTAAAACTGAAAGGGTTTTCCAGACCACATTGTTCAGAGTCAAGGACTGGAGCGTTCACAGAAGCAGAAGCACAGTCAGTGACAGAATCAAACAGAGAGCCACAAGAGACAAAATGCTTATTAAAGCAATTTAGCATGGTGGCCCTGTCTGATATAATGCCAGATGCTGTGGTGAGGTACGGAGGTAGCTCATTTGGGATATCACCAGTGGAAATCGATTTTATGGCTTTCCAAAATTTACTAGGATTATTCAGGTTTTCTGTGGTAACTGACAAATAGTACTTTGACTTAGCACTTTTGACATTTGAAGTAAAGCTATTCCTTAGCTGCCTAAAGCGTAGCCATTCTACCTCTGAGCCTGATTTCCTAGCCTTTGCCCAGGCATTGTTTCTCTCATGAAGGAGACTGGACATTTCAGCAGAAAACCAGGGATTGTTTCGTCCCTTCACTCTAAATTTACGCAGAGGTGCATGTTTATCTATAATTTTTATAAAACCAAGATAAAAATAAGACCATGCAGTTTCTACATCAGCACACAGATCGATTTTTCCCCAATCAAAATCAAACAGATCATGTAAAAAACCCTGCTCCACTAAGTGTTTTTTATCTCTCTTTGTGATGATGCGTGGTTTAACTTTTTGGACCTTAGTGTCCCTAATTGTGGCTACAACACAGTGGTCACTCACATCATTAGCAAATACTCCCACAGATGAGTATTTATATGGAACATTTGTTAAAATTAGATCAATTAAGGAGGATTTATTTGGGGACTTAATATTTGGGCGAGTAGGACTGTCTATAATCTGAGTAATGTTCAAAGAGGTACACAGGTTTTTAAAATCCTCAGACACAGAAGTTAACCAATCCCAATTAAAATCACCAAGCAGCACTATTTCCTTGTAGGAAAGTTGAGATAACAGTTTTGCCAATGAAGATAAGGAGTCCTTGACAGCCGAGGGGGCCCTGTAGCAACCCACCACCATGACCTGTTGACCCTTTGTTACTTCGACATTCACAGCTAAAAATTCTAGTTGTTTACTAACAGATTTGGAAACCATTTTTGTTACACAAAACTTATTTTTGACATAAATGGCAACGCCACCACCTTTTTTAGGACGGTCAGTGCGATATACATTGTAACCATTTATGTAAATGTCAGAGGCCAAGATCGATTTGTCTAGCCACGTTTCTGATAAGACAATGACATCAGCATCAGTTGAACTCGCCCAAATACGGACAAAATCTAATTTAGGTAACAGACTGCGCACATTTAAATGAATTAAACCTAACCCCGATCTAGAACTAAAATCAGCAGGAGTAGCTATTTGACTAAAACTACCAGGTGGACCCGGATTTGGCTGTACATTTCCTGATAGTAACAACAATAAAAATACCAAGCACCTTTTCCTCTTAATCAACACACATACATGTTCAGCTGTTCTAGAGTCACCAGCAAACTTCGCAAAAGTGAGATTAGAGTTCAAAAAACAATTCTGAAGGACCATTGTGGCAGGCATGTGAGAAAGACAGACATTTGACGAAATGAATGTCCGCGACAGTGCAACTAGCAATTGTTTGTGCAACCCATCCGAACCTGTACAGGGGATGTCCACTGCGTGCGGCAGAACGGACCCGCATCCAGCAGAATTGTCAGGATGACTAGCAACTTCTCCTTGTCCAGCACAGTCAAAAAAAGGCACAGCAGAAACACGACATTTGCCATTTTCCCAGTCCAGCTCAACAGCATCCACGATGTTCCCGAAGCAAAACCACGTCAGGACAGCAGCAAGGAAATAGGCAATCAGCAGTGTGGCAACACTCCGGTTTCTCCGCGGTATCTCCAGACCAGGCCTCCCCCGCACAGTAGCACCCAACAGGTGGGAGTAGGCCTCTAACAGCAGGTGGATAGCGGCCTTCAGCCGTGGGAACCACCACCAGCAGAAGCAGAAATGGGTGGACGGCAGGCCCTCAAACCGCGGCAGATCCTCCACAGATCAATGGCGTTAAAGATGGAACATAGATGGACATAGATGGAGCCTAAGCCGGAGAGCTAGATCTATGCTAACAGATGCCAGATGCTAACAGGTAGTGGGAGCCTGTAAAAATTGCGACTGCCTCACGCGAGGCTGGAAGGAAGGAATGGCGTCCCCGG
The DNA here is from genome assembly GCF_949606895.1 of Notothenia rossii. NCBI lineage: Eukaryota > Metazoa > Chordata > Actinopteri > Perciformes > Nototheniidae > Notothenia > Notothenia rossii. The sequence continues at coordinate 1,154,687 of NC_136910.1, read as the reverse complement.
ATCAAAAAGGTTTAAAGGAGCAGGTTTAAAGGAGCATTTAAAGGTCGGGTAAGTTTCAGAAACCGGCTCGAGATACACTTGTTGTTATATTCCATGGAATGCTCTTGACATCCCGATAGCAATGAATCTCTGAAGAGCTTTGACAAAAGATCCATAAAAAAATGTCATATGTGGAAGCCGTGGCGCTGTAAAGACTACAACCAATCCCTTTAGCCGCCCTGTCTGTCAGCCTTCCATCTCGTGCACGCACAAATGTATCTCGTGCCGTCATTGGGCGTGCCGTCATTGGGCGTGCCCTCATTGGGCGTGCCGTCATTGGGCGTGTCATCATTGGGCGTGTCCTCATTGGGCGTGCCGTCATGGGGCGTGCCATCATTGGGCGTGCCGTCATTGGGCGTGCCCTCATTGGGCGTGCCGTCATTGGGCGTGCCCTCATTGGGCGTGCCCTCATTGGGCGTGCCCTCATTGGGCGTGCCGTCATTGGGCGTGCCCTCATTGGGCGAGCCCTCATTGGGCGTGCCGTCATTGGGCGTGCCCTCACTGGGCGTGCATTGCAGCAGTACTTCAATGACTCGCCAGCAACAGGCGGCCACTTTCACCATGGCAGAGTTAGGTTCAACATCGTCTACTGGTCGCAAAAGAAAAAATATAACGGAGCAAATGAAGAACCAAAAGAAAGTGGAAACTAGGAGAAGTCAAACCAGAGTCAATGTCGGAGTTGCTTTGGCTGTGTAGTCTTGCTAACCTCGATGTGTTTAGCTTTGCCTGATATGTAACGTTCCTGCAGCCTGCTCTCGCTGAGGAGGTGCTCTGTAAGGAAGTCTGAAGGAAGGGGCGGATTCTTTTTGGCTGTGTACTTTCACATGCTAGTGCACTCGAGCCGGTTTCTGAAACTTACCTACCCCACCTTTAATACATGTATATATAAATATAGAGATGTGTGTATTGGGATAAACCCCTTGAGATGCCCCATCTGGTTTTCAAGGGGGTCCCGACAAAACAACGTGTTACAGACAGACGTGAACAAAATAACAGAAAGCAAAGCAGGACAAACCACGTACCGTCTGTTCAGTAACATGCATGAAGTAATTCATACAAGCATTACAGAGTGTCTGATAGGTCAGTTTGATCAATAACAAGAGCAGCTGAGAGTGAGATGATGATGCTGAAACACACCCAGTGCTGACAGGGATCTAATGTCCTGTTTATATTTGGTGACTGTAACTTTCTATTTCCACATGTTTATTATTTACTTTTTTAATGCTATTTGAGATGTTTCTAGTCTTTTAACTTCTCCATTGTACAATGCCTCGTCTTTTTATGCTGCTTCAACGCAAACATTTCCTTAAATTGGGATCAATAACAGGGGGTCCGCGGGGTCTTAAAAAGTATTAAAAGTTGATAAATCAATTTAGCGAAAATTAAGGCTATTAAAAAGTATTAAAAAGTATTAAACTGCATTTTCCAAGGTATTAAGAAGTCCCACAGCAACGACAACATGAAACACCCTTTAATTTACTGAAACGACATGTGGGGAAACCCCCTCAAGGCGGCCCCATGCATAGCGCGCCGTAAAATGCTGCTTCTTTTTCTTTTTAAGTTTCGTTGCCTTGCTCCGCTCTGTGGGGGGGTCCCAAGGTGGGTAGACCGACGAACGCAACGCTCTGGGGGTCCAACGGCTCCGTGTGTGCCCTCTGATCATTTTCTGATAACGATGAAATAGCCCGCCTCCCTCTCCCCACGTCTCCTGCTGCTGCTGGGCTGTCAGAAGAGGGGGAGGAAAAGAGAGGCAGTCACCGTTTATTAAATATTATTATATTATTATACAGAGAACAGAGTCGTTATCAATTTGTTTTAAAGCTCAATAAATAACAAAGAAGACCTCTGATCGGCACTTTTCTAGTTTTGTACGGAAGATTTAAACTTTAACGGACATGTTGACCGGGGGAACCTTTTTTTTAACGGAAACTCTGCCGCGCGGTCCCCTCGTTCCTTGGAAGAGGCGGAGAGGTGGGTGTTTTTCATCTGCTGGTGGACTACCTGAGAGATACAGCAGGAGAACACGCCCTCCACCGCGGAGAATAAACAGAAGGGCAACCATGGCAACCATGCTCCGGGGTCTTCTTCGCTGCTTTTGGTGTATTTCGGGCGGCAGCTGCGCCACTTACAGGCCTGGCATATGTACTACATCGTTTCCAGCATTTCCAGCGGTCTAGTGTGAACGGACACGTTAATGAATCAAATGCGTGTGAACGGAAGACTTTTTTGCGTTTGCGTATGCGTTTTACCGTGTGGGGCCGGGGTCTAAGCCAAACTATATACGGTCACAGAGATCTGCTATTTTAAAGTAAAGTCAACACATATAGACCCTAAATATAGTCTATATTAAGAACGAGAAAAGTCTTAACATATATATCCTTTTTTGTAAACATATGACAAATGTGTGAGGGTGATGACGTCAGAGCATCGTCCTATGTGCCAGGGCTTAGCCCCGGACAGCCCCAGCCCAATTTAACCCCTGGGTATTTGTGAGGGAGCTCCTATATGGCATTACCCCGCTGAAGCTCACCAAAGTTTAATATATTTCATAGTTCAAAGTTTTGTTAATTGTTTTGTTTATTGGTCAAATACTGGTTTCTAATGTTTTCTGAGGAGTTTGACTGGAATGAAAGAGCACAGAGTACAGAAGCAACAAAGCAGCATACTGCATTAAACCTGACCTTCACAGAGAGGTTGAAGTTCATGTGGAGAGGAGGCTTCAGTAGTCTGTCTGCACTCTGTTTAGTTGTGCTATCTTACAATCAATATAGTCAATGTGAGGTGAAGTGTGTAACCGGTTAGAACTCAAAGTTGCGATGAGGTCTTAACATGTATGGAAAGGGTCTTAAAAAAGGTCTTAAAAGGTATTCCATTTGACCTCAGGATTTCTGCATATACCCTGAATAAAGTCCTTCTTATCTTTATCTTATCTTAAAACTCTTTATCAGATCTGTTAGAATGCTGTTTTTTTTAGGAATCAATACTCCACAGTAAATGCAGGGAGGTGGTGTTTCTGTGTTGGTCCCTGAAGGCAGCATCTCCTGGTCCAATGGGACTCCTCCATGTGATTTTGGATTATTGCAGAAAATAGTCTCAATTGTTATGATTGTTACTCGTTTAGTTCAGCAGGATAATCTCCACATATTAACTCCATTGAATTAAGAAGCTAATTTTAGGCTTTAACTGACTTCACGTCACCACCGCTAAGCTAAAGGAGGCTAATGTTGGGCTATAAAGGAACTACAGCACGGTCACATGACTTCACGTCACCACCGCTAAGCTAAAGGAGGCTAATGTCGGGCTATAAAGGAACTACAGCACGGTCACATGACTTCACGTTACCACCGCTAAGCTAAAGGAGGCTAATGTTGGGCTATAAAGGAACTACAGCAAGGTCACATGACTTCACGTCACCACCGCTAAGCTAAAGGAGGCTAATGTTGGGCTATAAAGGAACTACAGCACGGTCACATGACTTCACTTCACCACCGCTAAGCTAAAGGAGGCTAATGTTGGGCTATAAAGGAACTACAGCACGGTCACATGACTTCACGTCACCACCGCTAAGCTAAAGGAGGCTAATGTTGGGCTATAAAGGAACTACAGCACGGTCACATGACTTCAAGTCACCACCGCTAAGCTAAAGGTGGCTAATGTTGGGCTATAAAGGAACTACAGCACGGTCACATGACTTCACGTCACCACCGCTAAGCTAAAGGAGGCTAATGTTGGGCTATAAAGGAACTACAGCACGGTCACATGACTTCACGTCACCACCGCTAAGCTAAAGGAGGCTAATGTTGGGCTATAAAGGAACTACAGCACGGTCACATGACTTCACGTCACCACCGCTAAGCTAAAGGTGGCTAATGTTGGGCTATAAAGGAACTACAGCACGGTCACATGACTTCACGTCACCACCGCTAAGCTAAAGGTGGCTAATGTTGGGCTATAAAGGAACTACAGCACGGTCACATGACTTCACGTCACCACCGCTAAGCTAAAGGAGGCTAATGTTGGGCTATAAAGGAACTACAGCACGGTCACATGACTTCACGTCACCACCGCTAAGCTAAAGGAGGCTAATGTTGGGCTATAAAGGAACTACAGCAGGGTCACATGACTTCACGTCACCACCGCTAAGCTAAAGGAGGCTAATGTTGGGCTATAAAGGAACTACAGCACGGTCACATGACTTCACGTCACCACCGCTAAGCTAAAGGAGGCTAATGTTGGGCTATAAAGGAAA
>NC_136910.1:1136158-1145199 GCF_949606895.1 Notothenia rossii | reverse complement strand
ACACACACTGTACACACACTGTACACACAGCGACAGAAGAGGATCAGGTCTGTGTAAAGTCATTTTGCCTTTCTGTTTAGTTACGAGTCTTTGTTATTCCCGTGTTTGTTTATTTATTATGGACCCTTAAATGCAATACTTACCCAAAACAAGACGTACCCAACAAACAAAATGGACCCTTTATGACACAAAACCAAATCCTAAAATTCACAAAACATCCCATAAATTCTAAGAAATCCTGAAAGACCCGCATGTATTTCCAAAAAGCACACAACGTATCCCAGACACAAAGAAATGGATCAAATCTGAAATTCTTCTTCCAAAAGACAGAAAAACAGAAATCCCCTTTATGACTCAAAACAACTCAATAAAACACAAACAATTCTCCCATTCATTCATTTTTTAAAGAAACCAAAAAGGAATTTCCAAAAGACACGAAGAAACCCTGAAAAACACCAACACACAACTTTTTGGGCGAAATCCACGTTTTTTTACCAAAAGACAAAATCCTAAGAAACACAAAAATAATTTCCCAAAAATCTATAAAAGATCCTCAATCTTCCAAATCTCTTTCATAAAAACGTTATTGCAATATATTATATATACGTCTCTGGATAGAAACACACCTCACATTTTCTTTCCTCTTTCAATAATTTGTTACTAAACTGAAGACATGGAGTGAGAAAACACACACACACACACACACACACACACACACACACACACACACACACACACACGCATGCACGCACACACACACACACACGCACGCACGCACGCACGCACACACACACACACACAGGTAACAGCGTGTAGTTTAAGTGTCGGTGTGCGAGACGAGTGGGCATCCTCATTTATTATTCAACACAAGCAGAATCCACGGTGTGTGTGAGGACATACATGGGAACTTGTAACAACCTGTACACACACACACACACACACACACACACACACACACACACACACACACACACACACACACACACACACACACACACACACACACACAGCTCTGAGAGTCTCGAGTCGTGACTGAAAGTTTTCTGAGTCATGAGACGATATTTTTCATCTCCTCCCACTCTCTCTCTCCCGCCATCTCAAACTGAGCGCTGTAGATTTATCCAAATGAGACGTGTTTAATATAAACACTGAGCAGGGATCTCAGAAAATCCTACTTTAAAGAGTTCTCTCCTGCTGATGTTCAGGTGTATATCAGTATGTAGTGTCTCTACTTTAAAGAGTCCTCTCCTGCTGATGTTCAGGTGTATATCAGTATGTAGCGTCTCTACTTTAAAGAGTCCTCTCCTGCTGATGTTCAGCTGTACATCAGTATCTAGTGTCTCTACTTTAAAGAGTCCTCTCCTGCTGATGTTCAGGTGTATATCAGTATGTAGTGTCTCTACTTTAAAGAGTCTTCTCCTGCTGATGTTCAGGTGTATATCAGTATGTAGTGTCTCTACTTTAAAGAGTCCTCTCCTGCTGATGTTCAGGTGTATATCAGTATGTAGTGTCTCTACTTTAAAGAGTCCTCTCCTGCTGATGTTCAGGTGTATATCAGTATGTAGTGTCTCTACTTTAAAGAGTCCTCTCCTGCTGATGTTCAGGTGTATATCAGTATGTAGTGTCTCTACTTTAAAGAGTCCTCTCCTGCTGATGTTCAGGTGTATATCAGTATGTAGTGTCTCTACTTTAAAGAGTCCTCTCCTGCTGATGTTCAGGTGTATATCAGTATGTAGTGTCTCTACTTTAAAGAGTCCTCTCCTGCTGATGTTCAGGTGTATATCAGTATGTCGTGTCTCTACTTTAAAGAGTCCTCTCCTGCTGATGTTCAGGTGTATATCAGTATGTAGTGTCTCTACTTTAAAGAGTCCTCTCCTGCTGATGTTCAGGTGTATATCAGTATGTAGTGTCTCTACTTTAAAGAGTCCTCTCCTGCTGATGTTCAGGTGTATATCAGTATGTAGTGTCTCTACTTTAAAGAGTCCTCTCCTGCTGATGTTCAGGTGTATATCAGTATGTAGTGTCTCTACTTTAAAGAGTCTTCTCCTGCTGATGTTCAGGTGTATATCAGTATGTAGTGTCTCTACTTTAAAGAGTCCTCTCCTGCTGATGTTCAGCTGTATATCAGTATGTAGTGTCTCTACTTTAAAGAGTCCTCTCCTGCTGATGTTCAGGTGTGTATCAGTATTTAGTGTCTCTACTTTAAAGAGTCCTCTCCTGCTGATGTTCAGGTGTATATCAGTATGTAGTGTCTCTACTTTAAAGAGTCCTCTCCTGCTGATGTTCAGGTGTATATCAGTATGTCGTGTCTCTACTTTAAAGAGTCCTCTCCTGCTGATGTTCAGGTGTATATCAGTATGTAGTGTCTCTACTTTAAAGAGTCCTCTCCTGCTGATGTTCAGGTGTATATCAGTATGTGGTGTCTCTACTTTAAAGAGTCCTCTCCTGCTGATCTTCAGGTGTATATCAGTATGTAGTGTATCTACTTTAAAGAGTCCTCTCCTGCTGATGCTCAGGTGTATATCAGTATGAAGTGTCTCTACTTTAAAGAGTCCTCTCCTGCTGATGGTCAGGTGTATATCAGTATGTAGTTTCTCTACTTTAAAGAGTCCTCTCCTGCTGATGTTCAGGTGTATATCAGTATGTAGTGTCTCTACTTTAAAGAGTCCTCTCCTGCTGATGTTCAGCTGTATATCAGTATGTAGTGTCTCTACTTTAAAGAGTCATTTCCTGCTGATGTTCAGGTGTATATCAGTATGTAGTGTCTCTACTTTAAAGAGTCCTCTCCTGCTGATGTTCAGCTGTATATCAGTATGTAGTGTCTAGTCATTTCCTGCTGATGTTCAGGTGTATATCAGTATGTAGTTTCTCTACTTTAAAGAGTCCTCTCCTGCTGATGTTCAGGTGTATATCAGTATGTAGTGTCTCTACTTTAAAGAGTCATTTCCTGCTGATGTTCAGGTGTATATCAGTATGTAGTTTCTCTACTTTAAAGAGTCCTCTCCTGCTGATGTTCAGGTGTATATCAGTATGTAGTGTCTCTACTTTAAAGAGTCCTCTCCTGCTGATGTTCAGCTGTATATCAGTATGTAGTGTCTCTACTTTAAAGAGTCCTCTCCTGCTGATGTTCAGGTGTATATCAGTATGTAGTGTCTCTACTTTAAAGAGTCCTCTCCTGCTGATGTTCAGGTGTATATCAGTATGTAGTGTCTCTACTTTAAAGAGTCCTCTCCTGCTGATGTTCAGGTGTATATCACTGTGTAGTGTCTCTACTTTAAAGAGTCCTCTCCTGCTGATGTTCAGGTGTATATCAGTATGTAGTGTCTCTACTTTAAAGAGTCCTCTCCTGCTGATGTTCAGGTGTATATCACTGTGTAGTGTCTCTACTTTAAAGAGTCCTCTCCTGCTGATGTTCAGGTGTATATCAGTATGTAGTGTCTCTACTTTAAAGAGTCCTCTCCTGCTGATGTTCAGGTGTATATCACTGTGTAGTGTCTCTACTTTAAAGAGTCCTCTCCTGCTGATGTTGTTGGAGATTTGGAGGATGTTTAAAACCAACCTCGTCTCCGCGTGTCGTTTGGTAAACTGGGTAAATTCGTAAAAAGGAAGGGATTAAGAAACACCAGAATGCAAGTGAAACAATAATCTTGTTTTAATGATACAAGGTAACAATACAAATACAAAGGAATCACGAAGCACTCTGCAGAGTACTCCGGGCTCAGGTTCTACCACGTGTGAGAAAGGTCTCAGGAACGGCCGGCCAAAAACAAGAGCGCGAACCAAAGGAAAACACAGGCTTTCATACTAAAACACAGGAGGAGGTGTGGAGGCTTCCCCCAGAGGTCATCTTATTGGGAGAGACCAACACATGGCCTGTCGCACCCAATCAGTGCGACACAGCAGAAGAAACCCGGAAACAAAAAGTCTCTTTCAGTTTGACGAAGACCAGACACCTTTTGGTGTCTGGTACGAACCTGCTCTAAACAACACGTTTCCTTATCTTATTCCACATCTTGCAGCCAGCACACACACATCTCCTCTATGGCTCTTTGTCCCTGTGTCCATCTCCCCCCCTCAGGTTACCACACACAAGTTAAAAGTATGTTTTAAGATATAGTTGTTATAGTTGGCTAAATATACGTAATACATGTAAATCACTTTCATATCAATAATAACGAGGAACACATTACCTATGCTCTTAAGCAGTATTAGAGATGCTTTTCAAATAGTCAAACTTCACACAGGCCCAATATAGAGAACACACTCATTTGTCCTGTTGTCTTTCCATTTGTTTGAGCTATTGTTCACATCTTTACTTCAAATAAAAGGTTTCACATTGCATATTTCCAGCTTCCTTTACACATACTGTTATTATTAATACAAAGTAATTAACCACACACATCTATTGAAAACAAGTAGATTTCCCTGATAATTGACATGCTGAAAATCTCAAGAAGAATGTCCCCTCCCCCAGCTCTCTCGTCCCTGTCATAAAAGCTGCTTCCATTTCATAGAGTAATAAAACATGTTTAAGCTAATTTCTCCACAATGTTTGTAGCCATTTAGTACCCGCACATGAAAGAATAAGAACAGAGGTATAGTTGAACAGTAATCACGCAGCACATATATTTACTGCAATGAAAACACACATATTTGCCCTAAGCATGTGTAACGCACCCTCTTCTTTTATGAGGGAAACATTCCAGAGTTTTGGAGCTATCCCCAAATTAGGATGTCCCCTGCTCACATCCCTCTCTGAACACAAAGACTTCACCTCAATATATTGGGGAGGGAAAATATACTTTGTCCCTTCAAATTTAACACACATGAATATATATAAGGTGACATTAAAATGAATATACTAGATTTAACTTTCCTGCCATACCACGTTACTTTAATCCTTCAAATAATTCAAATAATCCTTCAATGTTCAGGTGTATATCACTGTGTAGTGACTCTACTTTAAAGAGTCCTCTCCTGCTGATGTTCAGGTGTATATCACTGTGTAGTGTCTCTACTTTAAAGAGTCCTCTCCTGCTGATGTTCAGGTGTATATCACTATGTAGTGTCTCTACTTTAAAGAGTCCTCTCCTGCTGATGTTCAGGTGTATATCAGTATGTAGTGTCTCTACTTTAAAGAGTCCTTTCCTGCTAATGTTCAGGTGTATATCAGTATGTAGTGACTCTACTTTAAAGAGTCCTCTCCTGCTGATGTTCAGGTGTATATCAGTATGTAGTGACTCTACTTTAAAGAGTCCTCTCCTGCTGATGTTCAGGTGTATATCAGTATGTAGTGTCTCTACTTTAAAGAGTCCTCTCCTGCTGATGTTCAGGTGTATATCAGTATGTAGTGTCTCTACTTTAAAGAGTCCTCTCCTGCTGATGTTCAGGTGTATATCAGTATGTAGTGTCTCTACTTTAAAGAGTCCTCTCCAGCTGATGTTCAGGTGTATATCAGTATGTAGTATCTCTACTTTAAAGAGTCCTCTCCTGCTGATGTTCAGGTGTATATCAGTATGTAGTGTCTCTACTTTAAAGAGTCCTCTCCTGCTGATGTTCAGGTGTATATCACTGTGTAGTGACTCTACTTTAAAGAGTCCTCTCCTGCTGATGTTCATTTATATACATTTATTTTGTACGAAAATTTAGCGTAAGAAAAGGCAAGTGTGGCGTGAGTGCGTGAGATATGGGTTAATTGCGTGACTCTCACGCTCAATGCGTGAGTGTTTGCAGCCCTGTGTGAGCTGATTATCGAGCCTTCATTGTAGGAGTCGCGGGTACACTGTGCGTATCCCACTGTAGCGCCCGGTACATTAATGGGAAACCCTAGTTTGTACATGTTCAATACATTTGTAACACTGTACACATGAACGCCTCTTTTCTTCTCGGTTCACCAAAAAAAAATCTCACTCCAAGCTGAACTCAAATGTTGGCAGCCCTGTGCTAGCTACTAGTAACTGTTAGCTACTAGTAACTGTTAGCTACTCTTAGCTGTTAGCTGCTCTTAGCTGTTAGCTACTCTTAGCTGTTAGATACTATTAACTGTTAGATACTATTAACTGTTAGATACTATTAACTGTTAGCTACTATTAACTGTTAGATACTCTTAGCTGTTAGCTGCTCTTAGCTGTTAGATACTATTAACTGTTAGCTACTATTAACTGTTAGATACTATTAAATGTTAGACACTATTAGCTATTAGCTACTCTTAGCTGTTAGCTACTATCAGCGCCATATAGATATAATCTATATGGCGCTGGATACTATTAACTGTTAGCTACTCTTAGCTGTAAGCTGTTAGCTGCTAGCCGTAAGTGGCTGGTGCAGCGAGGGTCCATAGAAATGTCATTATGGTGCGTTCAAGCTTTATTATGTAAAAATGAGTTATAGGTCCAACACTCACACGATTCTTTTATATAGCACCAGCAGCTGGACAGTCTTATATGTGATTTTCTTTAGCATTGGATTTTTTGGGACATTTCTATGTTAATTTGACCACAGAGAGAACAGAGATGAAACATAACCTGCAGTTTGGTTAGTTGCAGCGCTACTTTCTAACCTGTTGCAAGAAATATATGCAATATACTTTATCTGCAATACTCTTTCATTTGAATGGATAAACAACAGCGTGCACAACTTTAAAATATCTCCCCGTGTTTGACTCAAAATGTTCAGAGTGTGTGTTAAGTACCTCCTGTAGCTTTGTCTCGTAGTCATTTACAGAAAGTGTGTGTGTGTGTGTGTGTGTGTGTGTGTGTGTGTGTGTGTGTGTGTGTGTGTGTGTGTGTGTGTGTGTGTGTGTGTGTGTGTGTGTGTGACACCCAGGGAAACACTAACGTGACATTTCTCCGATCGATGCGACTCATTTTCCTCGCTGTCACACTCCCCGAGCTGCTGCTACTGGGAAAACTCCCACACACTCATAAAGTCATCGTACGTACGTACGTACGTACACACACACACACACACACACACACACACACACACACACACACACACACACACACACACACACACACACACACACACACACACACACACACACACTCTCTCTCTCTCTCCCTCTCTCTCTCTCTCTCTCTCTCTCATGAATGATACACTCTCACACACATTAAGGTTACGTCTGCTCCGCTGTACTGCCGAGTCGTGACTCTCCGTTACGAGTGTCGAGGCGATAAACAGACGGGCAACATTTCACTCAAACAGCTGGACTCTTATTTTGAAAATCCCAGGCAATTCCCTTAGCATATGGTTAACAACTATGAAGAATATTAATTTATGTTTTAGATGCTCTGTAAAGATGATTCAAAACGGTTTCATTCTGTGAACAAACCACCAGTGGAATCAGGATGTAATACCAGACTTTTATTCTGAAAATGACGTTACGAGTGCCCAGACAATACTGGACTTTTATTCTGAAAATCCCCAGCACACGTCTCTGTGATCTCATTCAGTGGACGTCTGAAAGACTCTTATTGTGAAAGGTCAGCAGGGGAAGGTCCTATGAGTCCAGGCTCTCACCTCCTGCAGAAGGTATATTGAAACCAAAACATCTTTATATAATTATAATCAGAGTTTTACATTTGAGTTTATTGTCTGATGTCCTCACCTTGACAGACACCCCATAATATGTTTCAATACTTCTGATGTGTTGAATCCCCAACAATGAAGAGACTTCTGGGTGAATACAGTTTATATAACGTATAAAGAGAGAGGGAAGGAAGGTAACCTTGGCCCTTTCTCATTTCTCTAACTCCCCTCCTCGACTCCTATCCTCGATACTTAGTCCCGCCCAAAGGAGATGCGAGCCGAGGAGGGGAGCCGAGGAGAGAGGAGGGGAACTGAGGAGAGAGGAGGGGAAGCAGCAGGCGGTTAGAGAAATGAGAACTCCTCTCCTCTGAGCGGTCATTTTAAAGAGACGTCCGTTAATGATGACAGGAGGCACAGCAGCCCTCTGTCTGATGGACAGATGTGTTCATGACCACTTATACACACACACACACACACACACACACACACACACACACACACACACACACACACACACACACACACACACACTCACACACACACACACACACACACACACACACACACACACACACACACACCTACAGCTCCTAAAACAGGCTACAGCCGTTGTGTATTTTATTTTGTGAAGCACTAAATGGTTTTAGAATCATCTGGACTCTGTGTTTGTAGATATCTACTAAACTAAAGCAGAGACAGAGAGTAGGTCTGTTACACTGAGTGATATATATTATACACACTGCTCTGCTTTCTGCACGGACCTCTCAGCTGTTCTCTCTGGAAACATCGCGTCGTGATGAAAGCAGTTAATAAAATAATATCCAGGGGATGCATGCAGAGCTGTGATTGGCTGAGATCAGTCCGGCCGCGCGTCACGCCTCTTTGAAACATCTCTGTTCCCGGAAATGCATCCACGAAGGAGCCGAGGAGGAGCCATCAGTGTCTCCTCGGTTAGAGCTCCTCCAGAGAGCCTCCTCTCTCCTCTCTCCTCTCTCCTCTCTCCTCTCTCCTCTCTCCTCGGTTAGAGCTCCTCCAGAGAGCCTCCTCTCTCCTCTCTCCTCTCTCCTCGGTTAGAGCTCCTCCAGAGAGCCTCCTCTCTCCTCTCCTCTCTCATCTCTCCTCTCTCCTCTCTCCTCGGTTAGAGCTCCTCCAGAGAGCCTCCTCTCTCCGCTCTCCTCTCCTCTCTCCTCTCTCCTCAGTTAGAGCTCCTCCAGAGAGCCTTCTCGACGCTCGATCCTCGGTTCTCAAAGTGCATTTAGAGAAATGAGATGTCCTTCAACATGGCACGTTGAGATTCATTTCCGGGTCACTACCGGAGGACAGAGGAGTAGAGGAGTCGAGGAGGGGGATTGGATGAAATGAGAAAGAGCGCAAGTATTTACTTAAAAACTGCCCCTTTGTTTACTTCTGGAACATAGTGACATCACACCACATTGTACCTGATAGGCTAAGGGGCGGGACATCTCTAAGCTGTTGACCAATCACAGCACAGCCTGCCAGCTGACCAGCAC
>NC_136910.1:1123658-1131158 GCF_949606895.1 Notothenia rossii | reverse complement strand
TGCCGTGTTGGGGGGACGCTGCGGGGCTCGCTGCTGCGAGGAGCCGACAGTGTGAGCTGGCTTACTGGTGTGGTTTCCTGGTTGCTGCGTGGGGTCTGAGTCCGATGAAGCTCAGCCTGAACCCTGCTGAAGGGGTTGCAGCACCCCCATCTGCGAGGCTCCACTAGCCCCTGCACCCCCCCCCCCCCCCCCCCGCACCCCCAAAAGCGGCGCACCTACATTGTAACTTCGAACCTTCGGATTAGGGGGTACCAAGTTCGAGTCCCACTCCAGTCAGCATGTCGTTGTGTCCCTGAGACACTTCACCCCAAAGTGCTCCTGTGGGGATTGTCCACAGTGCTGAATGTGTGTATGTCGCTTTGGATAAAAGCGTCTCATAAGGGACATTTAATGTGTCAGTGAGACACAGTTTCCCCGCTGCGAGACGCGGCTGAGAGAGTGTGTGTGAGGATCTCCACGGATTGGTCCATTTGGATTTTATGTGTTCACAAACTCTCATAAAATGATTAAAACAGAAAAAAAACTCTGACTCCCACAATGCATCGCGGTAACAAAACAGCCAATTGCAGCACTTTTTAGAAACCTGATTATAAACATGGTGACTCTACCCACTAGAGTTATAGCTCTGAAGCTGCAGCTCTGATTCCTTCCTGTTCTCCATGGAAACAGCAGCAAAGGCTCATGGGTATTGTAGTGTTTAGAAACATTAATCACAAATAACATTTAAACGTCACACGGGGGAAACAGTGGAGGAGGCGGTGGGACAATAACAATGGATTATTTAACGAGTGTGTAACCAAGACGCCTGTCAGTCAGAGTAACCTGTGCTGTTGCCATGGTTACCTGCGGTTTAATGCACCTGGTTTAACGGGCGGAAACGGTGCATTAAGTAGGGACTATTTTCAGCGGCGGATTAAGACATATACATTGGTGTGATTTAAATAAATAAAAAAGTCATATATTTCTTTTTAATTTGAAAAGCTCTAGTTATTATTTGAATCATAAACTATAACTCTTCCAGGATGCAATGTGTCTCTGTGTTTCTCGCGTGTTTCTCTTGTGTTTGTTACGGTGGAGTGAAGCAAGCAGGACCCAAATGCAGATTAAACTGAAAATACCTTTATTTCAAGGATAACTCTGATAAACAGAACGCTCCCCCGTGATCACAGACAAACAAGGAACCAACAAAGACAGACAGCAAACACAGAACTTAAATACACACAAGACTAATCAACGAAACAAGAGACAGGTGAGGAGGGAGGAGAAAACACAGGGGCACCAGGTGAACACAATCAAGTAAACAGGTAGGAGGGAACAGGGAACAGGTAGGAGGGAACAGGGAACAGGTAGGAGGGAACAGGGAACAGGTAGGAGGGAACATGTAGGAGGGAACAGGTAGGAGGGAACAGGTAGGAGGGAACAGGTAGGAGGGAACAGGTAGGAGGGAACAGGTAGGAGGGAACAGGTAGGAGGGAACACACACAGACAGGAAACCAAGGACAGATCTAAACAAGACAAAACACAACACAGACAGATCATGACTGTGTTTCTGTGTTTCTGTGTTTCTCTGTGTTTCTGTGTTTCTGTGTTTCTGTGTTTCTGTGTTTCTCTGTGTTTCTGTGTTTCTGTGTGTTTCTGTGTTTCTGTGTGTTTCTGTTTCTGTGTTTCTCTGTGTTTCTGTGTTTCTATGTGTTTCTGTTTTTCTCTGTGTTTCTGTTTCTGTGTTTCTCTGTGTTTCTGTGTTTCTATGTGTTTCTGTTTTTCTCTGTGTTTCTGTTTCTGTGTTTCTCTGTGTTTCTGTGTTTCTATGTGTTTCTGTTTTTCTCTGTGTTTCTGTTTCTGTGTTTCTCTGTGTTTCTGTGTTTCTATGTGTTTCTGTTTTTCTCTGTGTTTCTGTTTCTGTGTTTCTGTGTTTCTGTGTTTCTGTGTGTTTCTGTTTCTGTGTTTCTCTGTGTTTCTGTGTTTCTATGTGTTTCTGTTTTTCTCTGTGTTTCTGTTTCTGTGTTTCTCTGTGTTTCTGTGTTTCTATGTGTTTCTGTTTTTCTCTGTGTTTCTGTTTCTGTGTTTCTCTGTGTTTCTGTTTCTGTGTTTCTCTGTGTTTCTGTGTTTCTATGTGTTTCTGTTTTTCTCTGTGTTTCTGTTTCTGTGTTTCTCTGTGTTTCTGTTTCTGTGTTTCTCTGTGTTTCTGTTTCTGTGTTTCTGTGTTTCTCTGTGTTTCTGTGTTTCTCTGTGTTTCTGTTTCTGTGTTTCTCTGTGTTTCTGTTTCTGTGTTTCTGTGTTTCTCTGTGTTTCTGTTTCTGTGTTTCTCTGTGTTTCTGTGTTTCTGTGTTTCTCTGTGTTTCTGTTTCTGTGTTTCTCTGTGTTTCTGTGTTTCTGTGTTTCTCTGTGTTTCTGTTTCTGTGTTTCTCTGTGTTTCTGTTTCTGTGTTTCTGTGTTTCTCTGTGTTTCTGTGTTTCTCTGTGTTTCTGTTTTTCTCTGTGTTTCTGTTTCTGTGTTTCTCTGTGTTTCTCTGTGTTTCTGTGTTTCTGTGTTTCTCTGTGTTTCTGTGTTTCTCTGTGTTTCTGTGTTTCTGTGTTTCTGTGTTTCTCTGTGTTTCTGTGTTTCTGTGTTTCTCTGTGTTTCTGTGTTTCTCTGTGTTTCTGTGTTTCTGTGTTTCTCTGCGTTTCTGTGTTTCTCTGTGTTTCTGTGTTTCTGTGTTTCTCTGTGTTTCTGTGTTTCTCTGTGTTTCTGTGTTTCTGTGTTTCTGTGTTTCTGTGTTTCTGTGTTTCTGTGTTTCTCTGTGTTTCTGTGTTTCTGTGTTTCTCTGTGTTTCTGTGTTTCTGTGTTTCTCTGTGTTTCTGTGTTTCTCTGTGTTTCTGTGTTTCTGTGTTTCTGTGTTTCTCTGTGTTTCTGTGTTTCTGTGTTTCTCTGTGTTTCTCTGTGTTTCTGTGTTTCTCTGTGTTTCTGTGTTTCTCTGTGTTTCTGTGTTTCTCTGTGTTTCTGTGTTTCTCTGTGTTTCTCTGTGTTTCTGTGTTTCTGTGTTTCTCTGTGTTTCTGTGTTTCTCTGTGTTTCTGTGTTTCTGTGTTTCTCTGTGTTTCTGTGTTTCTGTGTTTCTGTGTTTCTGTGTTTCTCTGTGTTTCTGTGTTTCTGTGTTTCTCTGTGTTTCTGTGTTTCTGTGTTTCTCTGTGTTTCTGTGTTTCTCTGTGTTTCTGTGTTTCTGTGTTTCTGTGTTTCTCTGTGTTTCTGTGTTTCTCTGTGTTTCTGTGTTTCTGTGTTTCTCTGTGTTTCTGTGTTTCTGTGTTTCTCTGTGTTTCTCTGTGTTTCTGTGTTTCTCTGTGTTTCTGTGTTTCTCTGTGTTTCTCATGTTCTCAAAAAAGGTCAGATTAAAATGTCGCTCTCTCCATTAACAACTGTATGAATATGTAATGGAGTGTAATCACACACACACACACACACACACACACACACACACACACACACACACACACACACACACACACACAGAGCACAATTACTGCTGCAATTAGTTCCTTTTTAATTATTTATGTGGGGGCCGGTGTTTAGCTTTAAGCTTCAGGAGCGATGTTTGGATCAATTTTTACGCTCAAACCAATTATGTTTAATGAGACGCACACACTCACACACACTCTCACACACTCACACACACACACACACACACACACACACAGCTTTATTGCTGCCGTCAGCTTTAACATAATGAACGCTGTAAACTGATCTGAAGCTCCAACATGAGAAACATGTAATAAATAATTCGTTTATTTTGTCCACTCGTTTCCAAATGTGACAAATTATCTTTATTTCTTCGACCAAATTCTACAAAATGTAGTTTCTCTTCTCTCATCTGTATTCATTTCTCAGGCACGGTTTTTATAAAAGTGAAACTAAAAAGTCCTTTTTAAAAACAGCTTCCAATTAATACATTTTTGCACCTCTTTTTATTTTCACAAAATGCTGCCACCCCTCCAATTTAAAACAGGAAGTGCCTCCTTCATTTACACACGCTCACAATTAATTACATTCTGATTCAGAAAAGACATGTTTTATCTCATCAATTTAAGTCTTTATATATTTGCATTGTTCCTCAGTTATTCTGAGGCTACGCTAAACATTTAGAACCTGAAACGCCCCAATTGGACTCCTTTGTTTACTTCCCGAAACTCAGTGACATCACTACGGAACACTCACGCTCCTATTGGCTAGCGCTCCAACACCTTGTACGTGATATATATTAAATATAATACACTGTAGTTTTCCATACTCTCATTGTCCTAAGGGTTTTAGTTTTTTAGCTTTTATGGTTATTTGTATCGTTCAATTTAAATGTGGTGTAAATACTTGTCTTTAGCATCCTTTTTAAACGCTAAATAGCTTCTTTAAAATACTTATTTTGATTATTTCCTTTTTTTTACCTACTTTGCAACTTGTTTTTTTAGATTGTTTATGTTCGCAGCACCAGACACCAAAGCAGATTCCTCGTATGTGTAAACGTACCTGACGCTAAACTGGATAGGCTAAGGGGCGGGACATCTCTTAGCTGTTGACCAATCACAACAGAGCAGTCCAGCTAACCATCATCAGAGAGCAGAATAGGGCCCCTTTAAACTCCTCATTGGTCTCTGGATTATGGAAGCCCAAAAGGCACATGTCAGTGCACATCTTTTGAGCTCCATCGCCTCTTGTGGTCATACATGTTTTGGGGAATTAAACCCCGCCTTGCGTCTTTTCCGCTTCACTTCCTGCGTTTGTTGTAGTTCTGGGATCGCATCTTTTGAGCTCCATCGTCTCTTTTGGACACTCCGCGGGGGAAATAATAATAATACAAATAATTCCTGTGTGTTTCTCGCCTCACTTCCTGTGTGTTTCTCGCCTCACTTCCTGTGTATTTGGCTGCTCACTTCCTGTGTGTTTCTCACCTCCCTTCCTGTGTGTTTCTCGCCTCACCTCCTGTGTGTTTCTCGCCTCACTTCCTGTGTATTTGGCTGCTCACTTCCTGTGTGTTTCTCGCCTCACTTCCTGTGTGTTTCTCACCTCACTTCCTGTGTATTTGGCTGCTCACTTCCTGTGTGTTTCTCACCTCACTTCCTGTGTGTTTCCCGCCTCACTTCCTGTGTGTTTCTCACCTCACTTCCTGTGCGTTTCTCGCCTCACTTCCTGTTTTTTTCTCGCCTCACTTCCTGTTTGTTTCTCGCCTCACTTCCTGTGTGTTTCTCACCTCACTTCCTGTGTGTTTCTCGCCTCACTTCCTGTGTATTTTGCGCCTCACTTCCTGTGTGTTTCTCACCTCACTTCCTGTGTGTTTTGCACCTCACTTCCTGTGTGTTTCTCACCTCACTTCCTGTGTGTTTCTCACCTCACTTCCTGTGTGTTTCTCACCTCACTTCCTGTGTGTTTCTCGCCTCACTTCCTGTGTGTTTCTCACCTCACTTCCTGTGTATTTGGCTGCTCACTTCCTGTGTGTTTCTCGCCTCACTTCCTGTGTGTTTCTCGCCTCACTTCCTGTGTGTTTCTCACCTCAATTCCTGTGTGTTTCTCACCTCACTTCCTGTGTGTTTCTCGTCTCACTTCCTGTGTGTTTCTCGCCTCACTTCCTGTGTGTTTCTCACCTCACTTCCTGTGTGTTTTGCGCCTCACTTCCTGTGTGTTTCTCACCTCACTTCCTGTGTGTTTCTCACCTCACTTCCTGTGTGTTTCTCACCTCACTTCCTGTGTGTTTCTCGTCTCACTTCCTGTTTGTTTTGCGCCTCACTTCCTGTGTATTTGGCTGCTCACTTCCTGTGTGTTTCTCGCCTCACTTCCTGTGTGTTTCTCGCCTCACTTCCTGTGTGTTTCTCACCTCACTTCCTGTGTGTTTCTCACCTCACTTCCTGTGTGTTTCTCGTCTCACTTCCTGTGTGTTTCTCGCCTCACTTCCTGTGTGTTTCTCACCTCACTTCCTGTGTGTTTTGCGCCTCACTTCCTGTGTGTTTCTCGCCTCACTTCCTGTGTGTTTCTCACCTCACTTCCTGTGTGTTTCTCACCTCACTTCCTGTGTGTTTCTCGTCTCACTTCCTGTTTGTTTTGCGCCTCACTTCCTGTGTATTTGGCTGCTCACTTCCTGTGTGTTTCTCGCCTCACTTCCTGTGTGTTTCTCGCCTCACTTCCTGTGTGTTTCTCACCTCACTTCCTGTGTGTTTCTCACCTCACTTCCTGTGTGTTTCTCGTCTCACTTCCTGTGTGTTTCTCGCCTCACTTCCTGTGTGTTTCTCACCTCACTTCCTGTGTGTTTTGCGCCTCACTTCCTGTGTGTTTCTCGCCTCACTTCCTGTGTGTTTCTCACCTCACTTCCTGTGTGTTTCTCACCTCACTTCCTGTGTGTTTCTCGTCTCACTTCCTGTTTGTTTTGCGCCTCACTTCCTGTGTGTTTCTCGCCTCCCTCTTTGCGCTTGGTTGTAGTTCTGGGATCAGATTTGTCTCTCCGTGCAGATTTCAACGCGTTTGTGGACTCTTCAGAGAAACTGATAAATGATTCATGGACAAAATGTGTCTTTTGTTATATTTAATAAAGTAATAAAGAAAATCAATATAAAGTGAGATGGATCTGAAAAGCAGGAACACACACACACACACACACACACACACACACACACACACACACACACACAGGAACAGAGCAGCTGAGAGAAGTCTCTCTGTGTGTTCATGAGAGGAACCAGCTGCTCCTCCATCCCATCATTACACCATCATCCCTCCAGTCCTTAACCATTTACAAATCCACCTTCTCCACTTCCTTTACCTCCTGAAATGTAGCCCCTTAGCTAAACCCTCTGTTAAACACACACAAGACTAACAATACAATTGAACAGAGTACAAGGCACTCAGAGTAAGACTCTATGTTTGACATGATGAGATGATCATTTGACACGACAGCAATCACACGTTATGGTGATGCCCGTCGGGTCGAGTGAGGAGAGCCAATCATTGGTGGACTTCCTGCTGAGAGAGGACAATCAGGCGTAGCAGCGATTAGCATGCTGTGCTAACGGGCTCTGCCGGTGCGTTTCCTGCAGCAGCTAAAGTGCCTCCTCGTAAAGAGCCGTGTGAGGATGCGATAATGAGAGCGTGATGGAGGCGTGGGTCTTCAGCAGAGACACAGAAACAGGTTTAATCATCCGCACAGAAACACCTCGCCCAACAAAGAGGACGCTTTGACACAAAAGATTTACGCTTTCTCAGAAAAACGGCGAGAAAAATTGATTAAAATCACATCATCTTGTCTTTTTATGCATTTCCCAAATCGGGATCAATAAAGTACTTTTTATCTCATTATCTCATCTTTTTAGAGGCGTCGAATACAAGGATCGCTTTAAGTGTGGGGGAAGGCCTTTAGGGGGGGGGGGGGGTCATCTTTAACACAGGATATATCCAATAGAGAACACATGGTGTGATGTGTTAGCTTCATCACATGCTGTATACAAACAAAGCTCCTCCACCTCTTACTTTAGTGGTTTTTACTTAAGATA
>NC_136910.1:1108752-1123458 GCF_949606895.1 Notothenia rossii | reverse complement strand
TTTTTACTTAAGATATTTATTTTTACATTTTAGAATTTATACATTTTTAAAACCTTTTAATTGTTATTTTTACGCGTTTTTTTTATTTTATTTTTTTTTATAATATTGATAATATAATATGATATTTTTATTTTTACATTCCTTGTACACATTTTGAATTTATAATTTAAAGAAAACACCTTTTATTTTAATAAATATAATTAGTTAAATTTTTTATTGTAATTCTTTTAGTTTTTAGTTCTTTTTTTATTTGAATTTAAACTGTTTTATTTTAAGTATTATTTTAAAAATATATATATATATTTTTTAAATGATTGTTACTCTCTTTATGTTTGCACCGAGACACCACGTTGAATCCCTTGTGTGTGAAAACGTTCGTGAAACAAACCGAATTCCAGTTTCCTGCTTCGTTAATACCTATAAATGTTATAATCAACGTGCATCAGACCTGTGGCTGTGTGTCAAGTCTTTAACAATACATTAATACTAAATGATTATATACATAAGTCACGTATAGCTCCTGTTAGCAGCAGAGCCTCCATTCACTTCTGAGACTCTGTTATAATAACAGTGAAGGGTCGGCTCCCCACAGACTCTGGATCAGTTCTGCTTCATTTCATCCACATGTCGACCTTTTCTCAGCCTAAAGCCCGGACACACCAGGCCGTCGATGAGCGTCCTGTCGCCCTACTCAGATTGGCGTGTCGACGCCCCCCGACGGCCTGGTGTGTCCGGGCCTTTAGGAACACCTGCTTCCGACGAGTCTCATTTCTCTTTAAAGAAAATATACTTTCTTTCCACTCTTTTTTGCAAAATATGCCGTCGGCTCCCCAAAATGAAAAATAAAGTGTTTTATAATGTAATGTGTTTAAATGCATGTCTAAGAGGCACAGATAAACTTTTGACCTTTTTAAAAAGTGTTTACGCTTTTCATTACTGACTAAAAACTTTTTCATTTTCAGACAGGTTTTTATAGAAATGGATCAGGACAAAAAGAGAGAATCTTTGTTCCTGAAACTTTCAGAGTGTCTTTCCACAGAGGGGACACATGTCGATGTAGGAGAGACATGTGTCCCCTCTACACAGAGGGGACACATGTCGATGTAGGAGAGTAAGTGTCCCCTCTGTATAAAGAGAGAGTCTCTTTCCACAGAGGGGGACACATGTTGATGTAGGAGAGACATGTGTCCCCTCTACACAGAGGGGACACATGTTGATGTAGAAGAGACATGGATAAGAGGGGACACATGTTGATGTAGGAGAGACATGTGTCCCCTCTACACAGAGGGGACACGTGTCGATGTAGGAGAGTAAGTGTCCCCTCTGTATAAAGAGAGAGTCTCTTTCCACAGAGTGGGACACATGTTGATGTAGGAGAGACATGGAGAAGAGGGGACACATGTTGATGTAGGAGAGACACGTGTCCCCTCTGTGTAAAGAGAGAGTGTCTTTCCACAGAGGGGACACGTGTTGATGTAGGAGAGATGTGAAGAAGTGGATTTGCATGATAGGTGACCTCTAACTCCGCCCCCCCCCTCAGAAGCCTCCCGGTCACGATGACTCAGCAGATGCAGAACCTGCAGCTGACTCAGAGCAGGAAGTGCCCCGGAGGCCCCGCCTCCCCCAGCGCCGCCAAGCGCCTCTACAGGAACCTGTCGGAGAAGCTGAGAGGAAGCACCGCCTCCTTCGAGGACACCTACTTCTTCGGGAAGACCGACCGCCTCCGAAAAGCCTCAGTGAGTCGCTGCATCGATCTGACTGTGGGGAATCAGAACATAGATAGTTCATACAAACACACTGAGATCCGCTGAGGAAGAGAAATTGTCACATGTTACTCAAAACAGAGAGACTCCTTCTGTGACCAGCAGACTCTGCAGGAAGCAGAGAGGCCAGTGTCCTCTCTGCAGGAAGCAGAGAGGACACTGGCCTCTGCAGGAAGCAGAGAGGACACTGGCCTCTGCAGGAAGCAGAGAGGACACTGGCCTCTCTGCAGGAAGCAGAGAGGACACTGGCCTCTCTGCAGGAAGCAGAGAGGACACTGGCCTCTCTGCAGGAAGAAGAGAGGCCAGTGTCCTCTCTGCAGGAAGCAGAGAGGACACTGGCCTCTGCAGGAAGCAGAGAGGACACTGGCCTCTCTGCAGATCAATTCCATCTGCTGCCATCAGGGTGTAGATACTCTCGACCTGCTCTTAACTCAAATCGCTTTTCAAAATCATTCATCCCCTCTGCACTCTAGCTTTAAATTCTTGATTGTTTTTTAACTTGATTACCGTAATTTTCGGACTATAAGCCGCGCCTTTTCCCCTATTTTTCGACGCTGCGGTTTATATAACGGTGCGGCTAATCTATGGATTTTTACAGCTAACGGCCAACACCTTTAACTCTATGGGCTCTATGGCCGGTCCGCAGACCCCCACCTTTAAGCGGCGGGTTCCAGCAGGAAAAGCTGGAGGTCGGAAAAGAGTGAGACAGGTAGCGTGCAAAAGTAAAAGTGGAACCGAGAGTGGTACGCTGCTGCGGCTTATATTCAGGTGC
This sequence comes from Notothenia rossii, assembly GCF_949606895.1. Taxonomy (NCBI): domain Eukaryota; kingdom Metazoa; phylum Chordata; class Actinopteri; order Perciformes; family Nototheniidae; genus Notothenia; species Notothenia rossii. The sequence continues at coordinate 1,120,923 of NC_136910.1, read as the reverse complement.
GGCTTATAGTCCGAAAATTACGGTATGTATTTATTGATTTTGATGCTATGAACTATTGATGGTGTAAATGTGAATGCTCCACATCCAGGTGTGCTCATGACATCAGCTGCTCACAACCCATCGCCCCTTGCAGGATGAACCCAGTTGTTGAGTGATTGATGAAGCCCGTGGTTATTGCCCTAATTGATGACACTTTATTGGCGTATCAATAGTGCAGGGCTTGCGTCAATAAAGTGGGAAATGAATAAATCGATGTGTGGAAAATAAAATATGTGGATAGTGCGGGAAAGGGTTATCCGATGCATCAGTAGTGCAGGAAAATCGATCAATTATAAAATTCATGGTATTATTTTAGCGCTTTTCCAAATGCTCAAAGCGCTTTACATATTACCTATATCACATGACATGTAACCCGACCCCCACAGGAGAGCAGAAGGGTGCAGTGTGTTGCTCAAAGGCACAACGGCATGCTGACTGCAGTGATGACCAATGAGGGATTGAACCGGTGCTTCCCTTGTTCCCTTATCTGAGAACCAGCGCTCCAACCCCACTGCGCCACGGCAACATGTTTTACCGTTAGTGAAATGAAATCTATTAAGAGGGCGGGAAATGAATCAATAGTGCAGGAGATGTTTTTGTTGTGCAGTAAACTGTTTCAATGGATGTGTCGACGGTGGAAACATGTAATACCTAGAGATCTACTGTAATGATAGCACAAGAATACTATATACTGATAGTGTGTCAGGAGTGCAGGAGAAAGAGTACCAACACACCTCAGGATGATTCTCACTCCGTCTCGTGTTCTTCTTTCAATCATCCAGTTAACATCCTGAACCCTCTATAAGATCTCCTTTCAATCATCCAGTTAACATCCTGAACCCTCTATAAGATCTCCTTTCAATCATCCAGTTAACATCCTGAACCCTCTATAAGATCTCCTTTCAATCATCCAGTTAACATCCTGAACCCTCTATAAGATCTCCTTTCAATCATCCAGTTAACATCCTGAACCCTCTATAAGATCTCCTTTCAATCATCCAGTTAACATCCTGAACCCTCTATTAGATCTCCTTTCAATCATCCAGTTAACATCCTGAACCCTCCATTAGATCTGCTTTCAATCATCCAGTTAACATCCTGAACCCTCTATTAGATCTGCTTTCAATCATCCAGTTAACATCCTGAACCCTCTATTAGATCTGCTTTCAATCATCCAGTTAACATCCTGAACCCTCTATTAGATCTCCTTTCAATCATCCAGTTAACATCCTGAACCCTCTATTAGATCTCCTTTCAATCATCCAGTTAACATCCTGAACCCTCTATTAGATCTCCTTTCAATCATCCAGTTAACATCCTGAACCCTCTATTAGATCTCCTTTCAATCATCCAGTTAACATCCTGAACCCTCCATTAGATCTCCTTTCTATCATCCAGTTAACATCCTGAACCCTCTATTAGATCTCCTTTCTATCATCCAGTTAACATCCTGAACCCTCCATTAGATCTGCTTTCAATCATCCAGTTAACATCCTGAACCCTCTATTAGATCTCCTTTCAATCATCCAGTTAACATCCTGAACCCTCTATAAGATCTCCTTTCAATCATCCAGTTAACATCCTGAACCCTCTATAAGATCTCCTTTCAATCATCCAGTTAACATCCTGAACCCTCCATTAGATCTGCTTTCAATCATCCAGTTAACATCCTGAACCCTCTATTAGATCTGCTTTCAATCATCCAGTTAACATCCTGAACCCTCTATTAGATCTGCTTTCAATCATCCAGTTAACATCCTGAACCCTCTATTAGATCTCCTTTCAATCATCCAGTTAACATCCTGAACCCTCTATTAGATCTCCTTTCAATCATCCAGTTAACATCCTGAACCCTCTATTAGATCTCCTTTCAATCATCCAGTTAACATCCTGAACCCTCTATTAGATCTCCTTTCAATCATCCAGTTAACATCCTGAACCCTCCATTAGATCTCCTTTCTATCATCCAGTTAACATCCTGAACCCTCTATTAGATCTCCTTTCTATCATCCAGTTAACATCCTGAACCCTCCATTAGATCTGCTTTCAATCATCCAGTTAACATCCTGAACCCTCTATTAGATCTCCTTTCAATCATCCAGTTAACATCCTGAACCCTCTATTAGATCTCCTTTCAATCATCCAGTTAACATCCTGAACCCTCCATTAGATCTGCTTTCAATCATCCAGTTAACATCCTGAACCCTCTATTAGATCTCCTTTCAATCATCCAGTTAACATCCTGAACCCTCCATTAGATCTGCTTTCAATCATCCAGTTAACATCCTGAACCCTCCATTAGATCTGCTTTCAATCATCCAGTTAACATCCTGAACCCTCCATTAGATCTCCTTTCAATCATCCAGTTAACATCCTGAACCCTCCATTAGATCTGCTTTCAATCATCCAGTTAACATCCTGAACCCTCCATTAGATCTCCTTTCAATCATCCAGTTAACATCCTGAACCCTCCATTAGATCTCCTTTCTATCATCCAGTTAACATCCTGAACCCTCTATTAGATCTGCTTTCAATCATCCAGTTAACATCCTGAACCCTCTATTAGATCTCCTTTCAATCATCCAGTTAACATCCTGAACCCTCTATTAGATCTCCTTTCAATCATCCAGTTAACATCCTGAACCCTCCATTAGATCTACTTTCAATCATCCAGTTAACATCCTGAACCCTACATTAGATCTACTTTCAATCATCCAGTTAACATCCTGAACCCTCCATTAGATCTCCTTTCAATCATCCAGTTAACATCCTGAACCCTCCATTAGATCTCCTTTCAATCATCCAGTTAACATCCTGAACCCTCCATTAGATCTCCTTTCAATCATCCAGTTAACATCCTGAACCCTCTATTAGATCTGCTTTCAATCATCCAGTTAACATCCTGAACCCTCCATTAGATCTCCTTTCAATCATCCAGTTAACATCCTGAACCCTCTATTAGATCTCCTTTCAATCATCCAGTTAACATCCTGAACCCTCCATTAGATCTGCTTTCAATCATCCAGTTAACATCCTGAACCCTCCATTAGATCTCCTTTCAATCATCCAGTTAACATCCTGAACCCTCCATTAGATCTGCTTTCAATCATCCAGTTAACATCCTGAACCCTCTATTAGATCTGCTTTCAATCATCCAGTTAACATCATGAACCCTCTATTAGATCTCCTTTCAATCATCCAGTTAACATCCTGAACCCTCTATTAGATCTGCTTTCAATCATCCAGTTAACATCCTGAACCCTCTATTAGATCTCCTTTCAATCATCCAGTTAACATCCTGAACCCTCTATTAGATCTCCTTTCTATCATCCAGTTAACATCCTGAACCCTCTATTAGATCTGCTTTCTATCATCCAGTTAACATCCTGAACCCTCTATTAGATCTCCTTTCAATCATCCAGTTAACATCCTGAACCCTCTATTAGATCTCCTTTCAATCATCCAGTTAACATCCTGAACCCTCTATTAGATCTCCTTTCAATCATCCAGTTAACATCCTGAACCCTCTATTAGATCTACTTTCAATCATCCAGTTAACATCCTGAACCCTCCATTAGATCTGCTTTCAATCATCCAGTTAACATCCTGAACCCTCCATTAGATCTCCTTTCAATCATCCAGTTAACATCCTGAACCCTCCATTAGATCTCCTTTCTATCATCCAGTTAACATCCTGAACCCTCTATTAGATCTGCTTTCAATCATCCAGTTAACATCCTGAACCCTCTATTAGATCTGCTTTCTATCATCCAGTTAACATCCTGAACCCTCTATTAGATCTGCTTTCAATCATCCAGTTAACATCCTGAACCCTCCATTAGATCTGCTTTCAATCATCCAGTTAACATCCTGAACCCTCCATTAGATCTGCTTTCAATCATCCAGTTAACATCCTGAACCCTCCATTAGATCTGCTTTCAATCATCCAGTTAACATCCTGAACCCTCCATTAGATCTGCTTTCAATCATCCAGTTAACATCCTGAACCCTCTATTAGATCTCCTTTCTATCATCCAGTTAACATCCTGAACCCTCCATTAGATCTACTTTCAATCATCCAGTTAACATCCTGAACCCTCTATTAGATCTCCTTTCTATCATCCAGTTAACATCCTGAACCCTCCATTAGATCTCCTTTCAATCATCCAGTTAACATCCTGAACCCTCCATTAGATCTGCTTTCAATCATCCAGTTAACATCCTGAACCCTCTATTAGATCTCCTTTCAATCATCCAGTTAACATCCTGAACCCTCCATTAGATCTCCTTTCTATCATCCAGTTAACATCCTGAACCCTCTATTAGATCTGCTTTCAATCATCCAGTTAACATCCTGAACCCTCCATTAGATCTCCTTTCAATCATCCAGTTAACATCCTGAACCCTCCATTAGATCTGCTTTCAATCATCCAGTTAACATCCTGAACCCTCTATTAGATCTCCTTTCAATCATCCAGTTAACATCCTGAACCCTCCATTAGATCTCCTTTCTATCATCCAGTTAACATCCTGAACCCTCTATTAGATCTGCTTTCAATCATCCAGTTAACATCCTGAACCCTCTATTAGATCTCCTTTCAATCATCCAGTTAACATCCTGAACCCTCTATTAGATCTGCTTTCAATCATCCAGTTAACATCCTGAACCCTCCATTAGATCTCCTTTCAATCATCCAGTTAACATCCTGAACCCTCCATTAGATCTCCTTTCAATCATCCAGTTAACATCCTGAACCCTCTATTAGATCTCCTTTCAATCATCCAGTTAACATCCTGAACCCTCCATTAGATCTCCTTTCAATCATCCAGTTAACATCCTGAACCCTCTATTAGATCTCCTTTCTATCATCCAGTTAACATCCTGAACCCTCTATTAGATCTGCTTTCAATCATCCAGTTAACATCCTGAACCCTCCATTAGATCTGCTTTCAATCATCCAGTTAACATCCTGAACCCTCCATTAGATCTCCTTTCAATCATCCAGTTAACATCCTGAACCCTCCATTAGATCTGCTTTCAATCATCCAGTTAACATCCTGAACCCTCTATTAGATCTCCTTTCAATCATCCAGTTAACATCCTGAACCCTCCATTAGATCTGCTTTCAATCATCCAGTTAACATCCTGAACCCTCCATTAGATCTGCTTTCAATCATCCAGTTAACATCCTGAACCCTCCATTAGATCTCCTTTCAATCATCCAGTTAACATCCTGAACCCTCCATTAGATCTGCTTTCAATCATCCAGTTAACATCCTGAACCCTCCATTAGATCTCCTTTCAATCATCCAGTTAACATCCTGAACCCTCCATTAGATCTCCTTTCAATCATCCAGTTAACATCCTGAACCCTCTATTAGATCTCCTTTCAATCATCCAGTTAACATCCTGAACCCTCCATTAGATCTCCTTTCAATCATCCAGTTAACATCCTGAACCCTCTATTAGATCTCCTTTCTATCATCCAGTTAACATCCTGAACCCTCTATTAGATCTGCTTTCAATCATCCAGTTAACATCCTGAACCCTCCATTAGATCTGCTTTCAATCATCCAGTTAACATCCTGAACCCTCCATTAGATCTCCTTTCAATCATCCAGTTAACATCCTGAACCCTCCATTAGATCTGCTTTCAATCATCCAGTTAACATCCTGAACCCTCCATTAGATCTGCTTTCAATCATCCAGTTAACATCCTGAACCCTCCATTAGATCTCCAGATCTGCTTCTGTTCACTTTCTACTGAGAGCTATCCAACAGCTTTCTGTGTCTGTAGCTTCTACATCCTCTCACTCCTCATCCTCTCACTCTACATCCTCTCACTCCTCATCCTCTCACTCCTCATCCTCTCACTCCTCATCCTCTCACTCTACATCCTCTCACTCCTCATCCTCTCACTCTACATCCTCTCACTCCTCATCCTCTCATTTTGGTCACGGTTGTTAATTTACAACAGAAAAATCTGAAATGTATGAGAAGAAAATACTAAAATGCGTAATTCTCCGACACTAAAAGAGAGCGCTTGTTTCGTCCACAGGCGATGCAGGGCAGTGACTGTATCTTCGAGGCGGTGGAGCAGCAGGACCTGGACTCGGTGCAGATTCTTCTCTACCAGTTCTCAGCCGAGGAGCTGGACCTGAACACCCCGAACAGCCAGGGGCTTACTCCTCTGGACATCTCCATCATGACCAACAACACGCCCATCGCCAAGCTGCTGCTGAGGGCCGGAGGCAGGGAGAGCCCCCACTGTGAGTAACACTGATTAATACATTATATATATATAAAGAACTACAGCACGGTCACATGACTTCACGTCACCACCGCTAAGCTAAAGGAGGCTAATGTTGGGCTATGAAGGAACTACAGCACGGTCACATGACTTCACATCACCACCGCTAAGCTAAAGGAGGCTAATGTTGGGCTATGAAGGAACTACAGCACGGTCACATGACTTCACGTCACCACCGCTAAACTAAAGGAGGCTAATGTTGGGCTATAAAGGAACTACAGCACGGTCACATGACTTCACGTCACCACCGCTAAGCTAAAGGAGGCTAATGTTGGGCTATAAAGGAACTACAGCACGGTCACATGACTTCACGTCACCACCGCTAAGCTAAAGGAGGCTAATGTTGGGCTATAAAGGAACTACAACACAGTCACATGACTTCACGTCACCACCGCTAAGCTAAAGGAGGCTAATGTTGGGCTATAAAGGAACTACAGCACGGTCACATGACTTCACCACCGCTAAGCTAAAGGAGGCTAATGTTGGGCTATAAAGGAACTACAGCACGGTCACATGACTTCACGTCACCACCGCTAAGCTAAAGGAGGCTAATGTTGGGCTATAAAGGAACTACAGCACGGTCACATGACTTCACGTCACCACCGCTAAGCTAAAGGAGGCTAATGTTGGGCTATAAATGAACTACAGCACGGTCACATGACTTCACGTCACCACCGCTAAACTAAAGGAGGCTAATGTTGGGCTATAAAGGAACTACAGCACGGTCACATGACTTCACGTCACCACCGCTAAGCTAAAGGAGGCTAATGTTGGGCTATAAAGGAACTACAGCACGGTCACATGACTTCACGTCACCACCGCTAAGCTAAAGGAGGCTAATGTTGGGCTATAAAGGAACTACAGCACGGTCACATGACTTCACGTCACCACCGCTAAGCTAAAGGAGGCTAATGTTGGGCTATAAAGGAACTACAGCACGGTCACATGACTTCACGTCACCACCGCTAAGCTAAAGGAGGCTAATGTTGGGCTATAAAGGAACTACAGCACGGTCACATGACTTCACCACCGCTAAGCTAAAGGAGGCTAATGTTGGGCTATAAAGGAACTACAGCACGGTCACATGACTTCACGTCACCACCGCTAAGCTAAAGGAGGCTAATGTTGGGCTATAAAGGAACTACAGCACGGTCACATGACTTCACGTCACCACCGCTAAGCTAAAGGAGGCTAATGTTGGGCTATAAAGGAACTACAACACAGTCACATGACTTCACGTCACCACCGCTAAGCTAAAGGAGGCTAATGTTGGGCTATAAAGGAACTACAGCACGGTCACATGACTTCACCACCGCTAAGCTAAAGGAGGCTAATGTTGGGCTATAAAGGAACTACAGCACGGTCACATGACTTCACGTCACCACCGCTAAACTAAAGGAGGCTAATGTTGGGCTATAAAGGAACTACAGCACGGTCACATGACTTCACGTCACCACCGCTAAGCTAAAGGAGGCTAATGTTGGGCTATAAAGGAACTACAGCACGGTCACATGACTTCACCACCGCTAAGCTAAAGGAGGCTAATGTTGGGCTATAAAGGAACTACAGCACGGTCACATGACTTCACGTCACCACCGCTAAGCTAAAGGAGGCTAATGTTGGGCTATAAAGGAACTACAGCACGGTCACATGACTTCACGTCACCACCGCTAAGCTAAAGGAGGCTAATGTTGGGCTATAAAGGAACTACAGCACGGTCACATGACTTCACGTCACCACCGCTAAGCTAAAGGAGGCTAATGTTGGGCTATAAAGGAACTACAGCACGGTCACATGACTTCACGTCACCACCGCTAAACTAAAGGAGGCTAATGTTGGGCTATAAAGGAACTACAGCACGGTCACATGACTTCACGTCACCACCGCTAAGCTAAAGGAGGCTAATGTTGGGCTATAAAGGAACTACAGCACGGTCACATGACTTCACGTCACCACCGCTAAGCTAAAGGAGGCTAATGTTGGGCTATAAAGGAACTACAGCACGGTCACATGACTTCACGTCACCACCGCTAAGCTAAAGGAGGCTAATGTTGGGCTATAAAGGAACTACAGCACGGTCACATGACTTCACGTCACCACCGCTAAGCTAAAGGAGGCTAATGTTGGGCTATAAAGGAACTACAGCACGGTCACATGACTTCACCACCGCTAAGCTAAAGGAGGCTAATGTTGGGCGTAACTCTGAAAGCAGAGCTGTGTCCGTCTACTGATCTGAGGTGATTTTAGTCCCCAACAATGAACCCAATTTCCGGCCGATGGTCTGCAGAACTTGTTGAAAAGGAGCCGAGTGACCCTCAGAAACATCATTACCTGCAGAGCGCGGCCACCTGGAGAGAAATGTCAGGAAACAAGTTTCACACAAGATAAATGTGAAGGGTCACCGAACTGCAGACTCACAAAGAAAGGGAATATCTCTGCACTCTGAGAACCTTGAAAGCAATATTTTCTGGCTTTTTAAACCACTAACAGTGGAAGAAAACCAAATGAATCCATAATGGGAACAGTAGTTAGTTGAAGCCCTAAATCATTACTTTGGGTAATTATGAGGAATTTCAATCATTTTCTAGCACATAAAACAACATATTACGTGTTTCTGGTTTATATCGTATTAGAGGAAACGTCTTTGGACATTTAGAAACCTTTCAGTGTGTGTGTGTGTGTGTGTGTGTGTGTGTGTGTGTGTGTGTGTGTGTGTGTGTGTGTGTGTGTGTGTGTGTGTGTGTGTGTGTGTGTGTGTGTGTGTGTGTGTGTGTGTGTGTGTGTGTGTGTGTGTGTGTGTGTGTGTGTGTGTGTGTGTGTGTGACTCCCAGCTTTAACAAGGTTTGCCATTTTAATGGTTTCACGTTTCCAATTATGCATGTAACGCCGGGGCAATTACAGCTAAGTGATTTATTGTGCGGGGGCGGGGGTGTGTGTGTGCGTGTGCGTGTGTGTGTGCGTGTGCATGTGTGTGTGTGTGTGTGTGTGTGTTAATTTACGAGTCCCCGCAGGTTTATATTTAGGCGTCAGTCAGACGAGAAACTAATTTACAGCCTTTTCAATTAGCAGCCGTTAGCAGCTAACGACAGGAAGTGACACCTCCACCTTCAGAATAAAGTGCAGAGAGGCAGCGTTCACCTTTAGTCATTATGTCGTTTAAATTAAAGGTGAGATGTGACTCAACGGTCAATCTGATTGGTCAATGCAACAGTTTCATTGCTATTTGTTTTAAGCTACAAGGTTGACTCTGAAGGCCTCAGGGCAGATGTATTCTACCAAGCAACACATTCTCACTTAAATGTGATTGGATAAAAGCTCCAACATTGCCAACAATTACTGGACGCAGCGCGACTCAGAGAAAATCTATGAACTGAAGATTGCATTGTATTTCCCGTGTACTACATGTGGGGGAAACTTCTGTGTAGCAATGCAGTGGGAGTCACCGACTCATGAAGGAGACACGGGAAGAGCAGGAGCTTTGATGTCAAACATTGATGGTTTATTACAGGAGCTTCGGCCGGAGAATTCACATCACAAGTCACAGCAGCCACGGTCTGACTGCACGGGAGAGTTGCCACGTCAACCCTGAAGAACTCTATCCCAGACCCGTGTGTTCAGCTAGTTCAGAGAGAACAATCAACATGCTGCATAACAACATAGAACCATAACACCTCTATCAGCTGATCCAACAGGAACATAGAACCATAACACCTCTATCAGCTGATCCAACAGGAACATAGAACCATAACACCTCTATCAGCTGATCCCACAGGAACATAGAACCATAACACCTCAATCAGCTGATCCAACAGGAACATAGAACCATAACACCTCTATCAGCTGATCCGACAGAAACATAGAACCATAACACCTCTATCAGCTGATCCAACAGGAACATAGAACCATAACACCTCTATCAGCTGATCCAACAGGAACATAGAACCATAACACCTCTATCAGCTGATCCAACAGGAACATAGAACCATAACACCTCTATCAGCTGATCCAACAGGAACATAGAACCATAACACCTCTATCAGCTGATCCAACAGGAACATAGAACCATAACACCTCTATCAACTGATCCAACAGGAACATAGAACCATAACACCTCTATCAACTGATCCAACAGGAACATAGAACCATAACACCTCTATCAGCGGATCCAACGGGAACATAGAACCATAACACCTCTATCAGCTGATCCAACAGGAACATAGAACCATAACACCTCTATCAGCTGATCCAACAGGAACATAGAACCATAACACCTCTATCAGCTGATCCAACAGGAACATAGAACCATAACACCTCTATCAGCTGATCCAACAGGAACATAGAACCATAACACCTCTATCAGCTGATCCAACAGGAACATAGAACCATAACACCTCAATCAGCTGATCCGACAGAAACATAGAACCATAACACCTCTATCAGCTGATCCAACAGGAACATAGAACCATAACACCTCTATCAGCTGATCCAACAGGAACATAGAACCATAACACCTCTATCAGCTGATCCGACAGAAACATAGAACCATAACACCTCTATCAGCTGATCCAACAGGAACATAGAACCATAACACCTCTATCAGCTGATCCAACAGGAACATAGAACCATAACACCTCCATCAGCTGATCCAACAGGAACATAGAACCATAACACCTCTATCAGCTGATCCGACAGAAACATAGAACCATAACACCTCTATCAGCTGATCCAACAGGAACATAGAACCATAACACCTCTATCAGCTGATCCGACAGAAACATAGAACCATAACACCTCTATCAGCTGATCCAACAGGAACATAGAACCATAACACCTCTATCAGCTGATCCAACAGGAACATAGAACCATAACACCTCCATCAGCTGATCCAACAGGAACATAGAACCATAACACCTCCATCAGCTGATCCAACAGGAACATAGAACCATAACACCTCCATCAGCTGATCCAACAGGAACATAGAACCATAACACCTCTATCAGCTGACCCAACAGGAACATAGAACCATAACACCTCTACAAGCTGATCCAACAGGAACATAGAACCATAACACCTCTATCAGCTGATCCAACAGGAACATAGAACCATAACACCTCTATCAGCTGATCCAACAGGAACATAGAACCATAACACCTCTATCAGCTGATCCAACAGGCAGGAGCAGGGAGACAGAGCACTGAGAGCACAGCAGCCCAGGTGCAGGTGTGTGTGCTCAGTGAGGACAGAACTGATACACTGGGTCAAAGTTATGGGCCTTACGTGTACTTCACATGTATTCCACGTGTAATTCACATGTATTCCACGTGTACTTCACATGTATTCCACGTGTAATTCACATGTATTCCACGTGTACTTCACATGTATTCCACGTGTACTTTAAATGTATTCCACGTGTACTTCACATGTATTCCACATGTACTTCACATGTACTTCACATGTATTCCACGTGTACTTCACATGTATTCCACATGTACTTCACATGTACTTCACATGTATTCCACGTGTACTTCACATGTATTCCACGTGTACTTCACATGTATTCCACGTGTACTTTAAATGTATTCCACGTGTACTTCACATGTATTTCACGTGTACTTCACATGTATTCCACATGTACTTCACATGTATTCCACATGTACTTCACATGTATTCCATGTGTACTTCACATGTATTCCATGTGTACTTCCCATGTTTTCCACATGTACTTCACATGTATTCCACGTGTACTTCACATGTATTCCACGTGTACTTTAAATGTATTCCACGTGTACTTCACATGTATTCCACATGTACTTCACATGTA
>NC_136910.1:1101252-1103752 GCF_949606895.1 Notothenia rossii | reverse complement strand
CTGGCTGGAGAGATGCTGCTGGAGAACCTGAGCCTCAGAGCCACCATCAGCAACCTCACCACGGTAAATAACATACGATCATTTAGTATATATCGTACTTTTGGGTCTCTGAGTATTTGTATTAATCAAATACTTCAGTCCTTTCCCTTTAGCAAAGTACTTCTTCCTCCTCTGTTTATATTAAATCTGTGTTTTTATTGCTGTTATAACTGAGCCGTCATGCTGAGCAGCGTTGATGACATTTAGAGATGTTACATTCCTTCATTACACACACACACACACACACACACACACACACACACACACACACACACACACACACACACACACACACACACACACACACACACACCACACACACACACACACACACACACACACACACACACACATACACACACACACACACACAAACACACACACACACACACACACACACATACACACACACACACACACACACACAAACACACACACACACACACACACACACACACACACACACACACAGAGCGGCTGCAGCTGCTGTTTTGAGATAATATAATAAAACAGGCGGAGAATATTCCTCCCGCAGAGACACACACTGAGAGTGTGATGAGGAGAGGGGGGGGCAACCATCTAAACATTACACAAAGAGACACACGATGAACACAAAGAGACACACGATGAACACAAAGAGACACACAGCACTGCAGCAAGACGCACATAGAGACTCAAGCTGACTGCAGAAAGTCACAAGATGTCCCCAACACAGGTAAAAAGACTGAGAAATTACATAACTACAAAGAGACACAACGTGACCACAAAGACACAGCAAAGGACAAACAAGACACACAAGACATCCAGAGAGACGCTGGTGTACTACAAGACGAGCAAAGGGACTCACAATGAAACAACTACGAGAGTAAAAAGACACAAAAAGACACAAAAGAGCACAATATGACCACAAAGACACAAAGAAGGAGGGACAAGACATCCAGAGAGACGCAGGATAGAAAGAAGACCTGCAAAGACACTCTGAAGACCACAAGGACACTCTGAAGACCACAAAGACACACTGAAGACCACAAAGACACACTGAAGACCACAAAGACACTCTGAAGACCACAAAGACACCCTGAAGACCACAAAGACACACTGAAGACCACAAAGACACTCTGAAGACCACAAAGACACACTGAAGACCACAAAGACACTCTGAAGACCACAAAGACACCCTGAAGACCACAAAGACACACTGAAGACCACAAAGACACTCTGAAGACCACAAAGACACACTGAAGACCACAAAGACACTCTGAAGACCACAAAGATACACTGAAGACCACAAAGACAATCTGAAGACCACAAAACGACTGAAAAAAGATACAAAAATACTGCTATATTTTACTATATGTTTTTTATTTTATGATAATTTTCTTCAAATAGTTTCTCTCTGTGTTTCACCACACAGTCAGATTCCTCGTGTGTGTCGCCCCACCTACTAACCCTGAGTCCAGCAGTATTAAAGCGTCCCCTTTGTGTGCCTCTCAGGGTCGGCTGTACTACGTCCGGGTGTCGGCCTACAACATGAGGGGGTGGGGGCCTCCAGCCGCAGCTTTACCCCCCTCTGCTGTTCCATCCAGTGAGTCTGCTCCATCAGGACCCTCTTTATACACATTCAACGCATTCAACGCATTCAACGCATTCAACACATTCAACGCATTCAACACATTCAACGCATTCAACGCATTCAACGCATTCATCGCATTCAACGCATTCAACGCATTCATCGCATTCAACACATTCAACGCATTCAACACATTCAACGCATTCAACGCATTCAACGCATTCAACACATTCAATGCATTCAACGCACTCAACGCATTCAACAAATGCAACGCATTCAACGCATTCAACACATTCAACACGCTCAACGCATTCAACACATTCAAAACATTCAACGCATTCAACGCATTCAACACATTATACACATTCAACGCATTCAACACATTCAAAACATTCAACGCATTCAACGCATTCAACACATTCAACGCATTCAACGCATTCAACACACTCAACGCATTCAACACATTCAAAACATTCAACACATTCAACACATTCAACACATTATACACATTCAACACATTCAACGCATTCAACACATTCAACACATTCAACACATTATACACATTCAACGCATTCAACACATTATACACATTCAACGCATTCAACGCATTCAACACATTCAACACATTCAACACATTCAACACATTCAACACATTATACACATTCAACGCATTCAACACATTCAACGCGTTCAACGCATTCAACGCATTCAACGCATTCAACACATTCAATGCATTCAACGCACTCAACGCATTCAACAAATGCAACGCATTCAACGCATTCAACACATTCAACACGCTCAACGCATTCAACACATTCAAAACATTCAACGCATTCAACGCATTCAACACATTATACACATTCAACGCATTCAACACATTCAAAACATTCA
>NC_136910.1:1051252-1083752 GCF_949606895.1 Notothenia rossii | reverse complement strand
GTGATGAAGGGATGAAGGGATGAAGGGTTCAAGAGATGAAGGGATCAAGAGATGAAGGGATCAAAAGATGAAGGGATCAAGTGATGAAGGGATGAAGGGATGAAGGGATGAAGGGTTCAAGAGATGAAGGGATCAAGAGATGAAGGGATCAAGTGATGAAGGGATGAAGGGATCAAGAGATGAAGGGATCAAGAGATGAAGGGATGAAGTAACTATGGAAACAGGATATCACAGTAAAAAAAAGAGGATCTATTATGCACCTTTGAAACCTCCCTTTTCTCCCCCTCAGGTACAGCGTCTGCCCCCCCTCAGACCTCCCCCTCTCCTCCTCCTTCTTCCCTCTCTCCCCCTCTCCATCCAAAGACTTCCCTCTCTCCCCACTACTGCCCCTGGAGGACCTCTCCCCCCTCTCTCCAAACCTGAGGCCTCTCTCCCCCCTCCTGCCCCTGGAGGACCTCTCCCCCCTCTCTCCCCCCCTGAGGCCTCTCTGTAACCCCCCCTCCAAACGAAAGCTCCTCTCTCGCAGTCAGCGGGGGGGGGGAGGAGCGTACTTCACCCCTCGGTGGCTCCGGGGGGAGGAGGGGGGAGAGGGGGGGTCTCTCTCTCTCTCCGAGGGGGTGTACACCCAGCAGACGGACCTCCCCCCCCCCATCGACTCCCCCACCTTCGTTAGCCACGCCTCCTGCGTTCTGGAGAGCCGGAGGGGGAGGCAGCGGGGGGGAGGAGAGGGGGGAGGAAGGCCCCATGTTAGACGCATCTTTGTGGGGGGGGAGAGGGGGGAGGCAGCGGGGGTGTCTGTGGTGGTGGAGGGGGGGGAGGAGGAGGAGGGAGGCACACAGGAAGTGGATTCTGACGAGCAGACGAACGCTCAGGTGTCGGAGATTCTGAGCAGCTCGCTGTGAAGCCGGTGAGTTACAGGAGAGACGCTGGGAGGACGGGTTTCTGTTGGGGAGCCTGAACGCACCTCCAGAGGGGAAAGGGAGAATATCAGAAATAAAGTTAGAGTGAGATAAAAAAGTGAGATGATGAGAAAAAAAAAACAATTTGAGAAAAAAGCGAAATATAAGGAAAATTGACATTTGAGAAAAAATATCTAATGAGAACAAATATAATCAGAGAAACATTATACATTTGAGAACATGTTTTCATTTTGATAAAAAATGTGAAATGTTGAGGGAAATGAAATTGTGAGGAGAAGAAATTTAAATCATGAGAAAAAAATGAAATTCTGAAAAAGTAAAATTTGGAGAAAAAGAAAGATTTTGAGAAGAAGTAAAAAAAAATTGGAAGAAATATAATTCTGAGAAAAATGTGAAATTCGTTATTACAAATGTAAAAGACGTTATCATATGTTTACATGTTGTGTCCCTGCCTGCCATTGAATCGTTAGTTAAACCTCTCTTTGTGTTTCTTTCCCTATTTCACAGGCCCCGCCCCCCCCTCAGCTCTCCGCAGATTGTAAACTGAATAAAGTTGCTGGTTCAACTCTCCGACTCAGAGACCCACGGCTTCGACTGTTACAGAATAATCAATGCCACGAGAACCCAGCTCCTTCTGACGGACGCTTTGCACACGGACCAAACGCTGAAGGTGGACTTAATGTTTCACTCCTTCTTCATTTAAATATCTCACTCTGGATCTGTGGCATGGACTCTACTTGAAGTGAATGTGCAGTCTGTGTGCGTCTCAGTGTTTGATTTCTGCGATCTGTTTAAATGTAATTTTAATGGAGGGGTTATTGAACGGGCCCCTGGAGCTATGGTTTCATATTTCCTGTTGGAAAGTCAATCAAGCGACGGCGCAGAGGCTAAATATGATCACAAGAGAACACGAAAACACTCTGAAGTAAAACAAGAAACACATGCAATCAATTAGAACGCCACTCAAAGGCACTACAGAGAGACTCAACACCACCACAGGAGGAACTCAGACCACTACAGAGAGACTCAACACCACCACAGGAGGAACTCAGACCACTACAGAGAGACTCAACACAACCACAGGAGGAACTCAGACCACCACAGAGAGACTCAACACAACCACAGGAGGAACTCAGACCACTACAGAGAGACTCAACACAACCACAGGAGGAACTCAGACCACTACAGAGAGACTGAACACAACCACAGGAGGAACTCAGACCACTACAGAGAGACTCAACACCACCACAGGAGGAACTCAGACCACTACAGAGAGACTCAACACAACCAAAAAGAGATAAAAGATCATATCAAATCTACTCCTAAGATATTTTAAAAAGCTACACAACAACAGACACTAAAAGAGCTCAGAGGCCTGTACTACGAAGCTGGTTCAACCTAACCTGGATATGTTTGAGTTAGCCGGTTGGCCTAATCCAAAACATACGAGCTCTCTCTAAGCGGTCCTACGACGCTGGTTATCAAGTGGATCGCTCAAGCCAGCCGTGTCCTATCTAGTTAGGAGCGTTCACATGAAAGGGGTGGTATCTGGAGCATTCGACCAATCACAAGCATGGAGAAGCGTACTGACAGCGCAGCGTCATACTTCCTGAATGAAAAGTCAACTATAATATTAGACATATGAAGAAGTTAAACTTTAAACATCCATGACTTAAACACTTGATCCAGGATCAAAGCCACATAGCTGCACCTGCAAGGTGAATACAGCTGGTAACAGAACAAGTGTTTGAATGCGTACATGAACAGGTTTATGATATCACTGCCCCGTCTAAGACACCATCTGACTTTCATTACATTTGACTCGAGTGTTTCCTCAACTTAATGTGTTGCTTCAAATAATCCTTCTGCATCCAGTATGTGACACTGTGAGTGTTGCACGGCCAGATACGGCTCAGCTGACTCAGATAAGGAGATGATACATTATGATGTGATATGCCGCGGACTGTACTTAATGTTACTCTGATCCGGTTACTTATGTTGTGGCAGATATTTAAGTAAGCTTTCTTAACGCTAATGTTCTAATAGTCAGATTGCTCTGAAGATGGGAGGTGATATTCTATTCATGTTCACGTTCACACAGTCGGTGATTTCTGCCGGCCGTCTTTCCTGCAACGGCAGCTTTTCTGTATTTCCTTTCTCCTGTAATATGACTTGATCGCTTTAAACTCCGCACACTGAGCTCTGATTGGTCAGCAGGCAGTGCTTTCACTGAGTTGATCTCTTAGCCTGCAACCTAACCTGCTCCGGGGCAGGTTAGCCGCTCAGCATCAGTTACCATGGAGATCTAGCCTGCTAAAAAGAGGACCAGCTTCGTAGGACCGGAAACCCAGAGTTAACCTGAAGTTAGCCGGCTAAGAGAACATCCTGCTCCGTAGTATACCCCCCTGAAAAAGACTCAAAACAACAACAACAACAACAACAACAACAACAACAACACTATTAAGAGCCTCAAAATAACAGAAGGACACACAGAGACTACAAGGACACTAAGAACGACTTCTAAGAGACACAAAAACCCTAGAAAGAGATGCAGAAAGACTACAGACTGACTACAAACATGGTGGGGTTGGGGGGCTTGTACCCCTCTGTGCCCGGGGGTCCAATGTTTAAAGAAATGATAAATATAAATGGAGTCCCGCCTCAGTAACAGACGCTCCAAACCTTAAAGTATTTTTGTATTTCCTCGGCTGTTGACGAGTATTTTGTGGGCATGAAAAAGTATTTTGTATTTGTTGTTTATCGTCCGGTTTGTGCCTCGGCTAGTTCTGCATGGGGGGTCGGGGGGTCGCTTCAGTTTCTGTTTCCCCGTGTGGCAGCAACACAAGTCTTTTAAAGAGTTTTAATGTTTGCACATCACGGAATAAAAGCTAATGTTTTCTGACGCAGCGGGCGTTACCCGAGGCAGCTCCGTCCAAACGACTGTAAAATAAATGTTAGGAAGTTTTCATTTACATAAATTCACTTGAACTAAATTCACTTGAACTAAATTCACTTGAACTAAATTCACTTGAACTAAACCCACCCCACAGCGTGAGTCCTGCAGACGCCTCTTTATGTCATCTGAATCTATTTACTGTTTTGAACCAGGATGAGCCGTTGTGCTACGGACTCTTGTATCAGCGTGTTGGGCATTCGTTTTGGGCATTGTTGTGATTGTGATGGCGCTGCGCTCCTATTGGCTAGCGCTCCAACACATTGTAAGTGATAGGCTAAGGGGGCGGGACATCTCTAAGCAGTTGACCAATCACAAAAATAAAAAATTACATATTATATATTTTTTATTTGAACATTTGTCTTAAATTGAGGCACAAGGGTTAAAAAAAACAGAATGTGGATTTTTTTGTTTTTGTAATCTTTTTTATTTATGCTTTTGTCCGGTACGCCTGTACGGAAATAGAAAAAAGGCATTTGTGTATCCTGCACCTTTGGTATTGAATATGTTGCACGAAGAAATGAAACAGATCTCCAGAGAGGTCGTGGCGTTTCATATTTTAAACTTTTATCTGTGAGGTGAAGTTTGGACTCGTCTGTTGATGCTTTTGTTCTGAAATGTTAAGCACTTCCTGTTTCCTGTTCAGGTGTTTCCAAATGGCTCAGAAACTGTTTGTAATATTTGTGCATCTATTTATTTTGTCCCCACACAGACTGAGACACTATCTGTATATTTTTGCATCTTTATGAATCCACTCAGACTCTATTTATTCCAGGAAAAGGAACACATGTTGTTTTTTTGTTGTTTTTTATGGACTGCGTTTAAAACGTCTCCCGTGTCTTCTTCGTGCATTTTGCAACATGAATGGATGTGTTTGAAGAAGTGAAATAAAGCGTCTCAAGTTGGATGTCGTGCACTTAAACCGAGCATTGTCTTTTGTCAGAGGGGGAGGAGCTGAAGAGAGGAAGTGAAGGTGGACGATTAATAATCTTAAATCATTGGTTCCTTGAAAACACGAAGTCTGTTCGATGTTATTTGTATGAAGGTTTTTAACCGCAGGACAACACGCTGCATAACTGTCCGAGAAGGAGGGGTTATATCCTCAAACATTCTGGGATAGTTTGAGAAAAAAACTCACATTTAAGTGTATCCCTGCCAAGCCTGATGCATTCTGGGTATTGGAGTCCACTCTGGCGATGTCACCTGAAGAACGTGGCAAGTTACCGGCATCATTTCACCATTCCTTCATTCATTCATTCATTCATTCATTCATTCATTTATTCATTCATTCATTTATTCATTCATTCGTTCATTCATTCATTCATTCATTCATTCATCCATTCATTCATTCATTCATTCATTCATCCATTCATTCATTCATTCATCCATTCATTCATTCCTTCATTCATCCATTCATTCATTTATTCATTCATTTATTCATTTACTCATTTATTCATTCATTTATTCATTCATTTATTCATTTACTCATTTATTCATTCATTTATTCATGCATTCATTTATTCATTCATTCATTCATTTACTCATTCATTCATTCATTTACTCATTTATTCATTCATTTATTCATTCATTTATTCATTTACTCATTTATTCATTCATTTATTCATTCATTTATTCATTCATTTATTCATTCATTTATTCATTCATTCATTCATGCATTCATTTATTTCTCCATTCCTTTACATTTCAGTTGCTTTTAAAGAAAGGTATTTGTCGCATCTTACCGTAGTGTATTATCATTATTTTATTTATTATATTATATTTTAACGTTTTGTAATATTAGGAATAAGACTGTGTGTGTGTGTGTGTGTGTGTGTGTGTGTGTGTGTGTGTGTGTGTGTGTGTGTGTGTGTGTGTGTGTGTGTGTGTGTGTGTGTGTGTGTGTGTGTGTGTGTGTGTGTGTGTGTGTGTGGTGTCTGTGGTGTCTGTCTGTCTGTCTGTCTGTCTGTCTGTCTGTCTGTGTGTGTGTGTGTGTGTGTGTGTGTGTGGGTGGGTGGGTGTGTGTGTG
Source organism: Notothenia rossii (assembly GCF_949606895.1). Taxonomy (NCBI): domain Eukaryota; kingdom Metazoa; phylum Chordata; class Actinopteri; order Perciformes; family Nototheniidae; genus Notothenia; species Notothenia rossii. The sequence goes on along the minus strand of NC_136910.1, from coordinate 1,077,853 downwards.
TGTGTGTGTGTGTGTGTGTGTGTGTGTGTGTGTGTGTCACTCCCTCTCTAATGGAGCGTCTAAATGTTTCAATTGCTGCGCTTTGTCTCGACCATCAGAAGAAATCTCACAAACAACAAACTTTTTTTCTTTATCTCTCGGGCCGAGGTCACGATCTGTTTGTGTTGCATGCTGGGAGGCCGTCAGATTCAGCGTGAAGATTAAAAGCCACTCAAAGAAAGTCAAAGAGCCGTGATTTAAAACATGTGTCCGTCTCAGATCTGTGGAAAACGAGAGTGAAACGTCTTTGAAGATAAACCGCGGTGACGTCTTTACCTCAGAGCTCTCTGATCTGGATGATCAGGTCTCCACACAAGGAGCGGGCCTCGGTGTTCAGGTGCACAACACTTCACATAAAACATCACAACATACCAGCTAGAAGAAAATAAAAACAAGTCCTGTAAGAACTGGAGTTCTGCCAAGTCAGCGCTATATATCAGAATGAAAAACGATTGACGTTTCCCAACACCGTTATTCAGATCCAGTCCAAGCTGGTATGGTTTCTCTGTTCGTCCATTCGACACATTTCCACCAAATACATAAACATTGGACGAGTAGTTTTTCCATAGATCTCCTTAAAGACCGACAAACAACCTGAAAACATGACCTCCTTGGCCGTAATGTCCCAACCAAAGTGGGTCGTATCCCAACACCTTGATTCGGATGGGCTCCAAATTGTTATTGTTTCTTTCTTAGTCAATTATTCATATTTCCACCAAATTTCATGGCGAAATTAGATTTTCTTTAAACATCACATGTTAGACGCTTTTATCCAAAGAGACTTACATACTCAATACTGTGGACAATCCCCACAGGAGCACTTTGGGGTGAAGTGTCTCAGGGACACAACGACATGCTGACTGCAGTGGGGTTTGAACCTGTGCTCCCCTGATCCCAACACCAACGCTCTACCACTGCGCCACACGCCTCCATTAAACCTCCTGGCAAACCAAACAGTCGACCTCCTGAGGCAGAAAGTGCTGAAGAATTCAAGAAACATAAAGTAGATATATGATGGAAAACCTTTGAGGAAGTAATGACTCTGTTGTGTTGTGAGTATGTGGCCCAGGTGTACGTCAGCTAGTTATTCCCAGTTTTCAGATATAAGTGTTTCCACACGAGGTCCAAAGATTCAGTTTTAACGTCACACAGTCTTCTTCTTGATTTACTGTAACTATATCTCATGCACACAGCGTGGTGCCTTCAGGGCTCGCTGGTGAGTTTTCCCGGACCCTGAACGCCCCGCAGAGCGTGACCTGCTCTGAAGGCTGATATGGAAGTGAAGGATGAAAGGTTTACAAAGAGACAGGAAGTCTTATCTCACTTCCTGTGCTCAGAGATATGACGCTAACGGCACCCGTCACACGGAGAGTTACCAGCAAATGTTTTTTACGAGGTGGGGGGGGGGGGCTGAATAAAAACCATCAGTGTCCTTGTGTGGAGAATCCCTCTGCCATGAAGTTCAGTCTGTGTGCGTCTTTAATCAGTGTTTGATTTCTGCAATGTGTTTGAATGTGGTTTTGATGGAGGGGTTAGTCGATGAAACGACGGCACAGAGACTAAATATGATCACAAGATAACATAAAACTCTCAAATAACTCATTCGGTATCTTCAGGTCTCATTAGGTCTTATCAGGTCTTATCAGGTCTCATCAGGTCTCTTCAGGTCTATCAGGTCAGGTCTCTTCAGGTCTCATCAGATCTATCAGTTCTCTTCAGGTCTCATCAGGTCTCATTAGGTCTCATCAGGTCTCTTCAGGTCTCATTAGGTCTTATCAGGTCTTATCAGGTCTCATCAGTTCTATCAGGTCAGGTCTCTTCAGGTCTATCAGGTCAGGTCTCATCAGGTCTCATCAGGTCTCTTCAGGTCTCATCAGGTCTCATCAGGTCTCTTCAGGTCTCATCAGGTCTCATCAGGTCTCATTAGGTCTCATCAGGTCTCATCAGGTCTATGTAGGTCTCATCAGGTCTCACTAGGTCTCATCAGGTCTATTCAGATCTCATCATGGTCTCATCAGGTCTCATCAGGTCTCACTAGGTCTCATAAGGTCTCATCAGGTCTCATCAGGTCTCATTAGGTCTCATCAGGTCTATTCAGGTATCATCAGGTCTCTTCAGGTCCCATCAGGTCTCACTAGGTCTCATCAGGTCTATTCCGATCTCATCATGGTCTCATTAGGTCTCATCAGGTCTCATTAGGTCTCATCAGGTCTCTTCAGGTCTCATCAGGTCTCTTCAGGTCTCATCAGGTCACATCATGGTCTCATCAGGTCACACCAGGTCTCATCAGGTCTCATCATGGTCTCATCAGGTCACACCAGGTCTCATCAGGTCTATCAGGTCAGGTCTCTTCAGGTCTCATCAGGTCTTATCAGGTCTCATCAGGTCTATCAGGTCTATCAGGTCAGGTCTCTTCAGGTCTCATCAGGTCTTATCAGGTCTCATCAGGTCTATCAGGTCTATCAGGTCAGGTTTCTTCAGGTCTCTTCAGGTCTCTTCAGGTCTCACACACAGCGGCTGTCCTCACTCAAATGAACACCGGAAGATCCAAGAAAACAGATCATATTTACGATTTAAAATAAACAATAATTTAATCAAAAGATATTCACCATGGCAACAAATGATTTCATTTCAAACCTTTATTTAACCAGGTGAATCTTTCAAGGGAGACCTGCAGCATGTAAATCCTTTTCCATCAATAATTAATTCATCAAATGATGAGTGGTTAAACATTACTAATGGTGTTCCTCAAGGTTCTGTTTTAGGTCCACTTTTATTCTCCATATCAACAGTTTAGGTGAAAATGTGGATGAAGCTACTTTACATCTCTATGTGGATGATCCCGTGATGTACTGAGCAGGTCCCTCCATTCAGGAGGCTGGTGTTAAATTACAGGCTGTTTTTAACATTATTCAGACTCAGCTCTCTGAACTCAAGCTTCTTTTAAATGTTGATCAAACCAAGGTAATGCTCTTTTCTAAAGCTAAAAAGACTCCAGAGCCTGTTTTACATATTGTTACTATGCAAGGACAAGTACTCAAAGTGGTTACCTGTTACAGATACCTTGGTATCTGGCTTGATGATTGTCTCTCTTTCAAACTTCATGTCAATAACCTGCTTAAAAAGCTGAGGGTTAGGCTAGGTTTCTTTTTCAGGAACAAGTCCTGTTTCTCGCTTGAAGCCAGGAAAAGGCTCTGTGACCTTTTGACCTGTGCTGGACTATGGTGATCTGATCTATATGAATGCACCTGCCCATTGCCTGGTCAAGTTAGATGCTGCGTATCACAGCGCTCTGAGATGTGTGACAAACTGTAAAGCATTAACCCATCACTGTACCCTGTGTGCCAGGGCTGGTCTGCCTTCACTAACTGTACGGAGGCTCAGTCACTGATACATTTATATATACAAAGCCATGTTAGGGAAACTTCCATCCTACATCTGCTCCCTGATCTCACGGTGAATTGTGAGTGGCTACTGCCTGAGATCAAATGCTGTGGTTTTATTAAATGTGCAAACTGCTAGGACTGTCTTAGGGAAGATGGCTTTTAGATGAGCAGCTCCTCTGTCTTGGAACAGTCTGCAATTGAAATGTAAACTGAGCAATCTGGTGTCACTAAATGTTTTTAAAGCTCGGTTGGATGCTACTCAATCAGAAGCTGTTGGTCCCTGCTCATGTGGATAGTATGTGAATTGTAATCCCTGTAATGATGCTGTATGAAGTCCTTTTTGTTGTTCTGTTTATGTTTGTATGTTTCATGTGGAACTACTTGAGCAGGTCTCCCTTGAAAAAGAGATCAATGATCTCAATGGATTCAGCTGGATAAATAAAGGCTTGAAATGAAATGATGAATCTAAATAATAACTCTGAGTTCAGTGTGGCTCTAACAGAGAGACTCAATGCAACCAAAGAAGTCGTTGAAGCCTCAGCCTCGTAATAATCCAGAGTCTGAACTCTGACTCTCAGGATGCTGGATCAACACTCGCAGTGAGACTGAAACCTCTTTGATCCACAGAGAAACCGTACAACTGTTAAATACATGGGGCGAAGCCTGCAAGCTGGTTCAGGCATTCAACTGGACCAACCAATCAGACACTAACACGTGACACACCTCGTCCCTCTAACAATCAACCAATCAGACACTAACACGTGACACACCTCGTCCCTCTAACAATCAACCAATCAGACACTAACACGTGACACACCTCGTCCCTCTAACAATCAACCAATCAGACACTAACACGTGACACACCTCGTCCCTCTAACAACCAACCAATCAGACACTAACACGTGACACACCTCGTCCCTCTAACAACCAACCAATCAGACACTAACACGTGACACACCTCGTCCCTCTAACAACCAACCAATCAGACACTAACACGTGACACACCTCGTCCCTCTTACAACCAACCAATCAGACACTAACACGTGACACACCTCGTCCCTCTAACAACCAACCAATCAGACACTAACACGTGACACACCTCGTCCCTCTAACAACCAACCAATCAGACACTAACACGTGACACACCTCGTCCCTCTAACAACCAACCAATCAGACACTAACACGTGACACACCTCGTCCCTCTAACAACCAACCAATCAGACACTAACACGTGACACACCTCGTCCCTCTTACAATCAACCAATCAGACACTAACACGTGACACACCTCGTCCCTCTAACAACCAACCAATCAGACACTAACACGTGACACACCTCGTCCCTCTAACAACCAACCAATCAGACACTAACACGTGACACACCTCGTCCCTCTTACAACCAACCAATCAGACACTAACACGTGACACACCTCGTCCCTCTAACAACCAACCAATCAGACACTAACACGTGACACACATCGTCCCTCTAACAACCAACCAATCAGACACTAACACGTGACACACCTCGTCCCTCTAACAATCAACCAATCAGACACTAACACGTGACACACCTCGTCCCTCTAACAACCAACCAATCAGACACTAACACGTGACACACCTCGTCCCTCTTACAATCAACCAATCAGACACTAATACGTGACACACCTCGTCCCTCTTACAATCAACCAATCAGACACTAACACGTGACACACCTCGTCCCTCTAACAACCAACCAATCAGACACTAATACGTGACACACCTCGTCCCTCTAACAACCAACCAATCAGACACTAACACGTGACACACCTCGTCCCTCTAACAACCAACCAATCAGACACTAACACGTGACACACCTCGTCCCTCTAACAACCAACCAATCAGACACTAACACGTGACACACCTCGTCCCTCTAACAACCAACCAATCAGACACTAACACGTGACACACCTCGTCCCTCTAACAACCAACCAATCAGACACTAACACGTGACACACCTCGTCCCTCTAACAACCAACCAATCACATTCTCCTAAACATGCCGCTCTATTTAAGCTGCCAGGTCTTCCTGCTCTGCCTCGCTATGCTGCCACTGCTGTGTTCACTTGCTGAGGGAGGGAGTTCCTGAGCCCCCCCCCCCCCCTCTCTCTCTCTCTCTCTGCTGCTGGTGCAGTAACTGTGTGAGTCAGAGAGGTGGGGAGGGAGTTCCTGAGCCCCCCCCCCCCTCTCTCTCTCTCTCTGCTGCTGGTGCAGTGACTGTGTGAGTCAGAGAGGTGGGGAGGGAGTTCCTGAGCCCCCCCTCTCCCTCTCTCTGCTGCTGGAGGTCCCGCTGCACACAGAGAGTCTTCAGTCCGGCGGAGAGACATGAGAGACGGTGGCGACCTGCGGGGCTCAGAGCCCCCCCTCCGGGACCCCTGAGCACTTATCTGTCATCATGTTTATGAGGAGCCTGTCCCTCTGACCCGGGTCCCTCTCTTGGTGAGTCATTACGTGCAGGTCTTGGATACTTTACGCGTGGTTCCCTGCAGGATTAGTGTTCAGATGGAGCCCTCCCTCCCGGTGCTGCTGGTCCTGCTTCTGTCTCTGCCTGTCTCCACAAGTCAGCACTTCTTCCTGCTGCGGCCCAGCGACCTGATGCCGGTCCTGGAGCTGCAGGAGAACCCGGACCCGGAGCTGGACCCCCGGGAGAAGGACCTGAACGAGACGGAGCTCCACAGCGCGCTGGGGAGGCACTTCGACCCGGAGATGATGTCCCTGTTTCCCCGGGAGGAGGACCAGGAGCAGGGGCTGCTGCCCAAAGAGCTCCAAGACCTGGACCAGGACCTGGACCAGGACCTGGACCAGGACCTGGACCGGAAGCAGAAGAAGAAGAAGAAGAAGAAGAAGAAGCTGCGCCGGCGGCTCCAGCTGTGGGCGCGCACCGGCTGCCCGCTCGTGCACACATGGACCGACCTGGGCACGCGCTTCTGGCCCCGGTACGTGCGCGTGGGCAGCTGCCGTCGACAGAGCTCGTGCTCGGTGCCGCGGGGCATGTTCTGCAGGCCCGCGCGCTCCTCCAGCCTCACGGTGCTGCGGTGGCACTGCGTCAGCAGGGGGGCGGGGCTAAGGTGCGCGTGGATCCCCGTGAACTACCCCGTCATATCAGAGTGCAAGTGCGCGTGCCCCACCTGAAGAAAGACTCTGTGCCGAAACCAGACTTTTATTATTTTCTATTTTCTATGAAGAAGAGAGACTTCCTGCAGCGGGTCCACGAGGAGGGTTCAGGGGTTTCTCTCACGTCATTCGATGCTCTTAAGATGTCTCAAAGTCAAATCCCCTCATTCTAATATGACATTATTTTATATTAATTGTTGATGCATTCATGGTTTTATGAATTTGGTGAATTTGAACGATAAATGAAAATAATTTCAACAATATTTATTATTTTATTTAGATGCCTTAAAGGGCAAGAAACTGAAGTAAAAGTTAAACACAACTAAAATATTGAGTTGAATAAAAACTGTTATTTAGTTTCTGTTAAAAGTCAATCAAAAAAACTCACTTTTATTTTGACTGAAGAGAATATTCTGTATAAATTTAGTATTCTAAAACAGCGCTCTGTGTGACCTCAGGTGTTAGTGATGAGGTGTGACCTCAGGTGTGACCTCAGGTGAGTGATGAGGTGTGACCTCAGGTGTTAGTGATGAGGTGTGACCTCAGGTGTTAGTGATGAGGTGTGACCTCAGGTGTTAGTGATGAGGTGTGACCTCAGGTGTTAGTGATGAGGTGTGACCTCAGGTGTGACCTCAGGTGTTAGTGATGAGGTGTGACCTCAGGTGTGACCTCAGGTGTTAGTGATGAGGTGTGACCTCAGGTGTGAGTGATGAGGTGTGACCTCAGGTGTGACCTCAGGTGTTAGTGATGAGGTGTGACCTCGGGTGTGACCTCAGGTGTTAGTGATGAGGTTTGACCTCAGGTGTGACCTCAGGTGTTAGTGATGAGGTGTGACCTCAGGTGTGACCTCAGGTGTTAGTGATGAGGTGTGACCTCAGGTGTTAGTGATGAGGTGTGACCTCAGGTGTGACCTCAGGTGTTAGTGATGAGGTGTGACCTCAGGTGTGACCTCAGGTGTTAGTGATGAGGTGTGACCTCAGGTGTTAGTGATGAGGTGTGACCTCAGGTGTGACCTCAGGTGAGTGATGAGGTGTGACCTCAGGTGTGACCTCAGGTGAGTGATGAGGTGTGCTGCTTGTGTTCACACTGAAGGGTCAGGAGCTGCAAACAGAACGTTATGTTTCTGTTGAATCAGAATGAATGCTCAGACGCTGGATAATAAAGAGGTTTAAACCCGAGAGAGTGTTCATGTGTCTGACCGGTAGCTCTCTCTGCAGATACTCTAATACTCATACTGTAATACATCTCTGAGTTCAGTTTATTCAAGCTTTAAACACTACATTACCCAGGATCCCCAGCTGCTGGTTCAGAGGGGGGAACCCTTTAAAATGATTCAAAATCAGAAATGTTATCAGGTTTATAACAAAGTGACATTTATATAGTTGCAGCACACTGAGTTTAAAGCTCTTCCTGCAAAATGCATCCTGGGAGTTGTAGTTCATTTCTTCACTTTTGAAGTCCACAGGCTTCTTTGACCGTATCATATAAGCAGATGTTATTTTTCCTCACCTGTCCACCAGAGACACCTGCTGGTGATCAACTCCAGCTTCCACCTGTAGGCTCGGGGATAGTTCTCTAATCATCACTCAATGTTCTTTGTAAATCTGTGGAGTGATGAGGCCGAGCCTAGACGCCAAACTCTAACTATATGCTGCTTCTAATAAACATGTTAAGAAAGTCGTGAGTTGTCTGACTGAAATATCTTTAAATGCATCTTCATGTTTCCGTTTCAGGAGTAATAGTTAAAGCTGCATCTCAAACCAAACTCCATCTTAAGGTCAGATGTTTCTAATAAAGATCTTTTTGAGCAACTGGGACTTTATTTATTTATTTTCAGTTTAATGTTAAGCTCCATTTGAACAATGTCAACTCTCTCTTTCTCAGGTTCAGGTGTTCTTAATGCTGCACCTCATACGACCCCCCCGACTGACTCTTCACATCTCTCATATTTCTACCTCCAAATACTCAAAGTAAAAGTGACACGTTTGGAGTATTTTTGGTACTTTATACTTTATTTGAAATCCCTTGAAAATGGCAGAGAGGCACGCGGGCTGCGAGGAGGCGGAGCCAACACAGGCTGCGAGGAGGCGGAGCCAACGCGAGCACCGGATATCAGACGGGAAAACATATTTACAAAAATAAATTAACACATATTTCCAAGAGACACTGTGACGGTTATTAAAATGGTATAAAACGGTAGATAGGCGCGTAGGGAATGTCAGCTTTACATCGAATCTGTGCGTAGTGCAAGAAATACTGTCAGTAATACAAAGATAAAGTTATGAGTCACATTCAACAGCTTCGGTCCGGAGGACGACGACCAACATAAACCTTCACTTGTTTGGAGTTTGAACACAGATTTAAAAACAGGTCCAATGCACCACAACCAATTAACCAATTAGTTAACGAGCAGCAGGGGGGGGGGGGGCGCTCGTTAAGACGGAGGAACCCAGGCACTGGAATCCATCTGCAGTGAAACCCCTCACACCTGGTACTAAAACACAGTCTGCGATCAGCTGATTCGACCCGGAGCTTCCTGGAGGTCTAAAGCTGCCATTATATTAACAATAAATACATATAGATTATTTCTCGATGTATTGACAAATTTAAAGCAGATTTTACGTCTTAATGTATTTATTTTTCGATAACCTGCATTTCTTTGATTATTGAATCTTTAATTAAAAGCTATTTCTTATTTACAGTTTGATTATAATGACAGCTTGAGTCCCACATGTCTGTTGGGGCTCATTATGGGATGGCGCAGTCACGTGATGTATATCTTTCAGACTGTGTTTTATTATAAAGTGTAAACAGGGTTCAGTGTTTCTGTACGGAAGCCCTGAAGGACAAACTGATTTTTTTTCTGGTTTTAAATTGTTTTATCTCCTGAATTAAAAAAACTGTTTCCATGGATAAGATTTCTATGTATTTTTTAAATTCGGAAAAAAGTCCAAATTTTGATATTTTGAAAATAAAAGATTATCGGAATGTTTTTTTTTTACCTGTAAAAACAATCATTGTAGCACCGATAGGGTTAAAATATAGAATACAATTATTTAGATCAGGCTCTAACTAATTCATCACCAGACCTTGTTTATCGTTTTGACCCTCAGGGCTTCCATATGTTCGGATCCGTCCTCCGTGTTTCTTTACTGTTTGTTATCATCACTGAAAAACCACAGAAATGTTCAGGAACAGGAAGTCCCGCCCCCTGCGACAGGAAGTGATGTAATAAATGTCCTCACCCCTGAAGGACAAACGGATCTATGTTATTTAATCCATGGACAACATTTTGTTTTGTTGAAAAGTTGGGAAAAAAGTCCAACTTTTAAAAAAACATTTTTGGGGAATTTTGAAAAAAAATATCCGAGGATTTTTTTATCACCAGTTTTGTTGATCTTTTTGTCCCTCAGGGCTTCCATACTTCCACATCTCAGTCTCTCCTTGGATCTGTCCTCCGTGTTTTCTTCTTCTACTCTTTACTGTAAAACCACAGAAATGTTCAGGAACAGGAAGTCCCTCCCCCTGCGACAGGAAGTGATGTCACAGCAGTCCTCAGCCCTTCAGAGCGCTGAAGAAGCCCTCGCTGGTGGGCGACTCCTTCACCGTGACCGTGATGAAGTTGGCGGTGACGTCGGTGACGCAGACCGTCTCCATCCGGCTCCTCTCGGGCCTCCAGTCCGTCTCCGTGTCCGACGCCGCCCCCCCGCCCCCCCCCCAGGCCGGGCCGCGGCACGATGGAGGCGGGGAACATGGCGGCGCCGTCGTCCGTCTCCGAGTCGCTGCTCGTCTCGTCCGAATCTCCGGTGCTGAGTTCGTTTAGTTTCCTCTCCGCGGAGCCACTTCCTGTCTGACTGTCTGCTAGCTGCTGCTCCACGACTCCGCCCACGTTGAGTCCGCCCACTTTGACTCCGCCTCCTTTCACGATGGCGCCGCTCCGTAAACTCGTTCTGGCGCCGCCCTGCAGGCCGCTGCCGGACGCCGCCTTGCTGACGCTCTGAAACAACAGAAACACATCTTTACTTTTCTATGTAAATATATGATATCTCATCTTATCTTATCTTTGGCAGACTTAAGGTGATTAATGTGTGTTCTGATTGGTTATAATACTACTTCCTGTACACATGGTATGATAAAGTGACTCTGACCCTGACGCTCTGCAGGTTGAGGGCTCGGAGGCTCAGCGCCTGATTGGCTCGTTCTCTCGGTGTCGTCGCTGCCTTGGAGACGATCAGCTGTTTCGCGTCCGGCCTCCTGAGGCTCAGAGACCCCGCCCCCCCCCCGTGGCCCCCCAGCTTCAGCGCCTTACTGGGCCCCGTCCGGCTGTGGGAGGAAGAGGAGGAGGAGGAGGAAGAGGAAGTCCACATAGAGGCCTTGGAGGCGGAGGACTCCTCTCTGGAGCGACTCAGGCCGGTGTACGTGAAGCTGGCCGGCTGCAGGGGCTTCTTCACAGCGGGGGGGCGGAGCATCTGGTGGCGAGGAGGAAGAGGAGGAGGAGGAAGAGGAGGGGGTGATGAAGAGGGAGGAGGAAGAGCAGCTCTGGATTTGGCTTGTCTCAGCGCTCGGATGTCCGGGTGCAGCGGCTTCCTCCCTCGCTTCTTCTTCAGTATTACGGGAGGCTCTGGTTTGGCGAGGAGGATCTGGGGTCGCTTCACTGGGCCTGGCTGGAGGCGGGGCTTCTTAGATGACTCCTCCTCCTCCTCTTCATCATCATCATCATCCTCATCATCCTCCTCCTCTGAGGAAGAGGAGGAGGATGGAGAGGGGGAGGAGAGGCCGGAGCAAGAGGAGGACGACAAGCGGCCATCTTTAGTGAGGGCGGGGGCAGGCTGTGGAGAGAGAGAGAAACATGAGGAAGAGGAGGAGGAGGAAGAGGAGGAGGAGGAAGAGGAGGAGGAGGGGGGAGAGGAGGAGGAAGAGGAGGGAGAGGAGGGAGAAGAGGAAGAGGAGGAGGAGGAGGAGGAGGAGGAGGAGGAGGAGGAGGAGGAGGAGGATGAGGAGGAAGAGGAGGAGGATGATGAAGAGGAGGAGGAGGAGGAGGAGGAGGAGGAGGAGGAGGAGGAGGAGGAGGAGGAGGAGGAGGAGAGAGGAGGGAGAGGAGGGAGAAGAGGAAGAGGAGGAGGAGGAGAGTAAATGCAGTTCTGGGTGTCCCTGCCCTATCTGCAGTGCGCATGTTCGAGATGGTCCGTCATATTGGAAAACTCAATGTTCTTCATTTTATTTAAAATAAAATAAAATAACAAAATATTTTTGTATAAATATTTCAGACGTTTTTGAATCGTGGATGCACGATGCAAATCAGGCAGCCGTCTGGACGTCAAGTGTCCTATTAGAGTTGCCGTATGGAGTTGTCCAATATGGCGGACCATCTCGCACATGCGCACTGCGGATCGGGCAGGGGGGCGGATCGGGCAGTGACCAAGCCCCCAGGAAGTGCGCCGGACTCTGATGAGAATATTTGTGGTGGCCAAACGGCGGTACTACACTTCCTTTAGGTTTTAGGTTTAAAAACATTTGTTCCTCAAGTTGTAAAATGTGCTCATAACGTTATTCTGAGAGTTAGTCCCTCTGCATTATGAACGCGCATCTAACCCACGGGACCGCGCCGCCCGGCACGTTCATGTGACGTGTTACACGTCACATGAACGTGCAATAAGAACGGACCCATATCGCCTTACTGCACACGGAGCTGTAATAATGGATATATTGCACATCTTTGTAGTAAAATATTATACTACATGGGCTGTATGATTAAATCTAGTATTAAATAAAGTTAATATTACCGACATAGATTAACGTCCCTGTAGCTTCTTATTGCACTGTATGTATATATATGTATATATATATATATATATAAACATATATATACATATATATGTACAACCCATACAAGTATCATGCTAAATGAAGCTCTGTTGCTTGGATATCACTAGATCCTGTTATCAGAGTAATATAAAAGTACATAACGATTTATGTCTAAATTAGCATAATTACTAGCTAGCCGCTAGCTGCTAACTGCTGCCTCGTTAATATCAAATCCAACATAATAACAATCCAGTAGCTTGCTGTCATGAACGTGCGGTGCTGTTACGTGTACAAATTGACGTGCTTAATGTGAACGAGCCTTTTGGGGGGCGTGGTTAAAGTTGCGCATGCGCATACGGGTACTTCTCAGGCATGCTGGGTAATCTGTGACGTTTCGCTCTCTCAAAAGTTGGACCATTGTCATCATGCGCCAATGAGGAACTCTCATAGGAATGAATGAGGCCCCGCCTCCCACGCTGTATCCAGTTCTTATTATACATCGATGGGAGTGACCGTGGTTCTGCAGAGAGTTAGGCATGCAGGGAGGAGGAAGATGAGGAAGATGATGATGAAGAGTTACCAGGATCTTCCTCGGTCTCCCTCTCGGTCTCTTCCCTTTGGTCTGGAACAGAAGCTCCTTCTCCTGCTCTCTGGAGAGGAGACAGAAAGAGCTTCCACAATAAATAAATACAAAAACAAACACTCTCTCTCACACACACACACACACACACACACACACACACACACACACACACACACACACACACACACACACACACACACACACACACACACACACACACACACACACACACACACACACACACACACACACACACACACACACACACACACACACACACACACACACACACCTCTTGTGGAAGGCAGCCAGCAGTCTGGGGTCCAGGATGTTCTCCTCTGGCTCCCAGCTGTTGTGCCTGAAACCAATAAGACATCAGTTACTCGTAAAGCAAAGACCTGCTAGCTCTCATCACGTGTCCAGTCCTTTCCTCATTGGACTGAATGTATCTACGTGTTATTACTCTGTGTGCGTTGGTGATAGGGTTAGGTACACTTCACCTTGTGACCACCACGCTGCTATACCGGCTGCAGGACACTGTAAACATGTCAGTATGCATGAACACTAACATGTGTTCCCAGCTCTAATGGGCGTGACCCGGCAGAGCCTGCAGACGTGAGTACAGGTGTGACAGCCGCAGGAAGCATACACATATCTCACAATAGGCCGTTTAAAATGTGTTTAAATGCATGCATGTGACCTTCAGTAGTTACACTGGTACATTGGGTATAACAGCTGCAGGAATAATGTTCATATTTCACGATGTGCATGAAAATAAACACAGTATCCATGGCTACAGTTGAGTTCTGGTGTGACAGCTGCAGGAGCTATGTGAACATGTCAATAAGCATGAAAGGAAACCCTCATGTCCCAGCTCTCAGATGCATGTGAGCCAGTAGATTCTGCAGAAGCTACTACAGGTGTAACAGATGCAGGAATAATGGAAACATGTCAATATGAATGAAAACAAACATCGCATTCCCAGCTCTAATGGATGCATGTGACCCGGCAGAGCCTGCAGAAGAGAGTGCATGTGTGTTGGGTATAATAGCTGCACATATTCGACGATGTGCATGAAAACAAACACAGTATTCCCAGTTTTAACCCAGTTTCAATGCGTGCATGTGACTGGTGCAGCAGCTGTGAGGGGTATCGGGTTTCCTGCTGTACATATGTATTGTTTATATTAGTTATACACCTTCTAAAAAATGCGTTTCTTTCTTTAAATTCCCGTTAAAATGCCTTGAGTCCCCAGTTCGTGTTGAATAAAGTCCCTGAAACCCCGCTCATTGTTTGGGGCCATTTCTCCATGTTATTTGCTGTTAGCATGTCGGTGGCTAACAGCTAGCTACTCACTTTGAGGACCATCCTCTCCATTTCACCAGGTATTCACACTTCCCCTGCGGACACAAACACACACATGTTAGGGGGCATGTTAGGGGAGAGGAGCGAGGCCTCCCGGAGCCCTTCTGCCCGCAGAAAGCTTACCTTTCTCGGCCGTTTGCTGAGGATGCATTCCGCATCAAAGACCTGGCCCACTGTGACCCCCTCCATTATCCACTGCGCGCTTTTTACCCTCCCCGGACACCGTACCTCCGTTACTGTGTAATGTCGCATTTGTTATCTTTTTATTTCACCTTCACCGGACACCGTAGATCAGTTATAAACACATGTACTACTTTATTATTATGGTTTATTATTTTTTGTGTTACAATAACAACATTATTATCGTAGAAACTGATCATATGATATGGAGTAATTAATTAATAGGTATTTAATGTTATCATAGTTTACCTATTTAATGAATAATAAGGCGAACAAATATTATCATCATTGTTTTTTTTACACATTTAAAATAAATAACGCAATCAATAAATTACAAGATAATCATCGTGTGAACTCTTTATTATTATTTTAATTATTATGCATTTTTTAATTGCATTACATTATATATTGTGTCTAACTATTTCCTATGTTATGTAATAAACATGTTGAATTGCACCTGTGATATTATCAATCCTTTACTTTGCTTTCTTTTAATGCTCTCATATTTTGCACTCGTGTTGTTATTACTTAACCCTTTCATGCATAGGTCACTACAGTGGACAGCATTTAAAGGTGTTTTCTTGCATTGTTTTTTTTTGCATAGTGCCACTAAGTGGAAAGTCAGTGTAAGTGCATGATAAATGTCTCCAAACCAAGATGGACCACCGAAAGCCACATGGACCAAGTCACCTGCCGATATCCTACCAATCCTTTTATGGAAAGCGTCCCCTGCAGGTATAAAAAATGTGGTGACATCAAGTAACAACTTAGAGTCATATAATTCATAAATGATCAAAGTATTGATTTTATGTTTGTAGGAAATCATGATTAACCACCTGTACACTACAGTGGACGTCATGCATCACTGGCTATATTTCAACTACAATGAATACTGGTACTGCTGCTGTTGTTCCCAGGGCCGTCCCTCCCTACAGGCAGATCATGCAGACTGTGTGGGGCCTCACCTTGTGGAGGGGGCCACACCTTGCGGAGGGGGGCCTCATCTGAGGCGCACCTATGCGCTTATGTGTCGCAATTAGGGTGGCGCGGCACGGTTTCGCCGCTGCGAGGCTCCACTAGCACTCATCAAATAACTGTGCATGGGGCCTCAAATTGGCCCCTGGCCCTGGTTATTCTTGAAAATACTTCATCTGCAAAATGTTTTTGGGCCGTAAATCAATATACTTATGTTATTGTTATTTTAATGTCATTTTAAGTTTGCACATCTTTATTTATCATTTTTTCAAAATGTACATCTCTTCAGTTCAAACCCTGAACGCATACTGTCCACCTGAGTGGACATATACAAATCTATTTGAAAAAACTAGATACAAAATAAATAAAGTTCAAATCTTGTTTTTCATGCCCCAAGAGCAATACAAACACTTGGTAAAAAAATCCTGACTGAGGTTTTCATAATTCATGCATGAAAGGGCATGGCTTAGTTAAATACTCGATTCTGATTGGTCCATTGGGACACCTGCCCTTTATATAGACCACCCTCAGAAGCCTCTTCTTAGGACCAGAGATGCGAGCTACACGACACCGAGTTGGACCTCTGACGTTACACCAAAGAAGCAGGAGAGTAAAATATCATAACATGGTTAAAACAGCACACTGAAAATATATAAAACCCAACATTAATTTCAGATGAAAAGCAGTTCTGAAAAGATGTGTTTTGATGTAAACATGATGTTTAATGTAGATTTGAAAGGATGACCTTTTCTATAGCTAACGAACCTCGTTTAAAAACTGCAGAATTTAAGATTATAGTGGGTTTTAACAAAATCCCTCACATATTATAACTGACGACATGTTATTCATTGACACGGTTCCTTAGTGAATTCGGTATACATTTGATCATGACTAGATAACGATTAAAATGCCTGAAGATGAGTGTTTTGATTTGTGGTAATGTAGTATGTGTCTTGCAGTAACACGCCATGTCCAGCAGGTGGCAGCACACGCCTTTAATCGTTGGTCTGCAGCCTGCCATAACAGCAAAGGAAGAAGAAGAAGGAGGAGGAGATGTGTGCGGAACCTTTGTGCTCTTATCTAAAGGGGGACTTGATTGAGTGTTGCACACATCTTATGTATGTTATGTATGTTCGCTGCTGTGTTTCCGATCAGCTGTTATAACGCAGGATTCATCTTTCTGAGGTAAAGGCTTGTTTTGTATGATCTATAACTGAAGAAACGTGTGTTTATAATGTATTTCTGTTAGTATGATGAACCAGGATACCAAACCTGTGACTCCTGCAGGTCAGAGGGGTTCATGCACTCTTTGTATTTCCAATAAAAACATGTTTAATCACTATTTATTAAGTTTAACTTCATCTTTCATGTGGATTTGACTCGTTGTATAACAGTGGTTTAGGTTACTGTTAACAAAGCTGACGAGCGTCGTTTAAAAACTGGAGGATTTAAGATTATAATGGGTTTTAACAAAATCCCTAACATATAAGAATATAAATGAGGACATTTTATTAATAAACATGATCTGCTGGTGAATTCGGCATACGTTTGATCCACTAACAAATAATTAAAATGCCTTTCTTTAAGTAGTTTCACCGAGGGACCGTCAATACATTATAGCTTGGATAACACAGATCCAATGTTATTTTGAAAGCTTCCTTGCTCTAAATATGCTTAAACAACTATATTAAATGTGTGTTATGTGGCATTATAACATTCAACAACCTGTTTAATCACTATCTGTTCATCTAGACATCATCTTTAATGTGGATTTGACTCGTTGTATAACAGTGTTTTACGTTACTGTTAAAACAAGTGAAAGAACCTCCTTTAAAAACTGGATAATTTAAGATTATAATGGGTTTTCACAAAATCACACACATATTACAATATAACTGAATACATGTTATTAATTAACACGGTTCTTTCTTGAATTCGGCATACATGTGATCCCTTTAAGGGGGGGGGGGGGTTACCTTGGTTGCTGATTGGCTAATGGTTACAAAAGCCAAAACATCGTTATGACATCATGTGTCCCACAGAGGGGACACATGATGCAGAAGAGACATGTGTCCCCTCTGTGTAAAGAGAGTCTCTTTACACAGAGGGGACACATGTTGATGTAGAAGAGACATGAAGAAGAGGACCTTTAAGATTGCATGCTGATTATTTTTATTTGTATATTTCCCCCCCAGGCGTGTTGCCCCCCCCTGGTTTCCCCAATGCTGTTCCAGCTGCTGCGCGCCCCCCTCTGCGGTTCCCCCTCAGTGTTACCTCGATGCGTGCGGTTGCTGCGCAGCGCCCCCTGTAGGACGCCTGCGATGCGCCCCCCGTCTCAGACCAGAGGCCTGAAGACCCGGAGGACCCGGATCCAGGAGGAGGAGTGGAGGAGCCGGAACAAAACGCTGCTGATTTACATCGCTGCCGCCGGCGTGGGGATGATCGGCCTATCGTACGCCTCCGTGCCTCTCTATAGGCTGTACTGCCAGGTGGGCGGGACTTAAATGTCTCTTATTATTCAATTTTTAGGCATATGTTATAGGTCTCAGATATATAATAATAATACATTTGATTCACTTTACAGAGGGGACAAAAAGGAAATCAAATCAAATATGAAAGGTTGAATTAGAATATTAAAACAGCAACACAACATTATTCACGCATGAAGACTGAAGAGGTGTGCTTGGTGTGTTTTGAAGGTGGGTGGGTCAGTGCAGTCTCTGGTGTTGTTGTTAACATTGTTGTTGTTGACGTCCCTGCAGGCGACGGGGCTGGGCGGCGCGGCGACAGCGGGGCACGATACGGAACAGGTGGAGACGATGGAGCCGGTGAAGGAGAGGATCCTGAAAATCACCTTCAACGCAGACACTCACTCCAGCATGCAGTGGAACTTCAGACCGCAGCAGAGCGAGATCTACGTGAGGAGGCAGAGTTCAGACTTTGAAACATACACGTTGTATTCCTGTCATTAAACTGTGAAGGTGTGCAGAGCTCAGTAAGACTCGCCTCCTCAAAAAGCATTTCACATGGTTACGATACAACTCTCAGTCCTGATCCGTCTTGGTATACATCTCCTGTTTCCTCCTGAGAAATGCCACCAGGGAGTTTTGGCTGATCGGGGGGGCCGATGTGAATATCAGCGTATTCTAATTACCGTGCTGATTAACTACAGCCCCCCCACCTGGAGTTTCACTCCACACAAAACAATACATTTGCACACACACACACACACACACACACACACACACACACACACACACACACACCTACACACACCTACACACACACCTACACACACACCTACACACACACACACACACACACACACACACACACACACACACACCTACACACCTACACACCTACACACCTACACACCTACACACACACACACACACACACACCTACACACACACACACACCTACACACACACACACACACCTACACACACCTATACACACACCTACACACACACACACACCTACACACCTACACACACACACACACACACACCTACACACACACACACACACACCTACACACACCTACACACACACCTACACACACCTACACACACACACACACACACACACACACACACATACACACACACACACACACACATACACACACACACACACACACACATACACACACACACACACACACACACACCTACACACACACACACACACACACCTACACACACACACACACACACACACACACACACACACACACACACCTACACACACACACACACACACCTACACACACCTATACACACACCTACACACACACACACACACACACACACACACACACACACACACACACACACACACACACACACACCTACACACCTACACACACACACACACACACACCTACACACACACACACACACACCTACACACACCTACACACACACCTACACACACCTACACACACACACACACACACATACACACACACACACACACACATACACACACACACATACACACACACACACACCTACACACACACATACACACACACACCTACACACACACACACACACACACCTACACACACACACACACACACACACACACACACACACACACACACACACACCTATACACATACACATACACACATACACACACACACACACCTACACACATACACACACACACACACACACACACAACAATTAATAAATAGTAAAGTGTCAACGGGAGAAGCGATCAGACGTTATGCGCTTCGGGACGTTTCTTCCCTTCTCCCGTGAACATTTGAATGGAGGGGGGGCCGAGGAGCCGGGGCTTCATTTCCCCTTCTCTGCACATTTAAAAAAACGTTACTTTCAAGCTACGGTCTGCACGACATCGGAAACCCACTTTGAAAACAGTAGGCAGAGGTTTTGCTGTTTTGACCCCCCCATGGTTTCAAGCACTTTGAAAACGGTAAGAAAGACTTTGTGCACGCCAAGAACGCTCTGCTCTGTCCTGTCTCCGGAAGGAAAGCATCTCACAAAATAAAAACACACGACTCAACCGCTCCTAAAACCAGTCCCGCAGGTCACCAGCAGGGGGCGCTGAAACCAACAACTCATTCACACTTTCGCAAAATAAAAATAATTATATTGGATTATACTCGATACACGAATGTTTCAAGATCGTTTAATACCAAAATAAATATTTGGACAAAGCCCTAGAAATAACACATTTAACAGCCGACATATCGGGAGTGACAAGATAAAAACTAACATGTTTTATTTCTCTGTAACACCAGCTTCCTGTCTGTAAAATGTACTCTGAAATACTGGTACTAGGTTATAAAAAGCTGAAAGGTTTATTCTTATATTCTTATATTCTTATATTCTGCAGGTTGTTCCCGGAGAGACGGCACTGGCGTTCTACCGGGCGAAAAACCCGACAAACAAACACATCATCGGGATCTCAACCTACAACGTGGTGCCTTTTGACGCAGGGCAGTACTTCAACAAGATCCAGGTACTTATGCTTTATACTTTATAAGAATCATTTCAGTAACCGACAGATAGAGAAATCAGACTGAACGCCTGATACTCTGTTCCCTGAACGCCCCTCTCGGTTCCCTGAACGCCCCCCTCTTATACTCTGTTCCCTGAACGCCCCCCTCTGATACTCTGTTCCCTGAACGCCCCTCTCTGTTCCCTGAACGCCCCCCTCTGATACTCTGTTCCCTGAACGCCCCTCACTGTTCCCTGAACGCCCCCCTCTGATACTCTGTTCCCTGAACGCCCCTCTCGGTTCCCTGAACGCCCCCCTCTTATACTCTGTTCCCTGAACGCCCCTCACTGTTCCCTGAACGCCCCTCTCTGTTCCCTGAACGCCCCCCTCTTATACTCTGTTCCCTGAACGCCCCCCTCTGATACTCTGTTCCCTGAACGCCCCTCACTGTTCCCTGAACGCCCCTCTCGGTTCCCTGAACGCCCCTCTCGGTTCCCTGAACGCCCCCCTCTTATACTCTGTTCCCTGAACGCCCCCTCTGATACTTTGTTCCCTGAATGCCCCTCTCTGTTACTCTGTTCCCTGAACGCCCCTCTCTGTTACTCTGTTCCCTGAACGCCCCTCTCTGTTCCCTCTGTTCCCTGAACGCCCCTCTCTTATACTCTGTTCCCTGAACGCCCCCTCTGATACTTTGTTCCCTGAATGCCCCTCTCTGTTACTCTGTTCCCTGAACGCCCCTCTCTGTTACTCTGTTCCCTGAACGCCCCTCTCTGTTCCCTCTGTTCCCTGAACGCCCCCCTCTGATACTCTGTTCCCTGAACGCCCCCCTATGATACTCTATTCCCTGAACGCCCCTCTCTAATACTCTGTTCCCTGAACGCCCCTCTCTGTTACTCTGTTCCCTGAACGCCCCTCTCTGATACTCTGTTCCCTGAATGCCCCTCTCTGTTACTCTGTTCCCTGAACGCCCCCCTCTGATACTCTGTTCCCTGAACGCCCCCCTCTGATACTCTGTTCCCTGAACGCCCCCCTAACGCCCCCTCCCTCTGTCCTCCCTCGCAGTGCTTCTGTTTCGAGGAGCAGCGTCTGAACCCCCACGAGGAGGTGGACATGCCCGTGTTCTTCTACATCGACCCGGAGTTTGACGAGGACCCGAGGATGGCTCGAATCGACACCATCACGCTGTCCTACACCTTCTTCGAGGCCAAGGAGGGGCAGAAAATCCCCCTGCCCGGATACAGCTACAGCTGAAGGGGGTGGGGGGGGTCACCTGCCCGGATACAGCTACAGCTGAAGGGGGTGGGGGGGGGTCACCTGCCCGGATACAGCTACAGCTGATTTGGGGGTCACCTGCCCGGATACAGCTACAGCTGAGGGGTGGGGGGGGTCACCTGCCCGGATACAGCTACAGCTGATTTGGGGGTCACCTGACATTGTTAACATTATCCTGGGTCTCAGAGCGAGAGGAGAATAACATCCATGACTCTGTGCTTTTACTCTGAAATACAGCCACTGAAAGGGCTTTTATTCTGAAAATCAACGGCTTGTTATACACAGAACATAAAACAATTCATGAATTAGGTCGGCCACTGTTTCATTGATTTATTTAAAGAATACAATCTAAATACACAGCTGAGTTTTCCTGCATTTCAAAGCGAGCCTGAACTGCTTCCTGTTTCTGAAGATGTTTGTTTGTGTTGATCTGAGAGACTGTAAATATATATAAATCAATAAATCAATAAATCAATATTACTGATATTACTGAGGAGAACTGTTCCACAGACTGAAGCTGATTCAATACATTATGAAGAAAACGGAATATAGACGTCGCAGATTATGACGTCCTCTCGTGTTCGGGATCGATGTCGACTTCCTGTTCTTTCACATCTTATAACTTCTTTCTCATATCAACTTGTTTTCTTTCTTTTGTTCTCATAAAGGACCCTGGGCTCTGGTTTCAGACAGAGGGTGAAACGAGAACTCTTTAAATGGCTATTTTATATTTAAATATTAAAATCATAGAGAAAGAACGTGTTTTCTTTTTTCAATTCTTTCTGAATTCTTCTGTTTGGGTTTCACAGAACATCTGAAATACTGCAAACAAACCAAAAGAACACTTTTCCTCAGAGAATAAAAGAATATCCTGAGAAATATGATAACTTTATAAATAAATAAAACGTTGTCTTAATGCCTTTAACAAAAAAAAAGTCTGTTAAAAATGTGTGTGTGTGTGTGTGTGTGGAGGTGTACGTGTGTGTGTGTGTGGAGGTGTACATGTGTGTGTGTGTGGAGGTGTACGTGTGTGTGTGTGTGTGTGTGTGTGTGTGTGTGTGGAGGTGTACGTGTGTGTGTGTGTGTGTGTGTGTGTGTGTGTGTGTGGAGGTGTACGTGTGGAGGTGTACGTGTGTGTGTGTGTGTGTGGAGGTGTACGTGTGGAGGTGTGTGTGTGTGTGTGTGTGTGTGTGTGTGTGTCTCTGTCTGTCTGTCTGTCTGTCTGTCTGTCTGTCTGTGTGTGTGTGTGTGTGTGTGTGTGTGTGTGTGTGTGTGTGTGTGTGTGTGTGTGTTCAGCCTTCAGGTCATTCACTGACGAACGGATGACATTTGAAAGCACACACTCCTCAGGATGTCTTTTATTTAAACACACACACTCAAGGACACACTAATCTGAATTTGCACAGTTGTCACATGAACGCAGCACGAGATGTTTTGAAATCTCTCTCAGACGTTTCGGCTCAAAGATCATCCCCGTCTGAAAAGTGAAGGTTTTAATCGATGGTGAAAGACAGGATTTACTTCAAATATAAAAGAAACAAAAAAGTGTTTCTTAAATATCCTAAATATGAAATATACGTTTTGCATCCGTTTGATTTTAAAGTTATTATAAGTCAAACTAAATACTTATTTCAGTTCTTCTAACTGCACTGTTCAAAGCCCACGGGACTTCATTTGAGCTCAGTAGGGTTTCATATTCTGAGAAAACAATCAGATTAAAGCGGTTTATTTTACAGGAAAGATTCCCAAACGTAAGGAAACAAAATCAATATTAAAATTAAAATCTAACTTAAAAATATCCATGTTGTATCTTCCTTCATTTAACACTTTAATCATATTTATGGATTCAATTCAGATATAATTCTCGGTTACTCTTTCCTGAAAGTTAATCTATTAAATAATCAAAGTAAATACATTAAATAAATCTATAAACGATATATCATTCCATGTGTTTTTAATCAAAAAACACCCGTCCTTGGTGCTAGCAGCTCTGAGGTCGGTGCGAGGCATTCAGGTGTAGTGGGAGAAGCGGGCGTCACGGCTCGGGCAGGCGGTAGGCGGGGGGGTGGGCTCCCTGGCGCAGGCGTCCGAAGCAGGCGAGCAGCAGCGTGATGGCTGTGCTGACGGTGGAGCTGACCCCCGCCTCGCTGCACAGCAGGGGGTTCACCTCCACCAGGTCCACCGCTGACAGCAGGCCTGCCACAGGAAACACAATGATACCACGTTTTATACAAATACGGTTTTATAACCTTTTATTTAATTTGTTCATCTCAGTTTTTCTAATCTCCTTTGGTCCTTTAGTTCCTTACATCAGTGTGTGTGTGTGTGTGTGTGTGTGTGTGTGTGTGTGTGTGTGTGTGTGTGTGTGTGTGTGTGTGTGTGTGTGTGTGTGTGTGTGTGTGTGTGTGTGTGTGTGTGTGCTCAGTCAGTAGGGGCTTGGACTGTGAGCTGTAGGGTCGCCGGTTCAAGTCCCCGCACAGACCTAAATATGGAGTGTGCACTGCTTCTTGGAGAGGTCCCAGTCCACCTCCTGCCCTGCCGTGGTGCCCTTGAGCAAGGCACCTGGTACTAAGATGGGTTAAATGCAGAGAACACACGTCACTGCATGTGCTGTGTGCTCTGACCCTTAAAGAGGGGTCCACCCTCTGATTCTATCTATAAGCTTTTTTGTAGAAATGTCTGAATTTCCACTCGAGCTTATTTAAAATATGTTTCCAAATGTATGGAGTTTTTCCACCAGACATTTTTATTTTCTATTCCCTGGATGTTGAGGTCAAACGCTTTCTGTACATCATAGTTTTTTCACAAAATCTGATGATATTTAGCTTTTTTCCCACAAACTTTTTTGAGTATCTAATTACGGAATTATCTTTTTTAATGTTATCCTGCAACTGGATGACTAACGGTACCTCTGTATGAGCTCTGCTTTCTGCCCTCCCACTTCTACTCATTTTGTCCGTTTTTTGGATGGATACGCTGTGTAATTGTTGAAATAGTAGAATACATAAAAAAAAGAAAAAAAGAAACGCCCTTTTAAAAAGATCAATTTTGAAAAAGCTTATCAAACCAAGTGTATGAAAGTTACCGGTCTGTGCGATGTGCTCTGCGATGTAGACCCCCTCCCGGTACGTCAGCCCGCCCGCCACCGGGGTCCCGGTTGCCGGCGTCACCGACGGGTCGATGGCGTCCACGTCGTAGCTCAGGTGGATCGGTTTCTTCACTCTGAGCAGAAACACGTTTAATGATCAGATTCCTTTCCTCCGTCTGGGAGACTTCACACTTTTTATTTTTTCTTGATTTATTGGTTTTCTCCAGACGTGACGACAACAAGAGAAGATACAGAGTACGAATGCAGGTGCTATACAAAAAAAGATGACAAAACAATAATGATAATAACCATTAAAAGACCCTCACAGTCATAGCAATGAAAAAAATCAACCAAAACACACAACGACATGAAAGGCAGAAACAGAAAACCCCTCATTTGCATATTTTAAACATTAGCTGTTAGCAGTTAGCCATAAGCAGTGTAGCTTAGCCGTAGCATGGCCATAGCATAGCCGTAGCGTAGCCATAGCATAGCCGTAGCGTAGCCGTAGCATGGCCATAGCATAGCCGTAGCCGAAGCTTAGCCTTAGCGTAGCTTTAGCCGTAGCATAGCCATAGCATAGCCATAGCGTAGCCGTACCATAGCCGTAGCATAGCCGTAGCATGGCCATAGCATAGCCGTAGCGTAGCCGTAGCATAGCCGTAGCATAGCCGTAGCATGGCCATAGCATAGCCGTAGCGTAGCCGTAGCATAGCCGTAGCATGGCCATAGCATAGCCGTAGCATGGCCATAGCATAGCCGTAGCATGGCCATAGCATAGCCGTAGCGTAGCCGTAGCATGGCCATAGCATAGCCGTAGCGTAGCCGTAGCATAGCCGTAGCATAGCCGTAGCATAGCCATAGCATAGCCGTAGCATGGCCATAGCATAGCCGTAGCGTAGCCGTAGCATAGCCGTAGCATGGCCATAGCATAGCCGTAGCATGGCCGTAGCATAGCCGTAGCGTAGCCGTAGCATAGCCGTAGCATGGCCATAGCATAGCCGTAGCATGGCCATAGCATAGCCGTAGCGTAGCCGTAGCATAGCCGTAGCATGGCCATAGCATAGCCGTAGCATGGCCGTAGCATGGCCATAGCATAGCCGTAGCCTAGCCGTAGCATAGCCGTAGCATGGCCATAGCATAGCCGTAGCATGGCCATAGCATAGCCGTAGCGTAGCCGTAGCATGGCCATAGCATAGCCGTAGCATGGCCATAGCATAGCCGTAGCGTAGCCGTAGCATGGCCATAGCATAGCCGTAGCATGGCCATAGCATAGCCGTAGCATGGCCATAGCATAGCCGTAGCATGGCCATAGCATAGCCGTAGCAAGGCCATAGCATAGCCGTAGCCGAAGCTTAGCCTTAGCGTAGCCGTAGCATGGCCATAGCATAGCCGTAGCATGGCCATAGCATAGCCGTAGCAAGGCCATAGCATAGCCGTAGCCGAAGCTTAGCCTTAGCGTAGCCGTAGCGTTACACATCTGTAAAAATACGTTTTTGTTGTTAAACTTGATTAAATCCAGTTTTCTGAAGATGCTGTTTGTCAGTCTTCCTGAGGAACATTTTATAAAGCAGTTTATTTGAATTAAGAGGTTTGGCGTTCAACAGCTGACTCTTAAATCTGAGTTGCAGACTTATAAGAGAGATAGAGATAGGCCTGTTTTTGTTATTTTGATTTATTTTGTTTGGCACAATCTCCTTTGTCTCCTCCTCCTCCTCCTCCTCCTCCTCCTCCTCCTCCTCACTAGAGGAACATTTGTTGGCAGTATTCTTTGTTTAAAA
>NC_136910.1:1028752-1043752 GCF_949606895.1 Notothenia rossii | reverse complement strand
GGGCCCTAAGCGAGCTTTGGCTTGGGGTCCCCCCTCACTCTAGCGCGTTCTCACTACACACAACACGGAACCAACTTTTGTCTTATCATGTTAGCATAAGCACACATATTGTATAAATAAGCATGTAAACACCCCGGACCTAACCTCCTCTAGGGGGGTCCTCACCTCCTCTAGGGGGGTCTGGGGGCATGCTCCCCCGGGAAGATTTTTTTTTTAATATTGTAGTTAAAAGCATCAATCTGGTGCACTTGGAGAGCAAAATTAAGAGATCTATGGATACATCTCTCAACACCCAGATGAAACAGAAATGTAAACAGATTTTTCTTTATGGATATTTTAAAAATCACTTAAACTATATTCTTGTTTTGTCATATAGTATTTCATAACTGTTTTTCATTTATTCTCTCTGGCTGTCCATCTCATAATGTTTACATAGAAACTAGCTGTCAATAGGAATATCATTCAGAAGAATTATAATTTCTTGCAAAAATCTGTCACAAAAAGAGGTTGCATATTTAAATTCAGGTGTTGTTATGGCAACGTCAGTGGCCAAACAGCCACATTTACTGCTGCAAATACGTTCAAACATGCTGTTGACATGTAAAGCAGTGGCAACTATGCCACCATTTCAACTGACTGTTTCTCAGAAATACTGTCACATAACATCAGTGTTGGGACTAACGCGTTACTGCAACGCAACTACTTTTTGCGGTAACTAATAGCATTACTAGTTACCTATTCCCATTAAGTAACGCCGTTCTAGTTACTGTGATTTAAATGGGTGCGTTACTGCGGAGCTGCCTGCACTGGGTGTGTGTGTGAGGAAGTCCGTGGATTGGTCAATTTGGACCAATCAGCGGGGGCTTAAAGTAACGGCTCCGCGGACGTAACGTAACGGCTACTGGCCATTCCTACAACACAGCAACCAGGAAGTAAACAATGGACAATGACGTATCTCCAACGAGGCGTTTTGGGGAGGTATTTTCTGTGTTAGAGTTTTACTCGCTACAGGGTGTACTTTGAGGGTTTTGACTCTGCACACCGTTTACATGCATGAAAACCTTCATAACACACAAGGGGACAGGTAATAACCGGAAAAGCATGACATGGGACCTTTAACAAATAACTATAAAACAATAATACTGCAGAATAACAAAATTAATGCTCTGAAACCCACCTATCTATCTATCTATCTATCTATCTATCTATCTATCTATCTATCTATCTATCTATCTATCTATCTATCTATCTGTCTGTCTCTCTCTCTCTCTCTATCCATCTATCTACTTTGAGGACGATAACTATCCTAACTCACTAAACGATCTTTGGCTGTTCCCTCTGATGTTATTCCCATAGAAACAGAAAGAGAGTGAACCATCTCAACGCATTATATGATCTTTGTCAGCCGCTGTTCTTTTCTCTTCCCTCCGCACGGTGACGCTGTTCCCCACGGATATATAACCAATAACCACCTGCTGCGCTTTAATTACAGCAGGAGCTCCGACAGGTAAGTTTGTTTTATTTAGTTGTTGTCAGTTTGTGGACTTTAAGAAGATGATTCTCTGTCAAACGAGACTCTTTGAGTGACGCAGCGGCAGTTACGCTCCGTCGCTTCCAACCGGAGTTTTGTAACTAAAAACAAACCGAAAACTGTCTTTATTTGAGCTTTTACAGTTCGTTTAAATAACAGCAGCTGTTCTTTTAGGTCTTGACTGTGAAAGACTCGCCTTGCTTTGAGTCCTACTGACGGTAAGAAGTTTAATCTGTGATCTTCTGCTGTGTTTCATTGTGTATATATTTTGCTTTAGAGCTAAAGCTAACGTTAGCTCACCTTAGTTCAATTTTCGCGGGGCCCCGCCCATAATGGACTGTGATTGGTCAGCTGAGACGTCATTTCGCTCAACTCCGCGCTGATTGGCTTAAAGAAAAGAAGCCCTTTTAAACTAGTTAAATGACTGAAGACACGTGGGTGAGAGTCCCTCTAAAATAATATATAAATTATAATTCAAGGGGAGATTCTTTTTTTTAATCAATATGTTAAAATATAATAATTCTAATTAACATATTAATGGAGTAAACAAAGAGAGGGGCGCTCACTATCTAATAAATAATAGTAAATAAATTGTAAGAAGGAAAAGCAAATAAATCATGACAATCCATCATTATTAATAAAACAGAAATAACAATAAAATCGTAAAAAAGGCAAATAATCTGCTTCTGAACAGAGCATGTGTTTGTCCTCCTGCTCCAGGTGCTCCTGCTCTTTGCTCCCAGAGAAGGAGGCGCATCTCTGGATGTCTCGCCGCAGCCTGAGGCTGGAGGACGGGCTGCTGGAGCGGAGCCTCCCTCCCAGCAGCGCCTCCTTAAGCGGGGGGAAGGCCGACTGGAGGAATAGCAGGTGAGGAAGAGGAGGAGGATGAGGACCTATATATTATTATTGTAAAGATAATAACAATAATGCATATGTATTTTACTTGTCTACTTTCTCTCCTCCTCTCCTTCTCCTCATCCTCCTCCTCCTGCTCCTCTCCCTCTTCCTCTCCCTCCTCTCTCCTCCTCTCCCTCCTCCTCCCCCCTTCAGGCAGTTGAAGCCCCGTCGCTCCTCCCTCCTCTCGGCCTCCTGCTCTTCCTCCTTGCTGCTGCCCTCCCCCCGCTCCTCCCTCCTGATGCCCTCCCCCCGCTCCTCCCTCCTTAACAGCAGCGTCGTTTCGGATGCCTCCCTCCTCTCCTCGCTGCTCGATGACTCCTCGGTGCAGGAGAGCTCACTGGTCCACGCCTTCTGGGGTAAACACAGCACCTCCTCTTTTATATTGGTGGGGTGTGGGAGGTAGTGGAGTACAAATACTTTGTTACTGTATTTAAGTACATTTTTCAGTACTTTACTCCACTGCTTATTTTTCTGAAAACGTTTTACTTTGACTTCTTACATGTTGAACTCAAATACCTGAACTTTCTACTTCTCACATGTTGAACTCAAATACCTGTACTTTCTACTTCTCACATGTTGAACTCAAATACCTGTACTTTCTACTTCTTATATTTTGAACTCAAATACCTGAACTTTCTACTTCTCACATGTTGAACACAAATACCTGTACTTTCTACTTCTCACATGTTGAACTCAAATACCTGTACTTTCTACTTCTCACATGTTGAACTCAAATACCTGTACTTTCTACTTCTTATATTTTGAACTCAAATACCTGAACTTTCTACTTCTCACATGTTGAACTCAAATACCTGTACTTTCTACTTCTTACATGTTGAACTCAAATACCTGTACTTTCTACTTCTCACATGTTGAACTCAAATACCTGTACTTTCTACTTCTTATATTTTGAACACAAATACCTGTACTTTCTACTTCTCACATGTTGAACACAAATACCTGTACTTTCTACTTCTTACATGTTGAACTCAAATACCTGTACTTTCTACTTCTCACATGTTGAACTCAAATACCTGTACTTTCTACTTCTTATATTTTGAACTCAAATACCTGTACTCTCTACTTCTTACATGTTGAACACAAATACCTGTACTTTCTACTTCTTACATGTTGAACTCAAATACCTGTACTTTCTACTTCTTACATGTTGAACTCAAATACCTGTACTTTCTACTTCTTACATGTTGAACTCAAATACCTGTACTTTCTACTTCTTACATGTTGAACTCAAATACCTGTACTTTCTACTTCTCACATGTTGAACTCAAATACCTGTACTTTCTACTTCTTACATGTTGAACACAAATACCTGTACTTTCTACTTCTCACATGTTGAACACAAATACCTGTACTTTCTACTTCTCACATGTTGAACACAAATACCTGTACTTTCTACTTCTTACATGTTGAACACAAATACCTGTACTTTCTACTTCTTACATGTTGAACTCAAATACCTGTACTTTCTACTTCTCTCATTTTCCAAACAGGCTGGTTCCTTTAGTCTGAATGTGTGTTTGGTGGCGTGATCATTATTATTTAGAGTCATTGCGTGCCTATTGATTTGAACACGATCCGTGTATCCATCATTTCCTGGTCTTCTCTAAAGAAGAGGGACCAATGGAAACGTTGTCATGTTGCCGTTGGTCACCATGGAAACATTCATTAGATAACAATGACATTATTGTTCTATTAATATAAAGGGAGGTCAGGTACTCTTTAAAACAGCTGCTAGTTATGGGTACTTTTTACTGAAGTACATTTCAAAGCCTCTTTACTTTGACTTGAGTAAAGAAGTTTAGTCAGTACTTCTACTTTCACCAGAGTATTTTTAAACACGAGTATCTGTACTTCTACTTGAGTAAAGGATGTGTGTACTTCTACTTGAGTAAAGGATGTGTGTACTTCTACTTGAGTAAAGGATGTGTGTACTTCTACTTGAGTAAAGTGTGTACTACATCTCTGGGTATTGAACTAAGTAAATTCTGCTTTCTGTTTCAGGTCTGGATCACGACAACGACTCCACAGGTGAGTCCATTATCATTAAAACATACTAATTATTATAATAAATTATTAATGTATTAAAAGATAATAATAAAAAAAATACATTACTTATAAAACATAAAAGAAAGACATACATTCCTAAATGAGAAATCAATTAAAATATATATATTTGTAATGAATCTGTTTCTCAGAGAGCACCATCATCGGGGATCAGAGCACACTGTTGGCCGACTGCACCCTGATTGGCTCAGAGGGAGCTTTGGCCCCGCCCCCCAGCAGGAGTCACTGTGGAGACTACTCGCCGCTCTCAAACAGGAAGGAGATCCTCACCAAACACACCTGTACCCCCTCCTCCCCCCCCTCCCCCTCCTCATCATCATCAGAGGAGGAGACCC
Source organism: Notothenia rossii (assembly GCF_949606895.1). NCBI lineage: Eukaryota > Metazoa > Chordata > Actinopteri > Perciformes > Nototheniidae > Notothenia > Notothenia rossii. The sequence goes on along the minus strand of NC_136910.1, from coordinate 1,038,904 downwards.
CCCTGGTGTACTGCAGAGAGAGGAGGAGCAGGACAGGTGAGACAGGAAGTCATTCTTTCACAATAAAACGTCGCTGTGATATACATTCTGAAGCCAGCTTTATTCTTTGAGAATGTTTCAGTATTTTTGCTGAATTTAATATTACGTCTCTGAATATGACCCCTTCCTCACTTTAGATTATTCTAGACTCTTTATTGATCCCAGCTTGAGTGTGGTGACTATTGCCACTCAATATCACCTGGGATTGGCTGAACTGGGTACCTGTGGAATGTACCTGTGGAATGTACCTGTGGAATGTACCTGTGGAATGTACCTGTGGAATGTACCTGTGCAATGTACCTGTGGAATGTACCTGTGGAATGTACCTGTGGAATGTACCTGTGCAATGTACCTGTGGAATGTACCTGTGGAATGTACCTGTGGAATGTACCTGTGGAATGTACCTGTGGAATGTACCTGTGGAATGTACCTGTGGAATGTACCTGTGGAATGCCAGGAGACGTGTTGTTGCCCCATCACGCCATCTAGTGTTCAAATAACAAAACATTCTAATGGCTGCAACAGTGAGTACTTGTTACCTGACAGCAGCTCTCACCTGTTTGTTACCTGTCTCCTCTGCAGGTGTGCTCTCCTCTCTGTGGAGGGGGGTGGTCTCTCTGCTGGCTCTGATCTCTGCTCACCTGACGCTGCTGAGACGCCACCATGTCACAGGTACACACACACACACAGACATACACACACCAACACGTGACAGGTACACACACCAACACGTGAGACAGGTACACACACCACGTGAGACAGGTACACACACCAACATGTGACAGGTACACACACCAACAGTGACAGGTACACACCCCAACATGTGACAGGTACACACACCAACAGTGACAGGTACACACACCAACAGTGACAGGTACACACACACCAACATGTGACAGGTACACACACACCAACATGTGACAGGTACACACACACCAACATGTGACAGGTACACACACACCAACATGTGACAGGTACACACACACCAACATGTGACAGGTAAACACACACACACCAACATGTGACAGGTACACACACACCACGTGAGACAGGTACACACACACCAACATGTGACAGGTACACACACACCAACATGTGACAGGTACACACACACCAACATGTGACAGGTATACACACCCACGTGAGACAGGTACACACACACACCAACATGTGACAGGTACACACACACCAACATGTGACAGGTACACACACACCAACATGTGACAGGTACACACACACCAACATGTGACAGGTACACACACACCAACATGTGACAGGTACACACACACCAACATGTGACAGGTACGCACACCAACATGTGACAGGTACGCACACCAACATGTGACAGGTACACACACCAACATGTGACAGGTACACACACACCAACATGTGAGGGGTACACACACACCAACATGTGACAGGTACGCACACACCAACATGTGACAGGTACACACACCAACATGTGACAGGTACACACACCAACATGTGACAGGTACGCACACACCAACATGTGACAGGTACACACACACCAACATGTGAGGGGTACACACACACCAACATGTGACAGGTACGCACACACCAACATGTGACAGGTACACACACCAACATGTGACAGGTACACACACACCAACATGTGACAGGTACACACCTAAAAGTGTAAGCATCATAAACACATTATTTTGTGACATCATCCTAAATCCCACGGAGGAATCCCATTGGCCCAGGGAGATGGTGCCTTCAGGGACCAGCAGGTGTTTTGCATGCCTCCATGTGTATGAATGCTTCCTGTTGCAGGTGTGCTGCAGCGGTGCAGCGCCTCCTCCGTGCTGCAGCTGAGGAGAGCTGCAGAGCGCTGCGTCAGCGTGCTGCGCTCACTGCTGCCTCCCTCTGACCACACACACACAGGTACTGCCAACAGGTGTGTGTGTGGGGGTGCACTGGTGTCACACAGGTGCATGACATCATATCCACGCTGTTTGGTTTGTGGGGATTTAAACACACAAAGGGCCCCTTTCAACATTTAGTTTCCCATGATGCTTTGGGTCTCACCTGTTCTCGTGTGTCCCTCCAAACAAATGTGCTGCACCTCTCTCACTTTGGCTGTTGCCATGACATGATGCAAATCACACACACACACACACACACACACACATTAAATCCTGCCTGTGTTGCAGTTCGATCTTCTGCAGTCATGACCCCGTCGCAGCAGCAGCATCCCAGCGCATCTCTGCGTGAGTTTTTAAATTAACACACACACACACACACACACACACACACACACACTCTGTAATGTTGATCTCCTCACTCGGATAAAGAACATCCCAAAATGTAGGAATCTTTCTAATTTCTCAGGTTTTTATTTATAAATTATTTCTAAACAAGTTCATAGAAACTTTGTCTCTTTCGTCTCGAACGTGCAATATTTGACAGAAACTCAGATTGTTTTGACGTGACGTGAGTTTACTGCTTTTAAACTTGGAGTTATCCCCCATCATGCATTGCGTTTAAAGTGATTATCCTCCATGCACACTGGAGGTATTTATCTCCTCCTCTTCCTCCTCCATGTTTGTTTCTCCCGCTCCTCGCATGTTGGATCAGATGAGAATCTTTTAATTGCATTTCCTTTTTGCTCCGTCTTCGTTAACTCCTGCCAGCCCCCCCTCTCTCTCCTCTCCTCCCCTCTCTCCCCTCCCCCTCTCTCTCCTCTCCTCCTCCTCCTCTCTCTCTCTCCCCTTCTTCCCTCCCCCCCTCTCTCTCCTCTCCTCCTCTCTCTCTCCCCTTCTTCCCTCCCCCCTCTCTCTCCCCTCCCCCCCCTCTCCTCCTCCCCTCCCCCTTCTCTCTCCCCTCCCCCTCTCTCTCCTCTCTTCCTCCTCTCTCTCTCCCCTCCTCCTCCTCCCCCCTCTCCTCTCCTCCCCCCTCTCTCTCCTCTCCTCCTCCCCTCTCTCTCCTGCCTCCTCCTCCTCCCCCCCTCTCTCTCCTCTCCTCCTCCCCTCTCTCTCCTGCCTCCTCCTCCTCCCCCCCTCTCTCTCCTCTCCTCCTCCCCCCTCTCTCTCCCCCCCTCTTGTGAACCTGTATGATGTATGAAGTGTGTGTGTGTGTGTGTGTGTGTGTGTGTTTTCTCCAGGTGGGTCAGCAGATGATATGTTCAGGTGTCTCCACAGACGCTGGCATCACATGACTTCCAGAGTCCTGCTGATGTGGCAAGTTTTCATTTTACTTTTATTTAGTCTCTTTCTAATCACATGTAGTCTCTCATCACATGTAGTCTCTCATCACATGTAGTCTCTCCACATGTAGTCTCTCATCACATGTAGTCTCTAATCACATGTAGTCTCTCCACATGTAGTCTCTCATCACATGTAGTCTCTAATCACATGTAGTCTCTAATCACATGTAGTCTCTCCACATGTAGTCTCTCATCACATGTAGTCTCTAATCACATGTAGTCTCTCATCACATGTAGTCTCTAATCACATGTAGTCTCTCATCACATGTAGTCTCTCATCACATGTAGTCTCTCATCACATGTAGTCTCTCATCACATGTAGTCTCTCATCACATGTAGTCTCTCATCACATGTAGTCTCTCATCACATGTAGTCTCTCATCACATGTAGTCTCTCATCACATGTAGTCTCTAATCACATGTAGTCTCTCATCACATGTAGTCTCTCATCACATGTAGTCTCTCATCACATGTAGTCTCTCATCACATGTAGTCTCTCATCACATGTAGTCTCTCATCACATGTAGTCTCTCATCACATGTAGTCTCTCATCACATGTAGTCTCTAATCACATGTAGTCTCTCATCACATGTAGTCTCTCATCACATGTAGTCTCTCATCACATGTAGTCTCTCATCACATGTAGTCTCTCATCACATGTAGTCTCTCATCACATGTAGTCTCTCATCACATGTAGTCTCATCACATGTAGTCTCTCATCACATGTAGTCTCTCATCACATGTAGTCTCTCATCACATGTAGTCTCTCATCACATGTAGTCTCTCATCACATGTAGTCTCTAATCACATGTAGTCTCTAATCACATGTAGTCTCATCACATGTAGTCTCTCATCACATGTAGTCTCTCATCACATGTAGTCTCTCATCACATGTAGTCTCTCATCACATGTAGTCTCTCATCACATGTAGTCTCTCATCACATGTAGTCTCATCACATGTAGTCTCTCATCACATGTAGTCTCTCATCACATGTAGTCTCATCTCATCACATGTAGTCTCATCACATGTAGTCTCATCACATGTAGTCTCATCACATGTAGTCTCATCTCATCACATGTAGTCTAATCACATGTAGTCTAATCACATGTAGTCTCTCATCACATGTAGTCTCTCATCACATGTAGTCTCATCTCATCACATGTAGTCTCATCACATGTAGTCTCATCACATGTAGTCTCATCACATGTAGTCTCATCTCATCACATGTAGTCTAATCACATGTAGTCTCATCTCATCACATGTAGTCTCATCACATGTAGTCTCTCATCACATGTAGTCTCTCATCACATGTAGTCTCTCATCACATGTAGTCTCTCATCTCATGTAGTCTCTAATCACATGTAGTCTCTCATCTCATGTAGTCTCTAATCACATGTAGTCTCTCATCTCATGTAGTCTCTCATCACATGTAGTCTCATCTCATCACATGTAGTCTCTCATCACATGTAGTCTCTCATCACATGTAGTCTAATCACATGTAGTCTCTCATCACATGTAGTCTCTCATCACATGTAGTCTCATCTCATCACATGTAGTCTCATCTCATGTAGTCTCATCACATGTAGTCTCATCACATGTAGTCTCATCTCATCACATGTAGTCTAATCACATGTAGTCTCTCATCACATGTAGTCTCTCATCACATGTAGTCTCTCATCACATGTAGTCTCTCATCACATGTAGTCTCTACTCACATGTAGTCTCTCATCACATGTAGTCTCATCTCATCACATGTAGTCTCATCACATGTAGTCTCATCACATGTAGTCTCATCACATGTAGTCTCATCTCATCACATGTAGTCTCATCTCATCACATGTAGTCTCTCATCACATGTAGTCTCTAATCACATGTAGTCTCTCATCACATGTAGTCTCATCACATGTAGTCTCATCACATGTAGTCTCATCACATGTAGTCTCATCACATGTAGTCTCATCACATGTAGTCTCATCACATGTAGTCTCATCTCATCACATGTAGTCTCATCTCATCACATGTAGTCTCTCATCACATGTAGTCTCTCATCACATGTAGTCTCTCATCACATTTAGTCTCTACTCACATGTAGTCTCTCATCACATGTAGTCTCATCTCATCACATGTAGTCTCATCTCATCACATGTAGTCTCATCACATGTAGTCTCATCACATGTAGTCTCATCACATGTAGTCTCATCTCATCACATGTAGTCTAATCACATGTAGTCTCTCATCACATGTAGTCTCTCATCACATGTAGTCTCTCATCACATGTAGTCTCTCATCACATGTAGTCTCTACTCACATGTAGTCTCTCATCACATGTAGTCTCATCTCATCACATGTAGTCTCATCACATGTAGTCTCATCACATGTAGTCTCATCTCATCACATGTAGTCTCATCTCATCACATGTAGTCTCTCATCACATGTAGTCTCTAATCACATGTAGTCTCTCATCACATGTAGTCTCATCACATGTAGTCTCATCACATGTAGTCTCATCACATGTAGTCTCATCACATGTAGTCTCATCACATGTAGTCTCATCTCATCACATGTAGTCTCATCTCATCACATGTAGTCTCTCATCACATGTAGTCTCTCATCACATGTAGTCTCTCATCACATTTAGTCTCTACTCACATGTAGTCTCTCATCACATGTAGTCTCATCTCATCACATGTAGTCTCATCTCATCACATGTAGTCTCATCACATGTAGTCTCATCACATGTAGTCTCATCACATGTAGTCTCATCACATGTAGTCTCATCTCATCACATGTAGTCTCTAATCACATGTAGTCTCTCATCACATGTAGTCTCTCATCACATGTAGTCTCTCATCACATGTAGTCTCTAATCACATGTAGTCTCTAATCACATGTAGTCTCTCATCACATGTAGTCTCATCTCATCACATGTAGTCTCATCACATGTAGTCTCATCACATGTAGTCTCATCACATGTAGTCTCATCACATGTAGTCTCTCATCACATGTAGTCTCTAATCACATGTAGTCTCTAATCACATGTAGTCTCTCATCACATGTAGTCTCTCATCACATGTAGTCTCTCATCACATGTAGTCTCTCATCACATGTAGTCTCTCATCACATGTAGTCTCTCATCACATGTAGTCTCTCATCACATGTAGTCTCTCATCACATGTAGTCTCTCATCACATGTAGTCTCATCTCATCACATGTAGTCTCTCATCACATGTAGTCTCATCTCATCACATGTAGTCTCTCATCACATGTAGTCTCATCTCATCACATGTAGTCTCTTATCACATGTAGTCTCTCATCACATGTAGTCTCTAATCACATGTAGTCTCATCTCATCACATGTAGTCTCATCTCATGTAGTCTCTCATCACATGTAGTCTCATCTCATCACATGTAGTCTCATCTCATGTAGTCTCTCATCACATGTAGTCTCTCATCACATGTAGTCTCTAATCACATGTAGTCTCATCTCATCACATGTAGTCTCATCACATGTAGTCTCTCATCACATGTAGTCTCATCTCATCACATGTAGTCTCATCTCATGTAGTCTCTCATCACATGTAGTCTCTCATCACATGTAGTCTCTCATCACATGTAGTCTCTCATCACATGTAGTCTCATCTCATCACATGTAGTCTCTCATCACATGTAGTCTCATCTCATCACATGTAGTCTCTCATCACATGTAGTCTCATCTCATCACATGTAGTCTCATCTCATGTAGTCTCTCATCACATGTAGTCTCTAATCACATGTAGTCTCATCTCATCACATGTAGTCTCATCACATGTAGTCTCTCATCACATGTAGTCTCATCTCATCACATGTAGTCTCATCTCATGTAGTCTCTTATCACATGTAGTCTCTCATCACATGTAGTCTCTAATCACATGTAGTCTCATCTCATCACATGTAGTCTCATCTCATGTAGTCTCTCATCACATGTAGTCTCATCTCATCACATGTAGTCTCTCATCACATGTAGTCTCATCTCATCACATGTAGTCTCATCTCATGTAGTCTCTTATCACATGTAGTCTCTCATCACATGTAGTCTCTAATCACATGTAGTCTCATCTCATCACATGTAGTCTCATCACATGTAGTCTCTCATCACATGTAGTCTCATCTCATCACATGTAGTCTCATCTCATGTAGTCTCTCATCACATGTAGTCTCATCTCATCACATGTAGTCTCTCATCACATGTAGTCTCTCATCACATGTAGTCTCTCATCACATGTAGTCTCTCATCACATGTAGTCTCTCATCACATGTAGTCTCTCATCACATGTAGTCTCATCACATGTAGTCTCTCATCACATGTAGTCTCTCATCACATGTAGTCTCTCATCACATGTAGTCTCTCATCACATGTAGTCTCTCATCACATGTAGTCTCATCACATGTAGTCTCTCATCACATGTAGTCTCATCACATGTAGTCTCTCATCACATGTAGTCTCTCATCACATGTAGTCTCATCACATGTAGTCTCTCATCACATGTAGTCTCATCACATGTAGTCTCTCATCACATGTAGTCTCATCACATGTAGTCTCATCACATGTAGTCTCTCATCACATGTAGTCTCTCATCACATGTAGTCTCTCATCACATGTAGTCTCTAATCACATGTAGTCTCTCATCACATGTAGTCTCTAATCACATGTAGTCTCTAATCACATGTAGTCTCATCACATGTAGTCTCTCATCACATGTAGTCTCTCATCACATGTAGTCTCTCATCACATGTAGTCTCTCATCACATGTAGTCTCTCATCACATGTAGTCTCTCATCACATGTAGTCTCTCATCACATGTAGTCTCTCATCACATGTAGTCTCTCATCACATGTAGTCTCTCATCACATGTAGTCTCTCATCACATGTAGTCTCTCATCACATGTAGTCTCTAATCACATGTAGTCTCTCATCACATGTAGTCTCTCATCACATGTAGTCTCTCATCACATGTAGTCTCTCATCACATGTAGTCTCTCATCACATGTAGTCTCTCATCACATGTAGTCTCTAATCACATGTAGTCTCTCATCACATGTAGTCTCTCATCACATGTAGTCTCTAATCACATGTAGTCTCTCATCACATGTAGTCTCTCATCACATGTAGTCTCTCATCACATGTAGTCTCTCATCACATGTAGTCTCTAATCACATGTAGTCTCTAATCACATGTAGTCTCTCATCACATGTAGTCTCTCATCACATGTAGTCTCATCACATGTAGTCTCATCACATGTAGTCTCATCACATGTAGTCTCATCTCATCACATGTAGTCTCTCATCACATGTAGTCTCTCATCACATGTAGTCTCTCATCACATGTAGTCTCTCATCACATGTAGTCTCTAATCACATGTAGTCTCTCATCACATGTAGTCTCTCATCACATGTAGTCTCTCATCACATGTAGTCTCATCTCATCACATGTAGTCTCTCATCACATGTAGTCTCATCTCATCACATGTAGTCTCTCAATCACATGTAGTCTCTCATCACATGTAGTCTCTCATCACATGTAGTCTCTCATCACATGTAGTCTCATCTCATCACATGTAGTCTCTCATCACATGTAGTCTCATCTCATCACATGTAGTCTCTAATCACATGTAGTCTCTCATCACATGTAGTCTCTAATCACATGTAGTCTCATCTCATCACATGTAGTCTCTCATCACATGTAGTCTCATCTCATCACATGTAGTCTCTTATCACATGTAGTCTCTCATCACATGTAGTCTCTCATCACATGTAGTCTCATCTCATCACATGTAGTCTCTAATCACATGTAGTCTCATCTCATCACATGTAGTCTCTCATCACATGTATCTCTCATCACATGTAGTCTCTCATCACATGTAGTCTCATCTCATCACATGTAGTCTCTCATCACATGTAGTCTCTCATCACATGTAGTCTCTCATCACATGTAGTCTCATCTCATCACATGTAGTCTCATCTCATCACATGTAGTCTCTCATCACATGTAGTCTCATCTCATCACATGTAGTCTCTAATCACATGTAGTCTCATCTCATCACATGTAGTCTCTCATCACATGTAGTCTCTCATCACATGTAGTCTCTCATCACATGTAGTCTCTCATCACATGTAGTCTCTCATCACATGTAGTCTCTCATCACATGTAGTCTCATCACATGTAGTCTCTCATCACATGTAGTCTCTCATCACATGTAGTCTCTCATCACATGTAGTCTCATCACATGTAGTCTCTCATCACATGTAGTCTCTAATCACATGTAGTCTCTCATCACATGTAGTCTCTAATCACATGTAGTCTCTCATCACATGTAGTCTCATCTCATCACATGTAGTCTCTAATCACATGTAGTCTCTCATCACATGTAGTCTCTAATCACATGTAGTCTCTCATCACATGTAGTCTCTCATCACATGTAGTCTCTCATCACATGTAGTCTCTCATCACATGTAGTCTCTCATCACATGTAGTCTCTCATCACATGTAGTCTCTAATCACATGTAGTCTCTCATCACATGTAGTCTCTCATCACATGTAGTCTCTCATCACATGTAGTCTCTAATCACATGTAGTCTCTCATCACATGTAGTCTCTCATCACATGTAGTCTCTAATCACATGTAGTCTCTCATCACATGTAGTCTCTCATCACATGTAGTCTCTCATCACATGTAGTCTCTAATCACATGTAGTCTCTCATCACATGTAGTCTCTCATCACATGTAGTCTCTCATCACATGTAGTCTCTCATCACATGTAGTCTCTCATCACATGTAGTCTCTCATCACATGTAGTCTCTAATCACATGTAGTCTCTCATCACATGTAGTCCTCATCACATGTAGTCTC
>NC_136910.1:1007968-1028552 GCF_949606895.1 Notothenia rossii | reverse complement strand
TGTTGATGTAGAAGAGACATGAAGAAGAGGGGACACATGTTGATGTAGAAGAGACATGAAGAAGAGGAGACACATGTTGATGTAGAAGAGACATGAAGAAGAGGGGACACATATTGATGTAGAAGAGACATGAAGAAGAGGGGACACATGTTGATGTAGAAGAGACATGAAGAAGAGGAGACACATGTTGATGTAGAAGAGACATGAAGAAGAGGGGACACATATTGATGTAGAAGAGACATGAAGAAGAGGGGACACATGTTGATGTAGAAGAGACATGAAGAAGAGGAGACACATGTTGATGTAGAAGAGACATGAAGAAGAGGGGACACATATTGATGTAGAAGAGACATGAAGAAGAGGGGACACATGTTGATGTAGAAGAGACATGAAAAAGAGGGGACACATGTTGATGTAGAAGAGACATGAAAAAGAGGGGACACATGTTGATGTAGAAGAGACATGAAGAAGAGGGGACACATGTTGATGTAGAAGAGACATGAAAAAGAGGGGACACATGTTGATGTAGAGAGACATGAAGAAGAGGACTCTGCATGATATGTGACCTTTAATATTAACCCTCTGTTCCCCCCCGCAGCCCATCGTTCCGCTCCAGAGATGCTCAGTGCCGCCGCATGCTGCCCTCCGTTAAAGACCACAGCGGCAGCCACGGTTCCCCCATCAGCGGGAAGCTGGAGGGGCTTTTCTTCAGCTGCAACACCGAGTTCAACACCGGGAAGCCCCCCCACGACTCTCCTTACGGACCCTACCGCTTCCAGGTACTCTGATCTGTACTAGAGTAAAAGTAGAAGTACTCAGATCTCACCTGCTGCAATCAGCTGTGCACCCTCCCCGACTACACACCTGCTTTCCATCAAGCCATTTACAACGGCATATCAAAGGAGGCTCCACAACCTTTCTCCGCCAGATCGTCAAGTATCAGCCGCATCTCTCTCTCCTCCGGTACACAGCACCGTAGTGTGGAGTTGCATTAGGTAACGAGAGATACGGCTGATACTTGGCATTAGTTTCTGTTATGGATCAGTATCAACAGTCCTGCCAGTAACGTTACTATATTATCAATACTACTTTAGTTATAGCCTGATATATGATAGCTAACTTTACAATGTTGTGATGTGACGTTAGCTAACATTCTGTAGCTAACGCCGGTCACTCACCAAGACAGCTGCTCTGTTCTCCACTGGTTCTCCTCACACCACAGCTCCATTTCTCTCCCATGGCCGTTATTTCTTCTAATCCTTGGCTGCTCCTGGTCTCTTGGACGCCGAGCAGGCTCATCATTATAAGGTTGTGGTCCGTCATATGCATTCGAATATTCATGTTCAACTTCTTCTGTGTCTTCTGTGTCGAAACTAGCATTGGGATCCATGTTTATTAATACGTTACACCGGCCGTTCTCCCCCTTGTGTCCCCCGTGTTACGTCACACGCGGGAGGTCACGTGCCGAGGCTTTTTTATGCGGAAGTGAACATTTCTTAGAAAAACGACGCCAGATGTCAGTGTAGTTTATATTTCTGTATATTTTTTGAACATCTAGTGTATTCATCATTTTCCTACACATTTATTCACAGGTGTCTTTAACCTGGAAGTTGATCTTTAAATGTAATTTTTCTTTTGGATTTTGCATTACTACATGAATTAATGAAAAAATAATGATGTGTACTTTGGAGATTTCTACTGGATTTGAGATTAAGAGATGAGATGAAGTCGTAATTAATTAAAATACTTGTGTCAGGGTTTAGGACTCCTGCAGTAAATATCATAAACACATTAAAGTTGATATTTCTGCACAGATCCCAGCAGAAACCCTCTTCAACCAGAACACCAACGTGTACTTTGGGGATTTCTACTGCATGTACACGTCGTACCACTACGTGGTCCTGGTCCTGGCCCCCAGAGGCTCCTCCGGGGACTCGTTCTGCCGCGCCCGGCTGCCGGAGCTGGACCCGGAGAGCAACGTGTTCCTGCGGCGCGGCGCGGCGGCCGACGGCTCGCTGAGCTTCCTCCACGCGCAGGACCTGATCCTGGAGCTGATCTACACCGAGGCCGTGGACCTGGACCTGGGGACGGTCGCTCCGATCGTAGGGCAGCAGCTCCTGGGTCAGAGCACCCTCAACGCCAAGAAGGACCCCAGCTGCAAACTCTGCAACATCAGCGTGGGCCGCTAGCTCCATGCTAACGAGATGGTAGCTAACGTGCTTTGAACTAATATCACTAACTCGATGTTGAACGACGTTAGCTTGATGCTAACAATGCTAGATCAGGTTTTTAACACTGAATCCACTTTTTTAGCGATTTCACTATGCTTTCTGGTGCCTCACGTATAAACAGTAACAAACATGTATATTAAAACAAGTAGTGTCAAATCAAGAAACATTATCATACATGCCAACCTTTCCAAATCCAAAAGAGGTAGGTTTGCACGCAGCAAATGTGCACGCCCATATTAGGTAATCAGAAGAAATGGAAAACAGTAATTACATGTAAACCATGTATGTAACATATATTGCATCATTTTATGCATTTTTCAGAAAAAAGCCAGGTTCATATTCTCGTTTCATGTTGTTGACATATTCAAAGGTTTGAGAGCGAAATATCTTTGTGTTGCGCCATATATCAGAAAATACTGCATTAAAAAAGTCATTTCCTGCATTTCTCTCCTGATAAAGTTTGATATAAATAATGTACAGGCTTTCAGATTGCTGTAGTTCACTAAACAGAGACATTAACGACATGTTTGGTGTTGAAAACTTGAGAAAAAATGAAAGAATGGGAGATAAATATCCCCAAATCTCAAAATGGTATTATATGTTGTGTGTGTTTGTGGTCCTCTTTCAGTTGAGACACTGTAGGTGAAGGATGCTTCAGGAAAAGACCAAACACTGGATGTCCTTCAGTCGCCAACATGTGTTTTTGAGACACTGATACTAACGGGGAAATCCTGCAGGACTCAAATGCCTCGTCTCTGTTAAACTCCTTTGGGAGTGATTACCCATCAGCCCCGGGGGTGCAGAGGAAAGGCAGCGTTACCCCGGGTTGCGTTCCGATAATCCAAAAATCAGCTCCTAACCCTATCTCCTATTCCTTGACCTCTGAGTGAAAGGTCACGGGGTTAAGGGATAGTGGATAGGAGAATTCAAAAGGACTTAGGAGAAGAGACCGCGGTACTTTAGAGAATCGACTGCACTTTCACTATCCGACGTGTTAATGATGCGCCAGCGGACGTCCTGAATGTGCGTCTGCTGCTGTTGGGAAACTATGGAAACTACAGTTTTCTATACAGCGGACTACAACATGGATGTTTAATAAGAAGGAGGGACTCATCTAGAGACTCTGCACCGTGCTCTGATGCTGTTGCTTTATGCTTTATGAACAACAGAGAAACATATTCTTCATGACCAAAGCTGGAATTTAAATAAAAAAGGAAAGTGAAACTTCTGCTCGTCACCCTCTCCCTCCGGTCCACATTAATACAAATGATCCCAATACGTATGATTGATGAAAAGATCTTTAAATCAATACAAATGTATTTATTATTAACGTTAGTCCTTAACATCTATCACTGTGTACATCATTCAAACATCTTTTAAAAGTTGAACACACCCCACACAGCTCAGTGAAATGTTGACTTTATTTGATCATTTCAGTAAAAACTAACGTTCATATTTCTCTTTTTGATTATAATACTGATGAACGTTCAAAACAAAGCACTTTGGGAACTTACCACATACGTTTTAAAATGCTTAATAAGCACCGTAACTTTCATGATATCATTTCTCCGTCATCATCGTTGGTTTCCGTGAACGGCCGACTGTTGTGTGACGCAAATGCTGTGGCTGCAATGCATTGTGGGGCAGCATTTTCTCCTCTCCTTTTGGTTAGTGAGGTCCAGTGGTTCCTAAGCTAAAGGAGGTTATAAAGGAAGCTTCAAACCTCCTTTCCTTTCATCTATGGAACGGCACTTATCATGGCTGCCACTGAGGGACTTCCGGGTCATTTCACTCCGTTAGGAAGATTCCTAAGCTAAATAGACTATTCGAACGCAGTCCCGGGTCTGCACGTTGTTTCTCTTTCAGAAACACAGAGGACTGTTTGTATGAGGGGATCACAGACACGCTGCAAATGGTGTCCGCCAAAAGTGGAGTCCAGTGTCTATGGAGTGTCATTTTTATTTGTTATAGTTTGGGAAGGTTGAAAATCGGTAGGGAAAGCCAGCTGAGGCGGTAGGCGGTAGACTACCACCCAAATCGGTTGGCAGGTATGTATTATAGAAGATATTTTATTTCATATTAAAGATCTATGGAGTTTTTTAAGACGTGGTAATTTTGTCCAGACATTTTCAAAACTATCCAAATAATATGCAAAGATGAAGTGTTCACAGATATAACATTACAGTAAAGTATTACTATAGAATCATACAAACATATTTACGCAGACAACACCAAGATAGACCTCAGCTGCAAGGTCTGCCACGTCAGCGTGGGCCGTTAGCTCGATGCTAACGGCTGACATGGAGAGACTGACTATCTTAGTGCTAACAATGATAGCATCTAGTATCAGTTTGACTGAAAACTAAACTCTCTTTTTATTGATGTCTCCTCCCTCTTTAATATTCCAGTTTTTGCATAAAAGCAATTTTTGCAAACAAAATGTAAGAAAAGTTCAAAATAAAAGCGAGAATTAAATCATCACCCTGTGTTTCTGTGGGGGGGGGGGGGGGGTACTCAGAGCGTGTACTTGAGTCAAAGTAGAAGTACTCAGAGCGTGTACTTGAGTCAAAGTAGAAGTACTCAGATATTGTACATGAGTAAAAGTAGAAGTACTCAGATCTTGTTCTTGAGTAAAAGTAGAAGTACTCAGATCTTGTACTTGAGTAAAAGTAGAAGTACTCAGATCTTGTACTTGAGTAAAAGAAGAAGTACTCAGATCTTGTACTTGAGTAAAAGAAGAACACCATTTACCTCTGAATTGTAGGGGAGTAGAATTACAAAGAAGCATAACATTGAAATACTCAAGTAAAGTACAAGTATCTCAGAAAATGTCCCCCTCTGGTTATATTGAGTAAAACGCACAGTGTGAAACCGAAAGACAGAACATATATATCTAAATATATAAGAGTCATGAAGTAATGCAGACGTGGAGCCTCCTCAGATTTGTGTTCATTTCTTTATTTCGGGGAGATCAGGGATCACAATGAAATCACCAAATCATGACGAACCTCTCAGATCACAGATTAGCGCTGATTCACTTCCACATGCTTCTTGTTTCAATTACTAACTCTTTACAGAAAGCGTCTGGACATCTTTTACGTGTATAAAAAAATAAGTTCTAAGTGCTTGGAACACTTTAATACTGTCTCTGTTTGGCAAGTCCGCTCGGTGTCGAGAACGCTCCGGAAACTAACAAAGATATTCTGAGTAGTTGGAGAAAGACATCATTTCTGTCTTGTGTTTCGGACTCGTTGAAGACATCAGAAGACGACACGCGGCGTAAACACGAAAATACTGAAACGTTGGAGAAGAAACTCGACAGAAAAACCCAACGCTGATGTTCCTGAGGTTTACATTCAGGTCTTTGCTTTAAATACGATGATTGAATTCAGAATGGGGGAGAACAAGCTTAGTTCAGATCTAAGAAACAGTTTAAAGAACTACAAAGTCCAGGACTCCTCAGTCACTATTCAGACAGCGTCAAAACCACTGAGGAAGACGAGAGTGCAAAACTACATTTTACAGTTGGCGGACGTTAAAAGAACTACAAATCCCAATTTTCATAGCGATAATAACTCAAAGAATAAAAATAACAAAATGTATTAAGCCTTACTGTAAACGTACTACTTAAAACACGCAAACAAAATAAAAACTGCTTAAAAAACGAAATAAATGATTCAATATTAATTCAAACCTGCAGCCAATCACAGGCCGTCTGAAAACTCCTTAATAAATCACAAATAAATCGTAAATATGCAAAATTCAGAGGATAATATGAATAAAAGATGTGAAGGAATTTGTTTCAGGGTGAGCGACAAAACGTTTTCCAGCGGCGGGTTTTAAAAAGTGTCTTCCTGTTTTAAAGGAGCATTCACACGGCTCTGATTTTGGTCGGGCTAACTTCCTGCCCTGGCCTTTAGTGTGAACGTGTCTGTGGCTGCGAGCGGTCGCACTCTCTAGAAGACGCCGTATCCGTCTGAGTGGCGCGTCGCCACGGCGAAGGCAGGGAACCCCTCGTAGGTGGCGTAGGCGGTCAGATCCTGGCCGAGAGACACCGCCTGCTTCAGGGCCGCCGCGGGACTCGCCAGAGCGTAACCTGGAGAGACCGGAGAGAGGACATTTTGACTTTTTCTCAGAATAATTTTTTCTCAGAATTTTGACTTTTTCTTAGAAGTTGATTTTCTATGGACTCAGAACAGTCTCATAACACACACGTGCACACAGAGGGATTCACACTTGTGTTTCATGATCCGCAAAAGGATCCACACTTGTGTTTTTCAAAGCACACACAAATGTGTTTCGTTTCATAAACATGTAAATAAAATCCAAAAACAGGAAAAAGTGTTACATATGTATTTTTGATCCTCACATGTTTTCCGTTTAAAACCTGAACCTGCAAACACAACCCGCTCTCTGTGCACGGATCGCTGAGCATTCGTGTGTGTGTTTTTTTAGACTCCCCTGAAGCTCAGCCGATTCGTACTTGTAATTTCTCTCATCTATAGCCAATCACATGAGCGCGCCCACCACAAGGGTATGATTTATTGCATTCATGACACTTCATATACGCATTTTGCGCAGTCCGGTCAGCTCGCTAAACAGAGGGCGGAGCTTCAGGTGATCATGCAGAGCTGCGTGTCTCCGTCAGACTCAGACTCAGCAGCTGATCTGATCTCTCTCTCTCTCTCTCTCTCTCTCTCTCTCTCTCTCTCTCTCTAAACAGAGGGCGGAGCTTCAGGTGATCATGCAGAGCTGCGTGTCTCCGTCAGACTCAGACTCAGCAGCTGATCTGATCTCTCTCTCTCTCTCTCTCTCTCTCTCTCTCTCTCTCTCTCTAAACAGAGGGCGGAGCTTCAGGTGATCATGCAGAGCTGCGTGTCTCCGTCAGACTCAGCAGCTGATCTGATCTCTCTCTCTCTCTCTAAACAGAGGGGCGGAGCTTCAGGTGATCATGCAGAGCTGCGTGTCTCCGTCAGACTCAGCAGCTGATCTGATCTGATCTCTCTCTCCGTCCGGTTACTCTTCACTCTCGTTTATGTCCATATCGATCAGATCCAGCTCTCATGTTAATAATGACCGGCGGGGCTCCCCCCCCCCCGTTGACAGGTCACTGTCTAGCACTGGCTTCGTAGTGCACTGATCGATTAGGCTAAGCTAACCTGTAGCGGCTCCCTCCACACCCACAACATCTTCATACAGACATAAACAAAGCAGCTGTATTCTCCATACAGGAAGCACACATTTCAAACGGTTTTTCCTGCCGTTTCTGTGAACAAGCATTCATCAATGTTCGGAAAGTGGCGCTGTACCTTAATAATATAAAGGCTTGTATTTGCGTGCATTTCCTGTTCGGAAAGTGGCGCTGTACTGAGAGTGGAGGTGTCCTGAGATTGTCATGAACGCGAGAAATCTACCCTCGTGGGGGCGCGCAAGTGTGAATTCTTCTGTGTGCATGTGATGTGTTATGAGACTGTTCTGAGCCCTTTAACGTTCTACTCAAAATTTAGTTTTTTCATAGTTATGTTTTTTCTCAGATTACATTATTTTTCTCAGATTTTGAATTTTTACGCATTTTTTGACTTTTTATTCAGAATATTTACTTTTTCCTCAGATTTTTACTTTTTCTCAGAATTTGTTTTTCAGAATAATTTCACTTTTTTTTTCTCGCATATTTTAACTTGTGTTCAGAATTTTGACTTTTTTTTCTCATATTTGAATTTTTCTCAAAATATTCACTTTTTCTCAGATTTGATATTTTATCCAGAATTTTGTTTGTAAAATGAGAATAAGTGTTTGTAAGGTTAGTGTTTGTTAAGACTTAGTATTAAAGAGTTAGTTAGTGTTTGTTAAGACTTAGTGTTTGTAAAGAGTTAGTGTTTGTTAAGAGTTAGTGTTTGTAAAGAGTTAGTTAGTGTTTGTTAAGAGTTAGTGTTTGTAAAGAGTTAGTTAGTGTTTGTAAGGTGAGAGTTCATGACTGTAAAGAGTTAGTGTTTGTAAAGAGTTAGTGTTTGTAAAGAGTTAGTGTTTGTAAAGAGTTAGTGTTTGTTAAGTGAGAGTTAAAAGAGTTAGTTGTCTTGGGTACGGACCTTCACATACCTGGGAAGGCTACCGAGGCGATAGCGGAGGCTCCGGCAGCGTCGCTGCCCTCCGTCTGAAGGCAGAGCGTCTGCAGGGTGTGCTCCGCGGCGTGGACCTTAGCTTCCTCTACCGCCGTGCACAGTTTAGCGGGCGTGAAGGGATGTCTTCAGCCAGAGAACACCGAGTAGAGATACAAGGAAGAAACATGAACACTCTCTGATAATAAAGCCGTTACAGTCAAACCTCCGATATGATCTAAGTTCATATTCAAGAAATACATTTCAGTATGTTCTGGGGTTAAATGAAAGAAACAAGAATGTTCTCTGAAATGACATCTGTTGATTATCAAAACACTTATATTATGGGATCACGGTGGAGGTCCATGCTGCGTCTGCTCGCGTTCTGTCTTTTCCTGGTTCTTTGACATTTTCCTCAGACTTCAGATTTATTTATCAGATTTTGACTTTTTTTTTTTTAAATGTTGACATTTTTTTCCAGATATTCTCTGGGATTAAAGACTTTAATTTACGAGAAAAAACTTGGACTTCCTTTGAAAATAAAGTTGTTAATAGATATAGATATATATGATATATAAACTCTCACAGGTTGGGGTACTGGGGGATGGAGATCTTGTAGAGGAACAGCTGTCTCTGGTCCGGGCCGATGGCCGAGTGGAGCTGATAGACCGGCTGACCCCAGCTGTTCTTCTGACACAACTCCTCCAGAACCTGAGACACACACAGGGTTAACATCCAGGACCACACACACACACACACACACACACACACACACACACACACACACACACACACACACACACACACACACACACACACACACACACACACACACACCATACACACACACACACACACACACACACACACCATACACACACACACACACACACACACACACACACACACACACACACACACACACACACACACACACACACACACACACACACACACACACACACCATACACACACACACACACACACACACACACACACACACACACACACACACACACACCCCACACACACACACACACACACACACACACACACACTCACTCACTCACTCACTCACTCACACACACACACCCCCCCCCCCCCCCCCCCCCTCCAGGCCCTCACCTGGGTGGCGGGCTTGATGGCGGCAGCCTTCATGTTCCCTGGGTTCATGGGGGTGAGCTCCATGCCGGGCAGCAGGTCGTACAGTTTCTCCTCCGCCTGTTTATCCGCCTTCAGTCCGTAACAGGCTCCGCCCCCCCCAACACCTGCAGGGGCGTAGGCCAGGTAGCCCCGCCCCCCCAGCCCCCGCACCCCCGCTGCCCCTACAGGTACAGTCATGTAAATGTCTACAGGAGATCGAAAAGGCAGTGAAATCAATCAAATCACCGGGAAATCAACCGGGAGGAAACAAATCACACGTTATTCAATCAGAGAGAACAGGAAGAAGGATGACATCACATCTCTGTTGATTTAATACTTCATTCATAAAAGCTTCCCTTCTGATTCAGTGGATCACCGTGTAACGTCTTCTGTTCTCGATCGGGGGGGGAATGAGAGCTCACCTCTGACAGACGGAGTCCGGATCAAACCTCGACCTCCAACTTGAACTTTGGCTGCCGGCGGGAAGCGAAACTGACCCGGGATGGTGGCGTACGCCTGGGGGGCGTAGAACACGGGGGGGCCGAGGTACGCCGCCGAGGGGTCGTACACCTGGAGGAACGTTTATAAAGTGTCAGAATTCCAGCTCCTCCCCTCTGGTAGAAGATTCAGGCTGAAGCTATGAGCACTCGTTCCTGCCTCCAGTGAGCTTCTCAACACTCACGTGATGTAATACACATTTAAATGTTGGCCATGAGGTTTGTGAAACAGGTCGCCATTGTCAGTCTGTGTTTGTGTAAACGGTGCATGACTGAGGATATGTGAATCATCATCAATAAAGTAGTTACCTGTCCCAGGGTGTAGGCGGTGTAGTCCGTCTGCAGCAGAGACGCCCCCCGTCCTCCCGTCCCTCGGGTGTATCGGACGTAACTGTCTTTGTCCACAGGCTTAGCGAGAGTCACCTCGATGGGAGAGCCGTCCACCATCTGGGGGTTAAGAGTCCAAGGTGAGGTCCTTTTCAGATGTGTGGTAGTTAGTCTGTTCATGTTACGCTGAGGTTCAGCTGATCTTTTCCTGGTTGTTGGACTTTTACCTCAGTTTGACTTTTTTTCTAAATTTTTTTTTTTTTTTAAGAATTTCTAAGATTTTTAATTTTATTTATTAGAATTCAACTTTTTTCTCGGGCTTTAACTATTTCGTCCGAATTTGAAATGTTTAACTTTTTTCAGAAATCAGATTTTTTTTGCTGAATTTCTCAGTATTAGACTTTTTTACAGAGTTTGACTTTTTTCTCATAAATGTACTTTTATCTCGGGGTTACGTTTCTTACCCAAGGTTGGGATCGAACTCACAACCCTCTGATTGAAAGACGCCTGCCACAGTCGCCCCAGATCAAAAGTCCTACCTTCCCGTTGAGGGCGTCCATGGCGCTGATGGCGTCTTCTCTCTGAGTGAAATGCACGAAGGCGTAATCTCTGATCTTCTTCACGCGCTCCACGGCACCTGCAGCGCAACAAACCATTTCATTCAATCCGGTTCAGAACTTTATTCGGACTTCATGAACGACAAAGCTCACAAGTTCAAAGTCAAAAGTCAACTTTATTGTCAACCTTTCTTTCACAGACAGAGAGATCGAAATACCGTTTCCGACAATCCCAAATATGTATACAAATAAGTATATCCTATATATACACAATCAAAGACACATTTAGACATGTGCGCACATTAAGACATGAATAAAAGCACAACAATCAATAAATACAAAAAACCAGTCCCTTCAATATCTTTGAGAATGTGCTTTAGTGCGAGTTGTGTTTTGGTGTTGCTTCGTACCGGGTCTGAGGTTGTTGAACTCCTTCTCGATGGTTTCCTCGGTGGTCTGCAGCATCAGGTTCCTGACGTACAGGATCTTCACGGACGCCATCGTGTCTTCGTCCACCTCCACCTCCGGCTCCGCCCAGTCCACAGCGATGGCGTGACCCCACAGCTGGATACGACCTGGGAGACGAGAGGCAGCTTATTAAGGCAAGTGTGTTTATAGCAGCTTTCAACACGAAGCAATTCAAAGGGCTTTACAGACATTAAAGACTTTAAAGGTCCCTATCACACAGAGCCTGTCTCTGATTGGCTGAAACACCAAACAGATCATTGCAGCATTACCCATAATCCCCTCTGTTTCAGCCCTGTTTCCAAAGTGCTGATTCTCTGTCTGTTACTTTAGATAAAAATAAGGAGCCCCTCCCCACGCCCCTCTGAGAGACATTTGGTTACAAAGAACTCAAAGGAGCTCTAGAGGAGATTCAGGTGATAAGGGGGGGGGGGGTTACCTTGGTTGCTGATTGGCTAATGGTAACACAAGACAAAACATCGTTATGACATCATCAAGTGGCCAAAATCTGATCAGCTCATTTTCAGACAGGTTTTTATAGAAATGGATCAAAAAGAGAGAGAATCTCAGAGGGGACACATGTTGATGTAGAAGAGACATGAAGGGGGACACATGTTGATGTAGAAGAGACATGAAGAAGAGGGGACACATGTTGATGTAGAAGAGACATGGAGAAGAGGGGACACATGTTGATGTAGAAGAGACATGAAGAAGAGGGGACACATGTTGATGTAGAAGAGACATGAAGAAGAGGGGACACATGTTGATGTAGAAGAGACATGAAGAAGAGGGGACACATGTTGATGTAGAAGAGACATGGAGAAGAGGGGACACATGTTGATGTAGAAGAGACATGAAGAAGAGGGGACACATGTTGATGTAGAAGAGACATGAAGAAGAGGGGACACATGTTGATGTAGAAGAGACATGAAGAAGAGGGGACACATTTTGATGTAGAAGAGATATGAAGAAGAGGGGACACATGTTGATGTAGAAGAGACATGGAGAAGAGGGGACACATGTTGATGTAGAAGAGACATGAAGAAGAGGGGACACATGTTGATGTAGAAGAGACATGAAGAAGAGGGGACATGTTGATGTAGAAGAGACATGAAGAAGAGGGGACACATGTTGATGTAGAAGAGACATGGAGAAGAGGGGACACATGTTGATGTAGAAGAGACATGAAGAAGAGGGGTCACATGTTGATGTAGAAGAGACATGGAGAAGAGGGGACACATGTTGATGTAGAAGAGACATGAAGAAGAGGGGACACATGTTGATGTAGAAGAGACATGGAGAAGAGGGGACACATGTTGATGTAGAAGAGACATGGAGAAGAGGGGACACATGTTGATGTAGAAGAGACATGAAGAAGAGGGGACACATGTTGATGTAGAAGAGACATGGAGAAGAGGGGACACATGTTGATGTAGAAGAGACAGGAAGAAGAGGGGACACATGTTGATGAAGAAGAGACATGGAGAAGAGGGGACACATGTTGATATAGAAGAGACATGGAGAAGAGGGGACACATGTTGATGAAGAAGAGACATGAAGAAGAGGGGACACATGTTGATGTAGAAGAGACATGAAGAAGAGGGGACACATGTTGATGTAGAAGAGACATGGAGAAGAGGGGACACATGTTGATGTAGAAGAGACATGAAGAAGAGGGGACACATGTTGATGTAGAAGAGACATGGAGAAGAGGGGACACATGTTGATGTAGAAGAGACATGGAGAAGAGGGGACACATGTTGATGTAGAAGAGACATGGAGAAGAGGGGACACATGTTGATGTAGAAGAGACAGGAAGAAGAGGGGACACATGTTGATGAAGAAGAGACATGGAGAAGAGGGGACACATGTTGATATAGAAGAGACATGGAGAAGAGGGGACACATGTTGATGTAGAAGAGACATGGAGAAGAGGGGACACATGTTGATGTAGAAGAGACATGGAGAAGAGGGGACACATGTTGATGTAGAAGAGACAGGAAGAAGAGGGGACACATGTTGATGAAGAAGAGACATGGAGAAGAGGGGACACATGTTGATATAGAAGAGACATGGAGAAGAGGGGACACATGTTGATGAAGAAGAGACATGAAGAAGAGGGGACACATGTTGATGAAGAAGAGACATGGAGAAGTGGATTTAGCATAATAGGTGACCTTTAAGAGCATTAAGAAATAGTGCCTTGACTAACAGGTACTTGACTAAAAGGTACAGAGCAGTGTGAGATGTGAATAGTTCAATTAAAAGCAGCGGCAGAAAGAAAAGTCTCCAGCCTGGATGATGAAGTAGTCTTCGTTGCAGCGGACCTGCAGGTTTCTGGGAGTTTGTTCCAGATGTTTGGAGACTAATAACTGAACCTCTCCATGTGTAGGTGTATTCATGTTGTGTTAGATCAGGGGTGCCCAACCTTTTTTGAACCGAGAGCTACTTTTAAAGTTGCCAGTCTGCCGAGATCTACCAGTCCACATAGAGAGGCGTAGACATTACTGACAGCCTACTACCAGGTAAATACACACCTCTACTTGTATAAAACTGACCTTTGTACGATGAATACTTCATAAAATACTGCAGATCCTTTATCTGACCTCTTTCTAATCTACACACACACAAGGATTTAACTGAAGTTACACAACAGTGTTGTTGATACAGAGTTGGAGTGTATTCACACGTCACATACTACAGTGGGTAATGTTTTCAAGAGACATTGAACAGTCCTGCCTCATATGACGCAGGAAACAAAGAAAAGACTCTGAACCCTTTCTTTGCCATTATATAAAAAGTGTTGCTACAAAAGTATAAATGAGGCTCACTAATAAGACGACTCAGATCTGAAGCTACACAGGATCTGCTGCAAAGTGCAATAAAAAACAACATTAATAAAATCAAACCCTTTTTTTGTTGCATTTTATTAGAGTATAAAAAGAAATGCCTTTAAAATAGGATGCAAGCAACACTAGTTTCTAAACCTGAATGATAATAGACTATAATCAATTTAAACAGAACAGATCTGAATGTTTGCATTCTTATACCATTTTGTACAATAATTATAATGAATAAGTTCAAACTAAAACTTACAGCTGATTAATAACGGTATCTAACTTGAGTTTTTATTATATCAAAAACCTGTTGAAATGCTGCTGTTATTTTGACTGTCCCCCAAAAGCTCGCCGGCAGCCTCCAGGAATGCTTCTTTCACAACTTCTCCATCTTTGAAAGACTTCATGTGTTTCTCCAGAACGTGACTGACACGATGAGATGCTCTGGTAGCAGCCTTGCTCTTGTTGTTGGGCCTGGTGGAAATGGACTGCTGTGCATTTAGCTGTCCTCTCAGGCCCCTCCCCTTTTGGGAGCGTAGCGCAGAATCAGGAGGGAGTTCCGTCTCGTAGCGTTTGTGCACTGTTTTGAAATGCCGCTCCTAAATGACCCTTCTTCGATAAAGCCACGCTCGCACTGCAGATGAGACAGATGGACTTTGAATTGGAATAGATAGAAAAACAATCATCCTCCCACTCGGAGTGAACATTATATATTTTGGGCTTTTTTGCTTCTGTCATAATTGCGGTCTTGTGTGTGTGCGGACTGTCACTCCTGTTGCCACGGACAACGTCAGCTAACTAGTGCACTGCCCGCTTCCCACCAGCCCCGCCCCGACACATGGGGTCACGCCGGCCAATCACAAAGCTTTGATGCGTTCAAGTGCATTATTCTGACACAGGAAGATTATGTTATAGATAAATTCAAACAGAAAACTCACCAAACTCAATATATTAGTGAGGCTAACTTCCCTTCCTCATGGGTTGTTATGGATATATAGTCTTATAAACAGTCTTCATATTGTTAATAGACATCTTAAAGGTGCATCGTAATGAAATCAGGATGATGACCATGAGATTCACAGTTCATAATGTTCTTGTTGCACAAACATCCAGCGTTACTTATACCAATAAAAACTGTTTATCTCTCTTATCTCTGAAGGAGAAGCAGCCCGCAGTTTAACAAATAATTAGTCCCTGAAACGTGACGACCAACACGCGGACCTTAGCGGGAACACCGTGTTTATGGTCGCTTCGGATAAATGTCATAGAGTTTATGTGCAGAGCTTGTCTCCTATTGGACGCTGACCCCGGGGAACCGCCAGTGATTGGCTGCTGATAACGGCGTCTTACAGTCGGACATAAGTAGACTTTGGCATTTTTTTACGAGATGTAATGTTGGTACTTTGACTGCTTTAAAAAAACTCTGAATCATATCCGGATGAGTTTCAGCAGACAGTCGCGTTCAGGAAGATTTTACATTTTATAGTTAAAGAAAGTAAAGTTTTATGGACGGACCAAACGCCTCTGTGAACAAAAAAAGTTAACAACAGAAGCAGAGCTAGCTTACGTTAGCTTTTAGCCCTCAGCTGTTACCACAGTTCTGCTCGGCTAAATAACGGAGCTAACGGAGAGGAAGTCGTAAAACATGAAACCATAAAGACCATAAAGAAAATGAAGCTAACAATCAGCTCCGTAGATTTGTTTACACCTAAATGTCCGAAATAAACACAACGAGCATAGCCTTTGGGCGTAGTGCTGGGAGCCCTTTCAAGATAAAAGAAGTCTCATTATATAGACCCTCCAGAAAAACGTGATTCTGCGATCGCAGAATTTACCGCATAATCAGCAAAATGGCGCAGATTTTCAAAAGGCCGCATAATCCCCGCATTTTTCCACAAAGTTGAGAAAAAAAAAAGTTGACTCGTCTTGACGTGACGTCATCAGCTCGCGCATCACAGAATGTAAACAACACTGTATAGAGTGAACGTGTGGAGCTCACACGATAGAGAAAACACCAAGATGAAAAAATCTAATCCATCTCATTTATCGACGAACATTTCTACTAAAGACCGGGCAGAAAGTGGGGGGAAACTATTCTGCACCCCGTGCAACTGTGTGTTGGAGCATAAGAGAAAATCGACGGTGACGACCCGCTTTGATTCATTCAAACATTCTAAAATGCTTTCTGCTGCTGCGGACAAGAAAGCCAAACAACTCCCGTTCACCGAGGCATCAACCTCCAAAACCCTTTAGAGGGCTACAAGAAACGAAGTGAGTAGCCTACAAGATTGAAGCTGGTCAGATAACCAACGAGTAAATGAAAACAGAATGAGGCGGAGAAGTGTGTGTGTGTGTGTGTGTGTGTGTGTGTGTGTGTGTGTGTGTGTGTGTGTGTGTGTGTGTGTGTGTGTGTGTGTGTGTGTGTGTGTGTGTGTGTGTGTGTGTGTGTGTGTGTGTGTGTGTGTGTGTGTGTGTGTGTGTGTGTGTGTGTGTGTGTGTGTGTGTGTGTGTGTGTGTGTGTGTGTGTGTGTGTGTGTGTGTGTGTGTGTGTGTGTGTGTGTGTGTGTGTGTGTGTGTGTGTGAGATTAAAATAGCCCAATTGCTTTTACAATAAATAAACATTGAATGTGTTTAATTGAATAGTAAAGGGGTTTAACGTTAGTGGCAGGTTGTGTGTGAGAGAGAATAAATAAGACAGCCTAATATTTTAAAAAATTGTTATTCTTTTCCCGCATATTTCGCAACTTTCCGCAATTTCACCGCATAAAATCACATAAAACCCCGGGGCATGTTTAATCGCATAATCAAGGGTTTTTGTCCGCGTTTTTCTGGAGGGTCTAATTATATATCATATTATAAATATTATTGTCTTATATATTTGTTCACCTGGCAGCAGTTTGCGTCGGGCCATGGCGGCGGCTCGGTGGCTCTCGTACTCCACGAAGGCGAATCCTCGGTTCTTGGATTTGTCGGCAGCGCTCGGATACACGATGACGTCCAAGACCCCGTCGGTGACCTTCCTCATCTCTGACAGGATCTCCTCACGCTTCTTCGTTTTGGGAATCCCGCCCACGAACAGACGGCAGTTATCCACGCTGGCACAGACTCCGAGGAGGCGGCCATTTCTGCGGGAAGAGAAACACGAGGTTAAAAACGACCGGGGAAGATAGTCGATAGAAAAAAACAGGAACAAACGCTCACCTGATCTCGTAGTTGTTGAGCTGCTTCATCGCCGCTTTGGCCTCTAGTTTGTTGGAGAAGGTGACGAAGGCGTAGCCTCGGTTGTTCCCGTTAAAGTCCATCATCATCCTCACCTCGTAGATCTTACCGAACTGGAAGAGAAGATTAGATCAGGCTTGTGTTAATGTTTTTTTCTATGACTTAAAATACATCAGTAAATACCCCACTGGTGGCTAACAAGTGTTTAAATGAGACGACTAAACCTCATCACGCCCAACATTAGCCTCCTTTAGCTTAGCGGTGGTGACGTGAAGTCATGTGACCGTGCTGTAGTTCCTTTATAGCCCAACATTAGCCTCCTTTAGCTTAGCGGTGGTGACGTGAAGTCATGTGACCGTGCTGTAGTTCCTTTATAGCCCAACATTAGCCTCCTTTAGCTTAGTGGTGGTGACGTGAAGTCATGTGACCGTGCTGTAGTTCCTTTATAGCCCAACATTAGCCTCCTTTAGCTTAGCGGTGGTGACGTGAAGTCATGTGACCGTGCTCTAGTTCCTTTATAGCCCAACATTAGCCACCTTTAGCTTAGCGGTGGTGAAGTGAAGTCATGTGACCGTGCTGTAGTTCCTTTATAGCCCAACATTAGCCTCCTTTAGCTTAGCGGTGGTGACGTGAAGTCATGTGACCGTGCTGTATTTCCTTTAAAGCCTAACGTTAGCTTTTTACTTCAGAAATCATAAAGTGGTGTTAATATCTGAATAACTAAACGTGTTATTATCATAAACGCTTGTTTGACACAGAGAGTCTTTTCTGACATAATCCCAAATCGCATGGAGAGATCCCATTGGACCAGGGAGATGCTGCCTTCAGGGACCAACACTGGATTAAGTAGATAAAGGTGTAATATAAAGCTATCTTCACCTTCTCACACAGTGGGACCAGCTCGTCTTCAAACAGATCTCGCGGGAGTTTCCCCACGAAGATCTCGCTCCCTCTCTCTGGCGGGGGGCCGTCCCAGCTGGGCGGGGGGCCGCCGTACCGTCGCTGCCCGTTCTCCTGAAGCAAAAACACAGAAATAAAATGTTAGTTCAACAACGATTTGGTTTGAGTACATTTAGCCCCTGGCCTCCAGCCTGGATGATGAAGTAGTCTTCGTTGCAGCGGACCTGCAGGTTTCTGGGAGTTTGATCCAGATGTTTGGAGACTAATAACTGAACCTCTCCATGTTTAGGTGTATTCATGTTGTGTTAAACAAGGAGCTAGAAGAGAACAGTTCTGTTTCCATCAGTAGAACCTGATCGTTCCCATTAATTGGATTTGCTCCAACGTTTTCACGGGTTCTTTGTTGGTCCGTAAACATCTTTCTACCAAGTCTAATGTAAAAAGGGCCTGTCGTGTTTCTGTAATCCTGACAAACAAAAAGCTTCTGCTCAGTTGTGGATGGTACGTTCAACCTTTCCACACTTTTGAGTACATTTAGCCACCATTGGTATAAATCAACATTTGCAGCCCGCTGACAGTATGTCTATTCACTGTTAAAATGCCCTCTATGCATGATGAAGAACAGAAAATAAAACATGTGGGGTTATAATAGATCAGAGAGGTCTAAAACTCTTCGTGTTGTTTTTGTTTGTCTCTTTACGTATTTTCTTTGTTGTTGTGTCATTCTTTCAGAATCAGAATACCTTTATTCGTCCCACAGAGGGGACATTTGCAGCGTTTCAAATCGTCGTCGGGTTTCTAGAAAAGCGCTATATAAGTGTCACGTATTATTATTATTATTAATAAGATGTTTTTTATCTGTGTTCACGACCTGCTGGTCTGAGAACAGTCTTCTTCTAGTTGTACTTGTATAATGACAATACATGCTTCTATTCTATTCACTTTGCCACTGGTATAAAATGTGCAGCCCGCTTACAGTATATTTCTTAATTGTTAAAACTCACGTAAAACCTTTATGCATGTTGAAGAAGAGGAAATAAATCAGAACCAGGTTTATCACCAGGTAGGCTGACACGTACGAGGAATTTGACTTGATGTCGTGGTGCAGACATAAAAGTAAAACAAACATTAAAAACACAGAAAGAGAACTATTTTAAGGAAACTATAATAACATAAAAAGATATAGTAAATATATAGCAGTATTTACATCGAAATAGAAAGCAATAAAATATTGAATAAAATGTGGCAGTAATAGAAGAAGCAGATAGTGTGCGTTGTGCATTAATGTAATGAATCACGGGGTTATAATAAATCAGAGAGGTCGAGATCTCTCCGTGTTGTCGGGATGTTTACGATGTTTTTTATGTGTACCTGCAGCAGCTGGTATCCGGTACGTAGCATTAGCGCCCGCAGCGACGCCTCCTTCTGCGTCCCGGCCAGCCCGTCCCCGGCTATCTGATTGGCTTCCATTGGGTGTGATTGACAGCGATAGTAAATCAGGGAAATTAGGGGTGCTCACTGCGAAACAACAGGAGGAACATGGAAGTTATTTCAGCAAAACTCTCAATAAAACCTGATTTATATTTGTATTGCGGCACAGCTGTGGAAAAACAGGACATTATGACATGTTGACTTTAGGTGAACATCCATGAGTAAGCAAATATTTAAAGAGAATACACATTTTGATTAATAATACAATCAGCCCAATCTCTACGTGCTGTGGAAAGAGGGTACATCTCCTTTAAAGTGAATTACTTTCCAACTCAATGAAAAATACAGTTTTGGGATCTTTTTTTGTCATTTCTTTGGTTAATACTTGTTTTGGTTTGTAGCATGAGAAGCTGGTGAAAAGATATATCATATTTAAAAAAGCCCGGAGACGTGATAGCGCTTTAGATGGTGAAAACATAAAGCATGAGCTATATGACACAGCAAGTTCATCCTGGTACCATTTCTTTTACTCTATTTACTTAAATAAAAACGACTACGTAATTAATTGACAATCATCGTCCGGTACTTTCTCAAATTCCTTTCCTCTCAAAAAGCGTCCTCCCGTTTTAAAACACCATGTCGGTGTAACTCTTTAAACAGCAGCGGTATCTGCAGAACCACAGATAGCGTTGTTGATTTGCAGCAGCAGAGGTCAGAGGTCAGGGTCTGTCAGGAATCATTGACAGAGTCTGACCGTCTGTCTGCTCCGTCCGGAGTTTATAAAACACACAGCAGACTCCACATGTTAACCCCTCTCCTGTCACGCTAACCTCAATATAAAACTCTGGAACACTCTGAAGTAGAAACTACACCATTCGTAA
>NC_136910.1:987968-1002968 GCF_949606895.1 Notothenia rossii | reverse complement strand
AGTCCTGGAGGAGAAGAGGAGTCCTGGAGAGGAGTCCTGGAGGAGAAGAGGAGTCCTGGAGAGGAGTCCTGGAGGAGAAGAGGAGTCCTGGAGAGGAGTCCTGGAGGAGAAGAGGAGTCCTGGAGAGGAGTCCTGGAGAGGAGTCCTGGAGAGGAGTCCTGGAGGAGAAGAGGAGTCCTGGAGAGGAGTCCTGGAGAGGAGTCCTGGAGAGGAGTCCTGGAGAGGAGTCCTGGAGGAGAAGAGGAGTCATGGAGAGGAGTCCTGGAGAGGAGTCCTGGAGAGGAGTCCTGGAGAGGAGTCCTGGAGGAGAAGAGGAGTCCTGGAGAGGAGTCCTGGAGGAGAAGAGGAGTCCTGGAGGTGGAGGGGAGTCCTGGAGGAGAAGAGGAGTCCTGGAGGAGAAGAGGAGTCCTGGAGAGGAGTCCTGGAGGAGAAGAGGAGTCCTGGAGGTGGAGAGGAGTCCTGGAGAGGAGTCCTGGAGAGGAGTCCTGGAGAGGAGTCCTGGAGGTGAAGAGGAGTCCTGGAGAGGAGTCCTGGAGAGGAGTCCTGGAGAGGAGTCCTGGAGGTGAAGAGGAGTCCTGGAGGAGAAGAGGAGTCCTGGAGAGGAGTCCTGGAGAGGAGTCCTGGAGGTGAAGAGGAGTCCTGGAGGAGAAGAGGAGTCCTGGAGAGGAGTCCTGGAGAGGAGTCCTGGAGGAGAAGAGGAGTCCTGGAGAGGAGTCCTGGAGGAGAAGAGGAGTCCTGGAGGTGGAGAGGAGTCCTGGAGGAGAAGAGGAGTCCTGGAGGTGAAGAGGAGTCCTGGAGGAGAAGAGGAGTCCTGGAGAGGAGTCCTGGAGAGGAGTCCTGGAGGAGAAGAGGAGTCCTGGAGGTGGAGAGGAGTCCTGGAGAGGAGTCCTGGAGAGGAGTCCTGGAGAGGAGTCCTGGAGAGGAGTCCTGGAGGTGAAGAGGAGTCTTGGAGGAGAAGAGGAGTCCTGGAGAGGAGTCCTGGAGAGGAGTCCTGGAGGTGAAGAGGAGTCCTGGAGGTGAAGAGGAGTCCTGGAGAGGAGTCCTGGAGAGGAGTCCTGGAGGAGAAGAGGAGTCCTGGAGAGGAGTCCTGGAGAGGAGTCCTGGAGGAGAAGAGGAGTCCTGGAGAGGAGTCCTGGAGAGGAGTCCTGGAGGTGGAGAGGAGTCCTGGAGGTGGAGAGGAGGTGGAGAGGAGTCCTGGAGGAGAAGAGGAGTCCTGGAGGTGGAGAGGAGGTGGAGAGGAGTCCTGGAGGAGAAGAGGAGTCCTGGAGGTGGAGAGGAGGTGGAGAGGAGTCCTGGAGGAGAAGAGGAGTCCTGGAGGTGGAGAGGAGGTGGAGAGGAGTCCTGGAGGAGAAGAGGAGTCCTGGAGAGGAGTCCTGGAGGTGGAGAGGAGTCCTGGAGGTGGAGAGGAGTCCTGGAGAGGAGTCCTGGAGGTGGAGAGGAGTCCTGGAGGAGAAGAGGAGTCCTGGAGGAGAAGAGGAGTCCTGGAGGTGGAGAGGAGTCCTGGAGGTGGAGAGGAGTCCTGGAGGTGGAGAGGAGTCCTGGAGGAGAAGAGGAGTCCTGGAGGAGAAGAGGAGTCCTGGAGGGGAAGAGGAGTCCTGGAGGAGAAGAGGAGTCCTGGAGGAGAAGAGGAGTCCTGGAGGAGAAGAGGAGTCCTGGAGGAGCAGAGCTTTTATCCGGCTCTGATTTCTTCTTCTTTTTAAAAGCACTTTTATTTCCTGGAAGACGGAGAGGAGAAGTTTATGGGAATATGAGTCTGAGGAACCTGGAGACATCAAAAGACGGCAGAGTGAGGAGAAGCCCTCCTCAGGAATAATCTGAACCACCCTGGAGGGGGAAATCTGCAGGAACAGCCCCCCCAAAAGACCCCAGGCTCCCCCTAACAACACTTGAAGGACTGGAAAGACCCGGAGAACTACAGGGTAGAGGGTTGCGTTATAACCACGGTCTCTAAGTTACTCAGAAAGAAACTCGTCAAAGTCCGTGATGCTGAATCCCCTCAGGATACCTAAAGGGACCTGAGAGAGACTTAGAGGAAGGCTTAATCGAGGGTAAGGTTTTTAATTACCCAGAAATAAACCGAAGTGTCGTTTCCGATCGAAAAAAGGACCAAGACTCTGAGAAAATCAAGGGTCCATCCCAAAAGGAGACCCGTGAACCCCTGGGACTCTCACTTAGTCTACGGAGAAGGAGCTACAAGGACCTGAGGAAGGAAGGGAAAGGCTTTCCCTTGGGTCACCCAGAAGGTAGGTGGACTGTCTTTCATGATTCCAAAGACACTCACTAAGAGAGCTTTGATTCAAATCAAAAGTTCTCTAGAAACGTAGGGGTACCCAGAAGAGACCGCAGACGCATAGTGGACCCTTCAGACCATCTAATGAAAACCTACAAGTCTTTAAAGAACTCGGGGAAGGCTTTTGTTTTATTAACCCAGAAAGATCAATCAAATCCAAGAACTCACCAAGACTCATCAATCAAGGGTCCACTAGATCGTCTGAAGGAACCCAAAGAGCCAAAGGAGTCAAGGACAACCACTTCGCTTAGGGTTAGGGCTCTTTCTTGATCCCCCCTACGGTCATTACAGTCCTTGACAGCGGTCTGTTCTGCTGGATTAACAACGTGTCACATGTTCTGAATCGACCAATCCAAACTGTATTTAGCCTCTGTATTGTTTATTAGGTTTGGAACCGCTGCTCTAGGGTTAAACACTAACTAACTCTTTACAAACTCTATAGGGACTGATCCAGAGTGAACCTGGGGACCACAGAGGAACCCCGGACCCTCTACAGGACCCAATACCTCCCCCCGGACCCTCTACAGGACCCTCTACCTCCCCCCGGACCCTCTAGAGGACCCTCTACCTCCCCCCGGACCCTCTACAGGACCCGATACCTCCCCCCGGACCCTCTAGAGGACCCTCTACCTCCCCCCGGACCCTCTACAGGACCCGATACCTCCTCCTGGACCCTCTAAAGGACCCGATACCTCCTCCTGGACCCTCTAGAGGACCCTCTACCTCCCCCCGGACCCTCTACAGGACCCAATACCTCCTCCTGGACCCTCTAGAGGACCCTCTACCTCCCCCCGGACCCTCTACAGGACCCGATACCTCCTCCTGGACCCTCTACAGGACCCGATACCTCCTCCTGGACCCTCTAGAGGACCCGATACCTCCTCCCGGACCCTCTGGAGGACCTGCGACCTCCTCCCGGTCCGATGGGGACCCTGCGGGACCTTCAGTATGCCCTGCAGGAGAAGATCGAGGAGCTGCGGCAGCGAGACGCCCTGATCGACGAGCTGGAGCTGGAGCTGGACCAGAAGGACGAGCTGATCCAGCATCTGCAGACCGAGCTGGACAAGTACCGGTCCGTCCTGCGACCCGCCACCGCCCAGCAGGTCCAGAACCAGCAGAACCTGGTCCTGCAGCCGGACAAGCATCGCAGCAAGCGGCAGGCCATTTCCGCCGAGCCCAATGCCTGCGACATCAGCGAGCTGAGCCACGTGACGCTGCCCTTCTACCCCAAGAGCCCACAGTGAGTCCAGTTCAGTTGTTGTTGTGTGAGTTAATGCACTCAGTCAGTACACACTTTTTAAAACACAGCCTTGGTCTTTAAGTTACTCAGAAAGAAACTGAAGTACCCCCAAGAGCTCACAGTGAGTCCTCTTTCAGTTGTTGAGTCTTCATGCTCCACACAGGGTCAGTACACACTCTTTAAAACATAAAACACTTCCCTCAACCCGTCCACCCAGCTCCTGGTTTCTGCTCTTGACTCTAAATGCGAATGGACTTGAGTTGGTCAAAGTTAAGCAACTCTATTGTCTCCAATGGGAGGAAGTTGCTGCATCAAGACCAGATCTCAAAACCGCATTTAACGCAGCCATCTCAAAACACACCAGATTTAAACCGTAAACCGGCACATCCCGCCGTTTGTAAATCCTGAAGTTATCAGCACTCAGTCAGGACGGCATGTAGCCCACAGCTGCTCGTGATTAGTGCGAATGCTGTTTACAAAAACACAAATGTTTTAAACCTGCCATAATTCCCAAACCCTACACTCCTCAGACATGAAAAACGTAGGAAAACGTAGGAAAACCTCTCCTAGGTTGGAAAATACAAACGACGTCAGAGTCTAATCCCGCCTGCTCCAAATAAGGACAAAGAGGCGGAGCCGAGGCGGGACCTGCTGCCTCCGAACTGGAAGTAAACAGAGCTAGCTCAGGCTAAGAAGCTAAGCTAACATGAAATACATGCATACCAAGTTACTGCTAACAGTGTAGTTCCCCTATATAAACGTTACATTCATAATCAATGAGACAATCTGCAAGAGAATTAGCTATGTTTTGTTATTCTTAATGCTTGTCATTCACACGTTAAGAAAAGACGGACTCCACCGCCCGGCGCCGGACCTAACGGAGCCGCAGGGGGCTAGCACCGGGACGCCGGCTGGAGCTAGCCCCCTGCGGCTCCGTTAGCTCCGACGGCCACCACTGGGATAATTGGGTCCCCTATTAACATTTGCTCCCGTTTAGCATTATGGGCGTCATACCCATAGACTATAAAAGTCTGACCAAAGGCTCAATCATAAACTAAAATGTATATAGTATAAAGGGTTACGTCCTCATACATGCCAACCTTTACAAATCCAAAAGAGGTAGGTTTGCACGCGGCAAATGTGCACGCCCGAATGAGGTAATCAGAATAAATGGAACCCAGTAATTACATGTATAAACCATGTATTTAACATATATTGCATCATTTTAAGCATTTTTCAGAAAAAGTGGTAATCAACGACATGTCTGATCTGTAAAATGCCCGAAAAGTAAAAGAATGGGAGATAAATATCCCAGTCTCCACATTTGTATATATTTTGTATGTGTTTCTGGTCCTCTTTCAGTTGAGACAGTGAGGATGTGTCAGGATCATAGGTCAGGATGTAGAACTCTTGTGTGAACATTGGATAAAGCCAGGTTCATATTCTTGTTTCATGTTGTTGACTTATTAGAGTCAAAGGTTTGAGAGCGAAATATCTTTGTCTTGCGCCATATATCAGAAAATACTGCATTAAAAAAGTCATTTCCTGCATTTCTCTCCTGATAAAGTTTGATATAAATAATGTACAGGCTTTCAGATTGCTGTAGTTCACTAAACAGAGACATTAACGACATGTTTGGTGTTGAAAACTTGAGAAAACATGAAAGAATGGGAGATAAATATCCCCAAATCTCAAAATGGTATTATATGTTGTGTGTGTTTGTGGTCCTCTCTCAGTTGAGACACTGTAGGTGAAGGATGCTTCAGGAAAAGACCAAACACTGGATGTCCTTCAGTCGCCAACATGTGTTTTTGAGACACTGATACTAACGGGGAAATCCTGCAGGACTCAAATGCCTCGTCTCTGTTAAACTCCTTTGGGAGTGATTACCCATCAGCCCCGGGGGTTCAGAGGAAAGGCAGCGTTACCCCCGGTCTGCACGTTGTTTCTCTTTCAGAAACACAGAGGACTGTTTGTATGAGGGGATCACAGACACGCTGCAAACGGTGTCCGCCAGAAGTGGAGTCCAGTGTCTATGGAGAGTCATTTGTATTTGTTATAGTTTGGGAAGATTGAAAATGGGTAGGGAAAGCCAGCTGAGTCCGTAGGCGGTAGAAACATGTCAAAAGCGGGTTGGCAGGTATGCGTCGTTAGCTGGCTAATGAGTAACAAGCTAAGCTACCAAGCACACAAACACCTGCGAACGGGACATGTATAATATTATCATTTTAGACTTCTTGGAAGTTCTGTTAGTACATTCAAGTGCACAGCACGACATTTTAATTGTCTGGTATTTGTAACAATATTCCCTAAAAGGTACAATCACCACGAACACGGCTAAAGCTAAAGGGTCAAGTACAGTACTATGACTAACTAACGTTGTAGCCTCTATGGTTGTAGCCTAGCAGAGTGGACAGGTGGCTGTTAGCTGACAGTGAGACATGTCCATCAAAGTGACCACGCCCTAATTTATGCAAAAGCTTTAAGGCTTAATATTAATTAAACAGATGAGTTGAGAAAAAATTCACCCCCCCAATCCATAATCATGAAGGGGGGATCTAACTATACAGAGAATATGTTTTTTTGAACCACGATGTAAACATGTTTATCTCTGCTGTAAAGTTGGGCATTTCAACATGGGGGTCTATGGAAATTGCTCCCTTCTGCAGACTGCTCCTACTGGCCACTAGATGAACTGCAGTTTGAGGCACTTCCGCATTGGGGTCCCGGCTCTTCCCCAGAGTTTGCCGCTTGGGCAGATTGGAGCCTTTGATCTCTGGACACACACACAGGTGTTATGAGTAGGTGCTCAGCACAGAAACTAACAGACTGGACTTTAACAGACTGTCCCAGCCTATTCTTTTCTGTCTGATGGAGACTTCATACAGACTTTCCACATATTTTATACATTATTGGTGACGTGTGGTTTTAGTCGAAAAGTTTTCAGTTTGAATATTCTGCTGCTAGCCCAAACCTTTCTACTTTCTTTTCTCATCTCAATACAAATTCATTCACTCCTACTTACATCTGATATTTAACTCCTTCAGCCTACTTCCAGCTGCAGAAACCATTCAACTATTACATTATTCAGCTGTTTCAGGACATCAAGGCTAGACATGTTGTTGTTTATACCTTTTTTTAAACCTTTTCTTTTCAATATTAAGCTTTTTCTGCATTTTCTGCTAAATTCAGCCACAAATGTTCACAGTTTACAGCATTCACATTCACACGCACTTTCTGCAGGAAATGCATTTTCTAGTTTGATTTAAAGGTCCCTTATTTTTTTAATCCACTTCCTCATGTCTCCTCTACATCACCATGTGTCCCCTCTTTGTAAAGAGACTCTCTCTTTACACAGAGGGGACACATGTCTCTTCTACATCAACATGTGTCCCCTCTTCTTCATGTCTCTTCTACATCAACATGTGTCCCCTCTTCTTCATGTCTCTTCTACATCAACATGTGTCCCCTCTTCTTCATGTCTCTTCTACATCAACATGTGTCCCCTCTTCTCCATGTCTCTTCTACATCAACATGTGTCCCCTCTTCTTCATGTCTCTTCTACATCAACATGTGTCCCCTCTTCTTCATGTCTCTTCTACATCAACATGTGTCCCCTCTTCTCCATGTCTCTTCTTCATCAACATGTGTCCCCTCTTCTTCATGTCTCTTCTACATCAACATGTGTCCCCTCTTCTTCATGTCTCTTCTACATCAACATGTGTCCCCTCTTCTCCATGTCTCTTCTACATCAACATGTGTCCCCTCTTCTCCATGTCTCTTCTACATCAACATGTGTCCCCTCTTCTTCATGTCTCTTCTACATCAACATGTGTCCCCTCTTCTCCATGTCTCTTCTACATCAACATGTGTCCCCTCTTCTTCATGTCTCTTCTACATCAACATGTGTCCCCTCTTCTCCATGTCTCTTCTACATCAACATGTGTCCCCTCTTCTTCATGTCTCTTCTACATCAACATGTGTCCCCTCTTCTCCATGTCTCTTCTTCATCAACATGTGTCCCCTCTTCTTCATGTCTCTTCTACATCAACATGTGTCCCCTCTTCTTCATGTCTCTTCTACATCAACATGTGTCCCCTCTTCTCCATGTCTCTTCTACATCAACATGTGTCCCCTCTTCTTCATGTCTCTTCTACATCAACATGTGTCCCCTCTTCTTCATGTCTCTTCTACATCAACATGTGTCCCCTCTTCTCCATGTCTCTTCTACATCAACATGTGTCCCCTCTTCTTCATGTCTCTTCTACATCAACATGTGTCCCCTCTTCTTCATGTCTCTTCTACATCAACATGTGTCCCCTCTTCTTCATGTCTCTTCTACATCAACATGTGTCCCCTCTTCTTCATGTCTCTTCTACATCAACATGTGTCCCCTCTTCTTCATGTCTCTTCTACATCAACATGTGTCCCCTCTTCCTCATGTCTCTCTACATCAACATGTGTCCCCTCTTCTCCACTTCTCTTCTACATCAACA
Source organism: Notothenia rossii (assembly GCF_949606895.1). NCBI lineage: Eukaryota > Metazoa > Chordata > Actinopteri > Perciformes > Nototheniidae > Notothenia > Notothenia rossii. The sequence continues at coordinate 994,942 of NC_136910.1, read as the reverse complement.
TGTGTCCCCTCTTCTTCATGTCTCTTCTACATCAACATGTGTCCCCTCTTCTTCATGTCTCTTCTACATCAACATGTGTCCCCTCTTCTCCATGTCTCTTCTACATCAACATGTGTCCCCTCTTCTTCATGTCTCTTCTACATCAACATGTGTCCCCTCTTCTTCATGTCTCTTCTACATCAACATGTGTCCCCTCTTCTCCATGTCTCTTCTACATCAACATGTGTCCCCTCTTCTTCATGTCTCTTCTACATCAACATGTGTCCCCTCTTCTTCATGTCTCTTCTACATCAACATGTGTCCCCTCTTCTCCATGTCTCTTCTACATCAACATGTGTCCCCTCTTCTTCATGTCTCTTCTACATCAACATTTGTCCCCTCTTCTTCATGTCTCTTCTACATCAACATGTGTCCCCTCTTCTCCATGTCTCTTCTACATCAACATGTGTCCCCTCTTCTTCATGTCTCTTCTACATCAACATGTGTCCCCTCTTCTCCATGTCTCTTCTACATCAACATGTGTCCCCTCTTCTTCATGTCTCTTCTACATCAACATGTGTCCCCTCTTCTTCATGTCTCTTCTACATCAACATGTGTCCCCTCTTCTCCATGTCTCTTCTACATCAACATGTGTCCCCTCTTCTCCATGTCTCTTCTTCATGTCTCTTCTACATCAACATGTGTCCCCTCTTCTTCATGTCTCTTCTTCATCAACATGTGTCCCCTCTTCTTCATGTCTCTTCTACATCAACATGTGTCCCCTCTTCTTCATGTCTCTTCTACATCAACATGTGTCCCCTCTTCTCCATGTCTCTTCTACATCAACATGTGTCCCCTCTTCTTCATGTCTCTTCTACATCAACATGTGTCCCCTCTTCTTCATGTCTCTTCTACATCAACATGTGTCCCCTCTTCTCCATGTCTCTTCTACATCAACATGTGTCCCCTCTTCTCCATGTCTCTTCTACATCAACATGTGTCCCCTCTTCTTCATGTCTCTTCTACATCAACATGTGTCCCCTCTTCTCCATGTCTCTTCTACATCAACATGTGTCCCCTCTTCTTCATGTCTCTTCTACATCAACATGTGTCCCCTCTTCTTCATGTCTCTTCTACATCAACATGTGTCCCCTCTTCTCCATGTCTCTTCTACATCAACATGTGTCCCCTCTTCTTCATGTCTCTTCTAAATCAACATGTGTCCCCTCTTCTCCATGTCTCTTCTACATCAACATGTGTCCCCTCTTCTTCATGTCATGAGGGGTCAGAGGCCACTCCAGGGTATCGGTGGAGATTCTTATCTCAGCTCTAGGTTTCAGTCGATTGATAATCAGAGATTTTTTTATTACGGCAAATATTACACTTCATATTCATGTCACTTTTAATAATATGTATCAGAATACAGAGGTGGTTTGAGCACAGCTGGTGGAAAGTGTGATTATAATTAGCATTTGTCATCTTCTTTTCCACTTATGATGTGAATAACTTAAAGATAATAAGATAAATTACTGAGATCTGCAAACAGTTGAATAATAAAACACTTAAATAGTATAATAAACGTATAAGGACTCTATGAAATCTGATGCACCGTGAATTGAATAGATTTAATAATAATAACAAATACATATGAATCCAAACAGAAGTATCAGTGTCTCCAAGGTGATCAACAGAACACAGAGGAGCACTGCAGGACATAATACTTTAAATAAGAATACGTACGCAGAAATACTTGGATATTATTTTAGTCGTATTGTTTTGCAGCTGAAATATAAAAATGTTCCTGCAGATTGTGTGTTTCCTGATGTGAACAGCAGGAGAGGAAACCAGCAGCTGCTGCCGTCACACGTGTGTGTGTGTGTGTGTGTGTGTGTGTGTGTGTGTGTGTGTGTGTGTGTGTGTGTGTGTGTGTGTGTGTGTGGTGTGTGTGTGTGTGTGTGTGTGTGTGTGTGTGTGTGTGTGTGTGTGTGTGTGTGTGTGTGTACATGTGTGTGTGTGTGTGTGTGTGTGTGTGTGTGTGTGTGTGTGTGTGTGTGTGTGTGTGTGTGTGTGTGTGTGGGTGTGTGGGTGGGTGGGTGGGTGTGTGTGTGTGTGTGTGTGTGTGTGTGTGTGTGTGTGTGTGTGTGTGTGTGTGTGTGTGTGTGTGTGTGTGTGTGTGTGTGTGTGTGTGTGTGTGTGTGTGTGTGGGTGGGTGGGTGGGTGGGTGGGTGGGTGGGTGGGTGGGTGGGTGTGTGTGTCACCAAGGTCTAGAAACGACTTCTGCTCCAACGTAGTAGCTTTCTAATCAGTTTCAACTTGAGATAGAAAGTCCCTCTGCTGGAGCACAGGGATTGGACATGCACTAACAGCTCCACCGTGGACATGCACTAACAGCTCCACCGTGGACATGCACTAACAGCTCCACCGTGGACATGCACTAACAGCTCCACCACAGAAGAAGAACAGAAGCTTCTCCTCTGACGTTGTGAATAAATCCTGCAGCTGAGGAGGCAGAGCAGGTAGAAGACAGACGTGTTTCTGCAGAGGAATCAGGGATCAGGTGAGACAGTTTGGACAGGTGAGACAGTTTGGACAGGTGAGACCGTTTGGAGAGGTGACACAGTTTGGACAGGTGAGACAGTTTGGAGAGGTGAGACAGTTGAGACAGTTTGGACAGATGAGACAGTTTGGACAGGTGACACAGTTTGGACAGGTGAGACAGTTTGGACAGGTGAGACAGTTTGGAGAGGTGAGACAGTTTGGAGAGGTGAGACAGTTTGGAGAGGTGAGACAGTTTGGAGAGGTGACACAGTTTGGACAGGTGACACAGTTTGGACAGGTGAGACAGTTTGGACAGGTGAGACAGTTTGGAGAGGTGAGACAGTTGAGACAGTTTGGACAGGTGAGACAGTTTGGACAGGTGAGACAGTTTGGAGAGGTGAGACAGTTTGGACAGGTGAGACAGTTTGGACAGTTGAGACAGTTTGGAGAGGTGAGACAGTTTGGAGAGGTGAGACAGTTTGGACAGACAATTTGGACAGGTGAGACAGTTTGGACAGGTGAGACAGTTTGGGGAGGTGAGACAGTTTGGGGAGGTGAGACAGTTTGGGGAGGTGAGACAGTTTGGACAGGTGAGACAGTTTGGACAGGTGAGACAGTTTGGACAGGTGAGACAGTTTGGACAGACAGTTTGGACAGGTGAGACAGTTTGGAGAGATGAGACAGTTTGGACAGGTCAGACAGTTTGGACAGGTGAGACAGTTTGGACAGACAGTTTGGACAGGTGAGACAGTTTGGACAGACAGTTTGGACAGGTGAGACAGTTTGGACAGATGAGACAGTTTGGACAGGTGACACAGTTTGGACAGGTGAGACAGTTTGGACAGGTGAGACAGTTTGGAGAGGTGAGACAGTTTGGAGAGGTGAGACAGTTTGGAGAGGTGAGACAGTTTGGAGAGGTGACACAGTTTGGACAGGTGACACAGTTTGGACAGGTGAGACAGTTTGGACAGGTGAGACAGTTTGGAGAGGTGAGACAGTTGAGACAGTTTGGACAGGTGAGACAGTTTGGACAGGTGAGACAGTTTGGAGAGGTGAGACAGTTTGGACAGGTGAGACAGTTTGGACAGTTGAGACAGTTTGGAGAGGTGAGACAGTTTGGAGAGGTGAGACAGTTTGGACAGACAATTTGGACAGGTGAGACAGTTTGGACAGGTGAGACAGTTTGGGGAGGTGAGACAGTTTGGGGAGGTGAGACAGTTTGGGGAGGTGAGACAGTTTGGACAGGTGAGACAGTTTGGACAGGTGAGACAGTTTGGACAGGTGAGACAGTTTGGACAGACAGTTTGGACAGGTGAGACAGTTTGGAGAGATGAGACAGTTTGGACAGGTCAGACAGTTTGGACAGGTGAGACAGTTTGGACAGACAGTTTGGACAGGTGAGACAGTTTGGACAGACAGTTTGGACAGGTGAGACAGTTTGGACAGGTGAGACAGTTTGGGGAGGTGAGACAGTTTGGACAGACAGTTTGGACAGGTGAGACAGGTGAGACAGTTTGGACAGGTGAGACAGTTTGGACAGGTGAGACAGTTTGGACAGGTGAGACAGGTGAGACAGTCTGGACAGACAGTTTGGAAAGGTGAGACAGTTTGGACAGACAGTTTGGACAGGTGAGACAGTTTGGGGAGGTGAGACAGTTTGGACAGACAGTTTGGACAGGTGAGACAGGTGAGACAGGTGAGACATTAACAGACTGACAGGTGCAGCCGTCAGAAATCAGATTGATGAACTCTGGACTTTCTGTTCTGATGAAAAACACGTTTTATTTGAAGACAGCTCGTCTCACTTTTCTTGCACCGATGTTAAACTGACATAAATACCATAAGCTATTATTTCTAGCTTCTAGCTCTTCATTTCAAACTGAAATGTGTGATTGTTAGTGACGGTGTGTGTACCTGTGGATCGACCTTCACCTGTACCTGCAGCAACGACTTCGTGAGGTGACGTTAGGTCTTGTCGTCAGGACATTTGCATCTCGAGCTATAGAACTATAATGTTTGATTTATAAATGAGAGCAGCGCATCATTTCCCCCGATGCAAGCGAGTGACCACATTTCAAATGTCTATATAAGTACAGTCCATTTAAACCACCGCAGAAGCTTCAGTGTGAGGCTGAAGCTTCAGTGTGAGGCTGAAGCTTCAGACCAAGCTTCAGTGTGAGTCTGAAGCTTCAGTGTGAGGCTGAAGCTTCAGTGTGAGGCTGAAGCTTCAGACCAAGCTTCAGTGTGAGTCTGAAGCCTCAGTGTGAGGCTGAAGCTTCAGACCAAGCTTCAGTGTGAGTCTGAAGCTTCAGTGTGAGTCTGAAGCTTCAGTGTGAGGCTGAAGCTTCAGACCAAGCTTCAGTGTGAGTCTGAAGCCTCAGTGTGAGGCTGAAGCTTCAGACCAAGCTTCAGTGTGAGTCTGAAGCTTCAGTGTGAGTCTGAAGCTTCTGTGTGAGGCTGAAGCTTCAGTGTGAGTCTGAAGCTTCAGTGTGAGTCTGAAGCCTCAGTGTGAGGCTGAAGCTTCTGTGTGAGGCTGAAGCTTCTGTGTGAGTCTGAAGCTTCTGTGTGAGGCTGAAGCTTCTGTGTGAGTCTGAAGCTTCTGTGTGAGTCTGAAGCTTCAGTGTGAAGCTGAAGCTTCAGTGTGAGTCTGAAGCTTCAGTGTGAGTCTGAAGCCTCAGTGTGAGTCTGAAGCTCCAGTTTGAGTCTGAAGCTTCAGTGTGAGTCTGAAGCTTCAGTGTGAGTCTGAAGCTTCAGTGTGAGGCTGAAGCTTCAGCGTGAGTCTGAAGCTCCAGCGTGAGTCTGAAGCCTCAGTGTGAGTCTGAAGCTTCAGTGTGAGGCTGAAGCTTCAGTGTGAGTCTGAAGCTTCAGTGTGAGTCTAAAGCTCCAGTGTGAGTCTGAAGCTTCAGTGTGAGTCTGAAGCTTCAGTGTGAGTCTGAAGCTTCAGTGTGAGTCTAAAGCTCCAGTGTGAGTCTGAAGCCTCAGTGTGAGTCTGAAGCTCCAGTGTGAGTCTGAAGCTCCAGTGTGAGTCTGAAGCTTCTGGACTTTCTCTAGATCTATGTTTGTATTATGAGCCATTTGGTAGCTAGAGTGATGTTCAACTTGGTCGTGAAGACGTTCCTTCTTCCTGACGTAACCCTTCCAGGTTCGTTCCTACTACAGCGCCAGATATCAGACATTTCTACGTGAAGCAAAGACGTGTTCTGGGTCCAAGCAGCTACTTGAATGAATGAACACATATATAGCTGCATTTATAGAGCAGCTTTCATGCACAAGCGTTTCTCCTGTAGAGACATTTATTTTACTCTTTCATAGTGGGGTTATTTCTAATTTTAGCATCCTCATTTGAAATTGTAATGATGGCATTTGTGTCGGTGGCATTTCTGTTTATTCAGTTGCGTCACAAACTGAATAAACATCACGCTTTGTGTTTTAAATTCTGCAGAAAAGCTTTCAGAGCGCTGAGGCATCCATTCCTCCTGGGCTCAGAGCAATACAACCTGTCTGCCCACAACCCACACACACACACACACACACACACACACACACACACACACACACACACACACACACACACACACACACACACACACTATACAGGCAACTGACAGGGTTTCATTTACCAGCCCACCACTTCTCTCTGTCAGCATCCTACAGAGAGTGTGTGTAGTGTGTGTGTGTGTGTGTGTGTGTGTGTGTGTGTGTGTGTGTGTGTGTGTGTGTGTGTGTGTGTGTGTGTGTGTGTGTGTGTGTGTGTGTGTGTGTGTGTGTGTGTGTGTGTGTGTGTGTGTGTGTGTGTGTGTGTGTGTGTGTGTGTGTGTGTGTGTGTGTGTGTGTGGTCTATATAAAGGTATTGCAGTACAGTGTGTGTGGGCTGTGTTCAGTATCGCCTGCTCAGCGTTTCCAGGCGAGTTAATGAGGCTGACACTGAGAGGCTCTTATTTTGAAAGGGAACACATGCTGTCTGTCACTCTGAGAAACTTTTATTTAATTGATTTCTTCGTTAAATCTCTGGTTTATTATGCATCCTGTTTTCAGTTTGTATCATTTCATGTCCTGCCTGTTGTTTCCCCTCCTCCTCTTCACTTTATTTTGATGTCCTCTCATGCAGTCATACCTCGAGGGTCTCGTTCACCCTGTCTCTGTTTCTGTGTTCCTCCAGAGTCTGATTCACATGCAGATACTGAAGGTTTTCCACCCCGCCAAAATAAAACCCAGCCTCCTGGCGCTCGTCTGCTCTCACAATAAAATATAAATCTCTTTTTATGGACCTCTAAGTGTCTTTCCCTTCTTCATTACACCTCCTCGTCTGGAGCATCCTCACCCTATTGGAATACTAGATCTTTAGCTTGTGGTAAACATATCTATTGTTTTAACATGTTTTTATATTTACATTCTTACTTTTTAACAAAACACACATACAGATGTATAATTACCCCAAAAATAATTACAATTAAAAA
>NC_136910.1:977448-987768 GCF_949606895.1 Notothenia rossii | reverse complement strand
AATACAGAGGTGGTTTGAGCACAGCTGGTGGAAAGTGTGATTATAATTAGCATTTGTCATCTTCTTTTCCACTTATGATGTGAATAACTTAAAGATAATAAGATAAATTACTGAGATCTGCAAACAGTTGAATAATAAAACACTTAAATAGTATAATAAACGTATAAGGACTCTATGAAATCTGATGCACCGTGAATTGAATAGATTTAATAATAATAACAAATACATATGAATCCAAACAGAAGTATCAGTGTCTCCAAGGTGATCAACAGAACACAGAGGAGCACTGCAGGACATAATACTTTAAATAAGAATACGTACGCAGAAATACTTGGATATTATTTTAGTCGTATTGTTTTGCAGCTGAAATATAAAAATGTTCCTGCAGATTGTGTGTTTCCTGATGTGAACAGCAGGAGAGGAAACCAGCAGCTGCTGCCGTCACACGTGTGTGTGTGTGTGTGTGTGTGTGTGTGTGTGTGTGTGTGTGTGTGTGTGTGTGTGTGTGTGTGTGTGTGTGTGTGTGTGTGTGTGTGTGTGTGTGTGTGTGTGTGGGTGTGTGGGTGGGTGGGTGGGTGGGTGGGTGTGTGTGTGTGTGGGTGGGTGGGTGGGTGGGTGGTTGTGTGTGTCACCAAGGTCTAGAAACGACTTCTGCTCCAACGTAGTAGCTTTCTAATCAGTTTCAACTTGAGATAGAAAGTCCCTCTGCTGGAGCACAGGGATTGGACATGCACTAACAGCTCCACCGTGGACATGCACTAACAGCTCCACCGTTGACATGCACTAACAGCTCCACCGTGGACATGCACTAACAGCTCCACCGTGGACATGCACTAACAGCTCCACCGTGGACATGCACTAACAGCTCCACCGTGGACATGCACTAACAGCTCCACCACAGAAGAAGAACAGAAGCTTCTCCTCTGACGTTGTGAATAAATCCTGCAGCTGAGGAGGCAGAGCAGGTAGAAGACAGACGTGTTTCTGCAGAGGAATCAGGGATCAGGTGAGACAGTTTGGACAGGTGAGACAGTTTGGACAGGTGAGACCGTTTGGAGAGGTGACACAGTTTGGACAGGTGAGACAGTTTGGAGAGGTGAGACAGTTGAGACAGTTTGGACAGGTGAGACAGTTTGGACAGACAGTTTGGACAGGTGAGACAGTTTGGACAGGTGAGACCGTTTGGAGAGGTGACACAGTTTGGACAGGTGAGACAGTTTGGAGAGGTGAGACAGTTTGGACAGATGAGACAGTTTGGACAGGTGACACAGTTTGGACAGGTGAGACAGTTTGGAGAGTTGAGACAGTTTGGAGAGGTGAGACAGTTGAGACAGTTTGGACAGGTGAGACAGTTTGGAGAGGTGAGACAGTTTGGACAGGTGACACAGTTTGGAGAGGTGAGACAGTTTGGAGAGGTGAGACAGTTGAGACAGTTTGGACAGGTGAGACAGTTTGGAGAGGTGAGACAGTTGAGACAGTTTGGAGAGGTGAGACAGTTTGGACAGGTGAGACAGTTTGGAGAGGTGAGACAGTTTGGAGAGGTGAGACAGTTGAGACAGTTTGGACAGGTGAGACAGTTTGGAGAGGTGAGACAGTTTGGAGAGGTGAGACAGTTGAGACAGTTTGGACAGGTGAGACAGTTTGGAGAGGTGAGACAGTTTGGACAGTTGAGACAGTTTGGACAGGTGAGACAGTTTGGAGAGGTGAGACAGTTTGGACAGACAATTTGGACAGGTGAGACAGTTTGGACAGGTGAGACAGTTTGGGGAGGTGAGACAGTTTGGGGAGGTGAGACAGTTTGGACAGGTGAGACAGTTTGGACAGGTGAGACAGTTTGGACAGACAGTTTGGACAGGTGAGACAGTTTGGAGAGGTGAGACAGTTTGGACAGGTGAGACAGTTTGGAGAGATGAGACAGTTTGGACAGGTCAGACAGTTTGGACAGGTGAGACAGTTTGGACAGACAGTTTGGACAGGTGAGACAGTTTGGACAGACAGTTTGGACAGGTGAGACAGTTTGGACAGGTGAGACAGTTTGGGGAGGTGAGACAGTTTGGACAGACAGTTTGGACAGGTGAGACAGGTGAGACAGTTTGGACAGGTGAGACAGTTTGGACAGGTGAGACAGTTTGGACAGGTGAGACAGTTTGGACAGGTGAGACAGGTGAGACAGTCTGGACAGACAGTTTGGAAAGGTGAGACGGTTTGGACAGACAGTTTGGACAGGTGAGACAGTTTGGACAGGTGAGACAGTTTGGGGAGGTGAGACAGTTTGGACAGACAGTTTGGACAGGTGAGACAGGTGAGACATTAACAGACTGACAGGTGCAGCCGTCAGAAATCAGATTGATGAACTCTGGACTTTCTGTTCTGATGAAAAACACGTTTTATTTGAAGACAGCTCGTCTCACTTTTCTTGCACCAATGTTAAACTGACATAAATACCATAAGCTATTATTTCTAGCTTCTAGCTCTTCATTTCAAACTGAAATGTGTGATTGTTAGTGACGGTGTGTGTACCTGTGGATCGACCTTCACCTGTACCTGCAGCAACGACTTCGTGAGGTGACGTTAGGTCTTGTCGTCAGGACATTTGCATCTCGAGCTATAGAACTATAATGTTTGATTTATAAATGAGAGCAACGCATCATTTCCCCCGATGCAAGCGAGTGACCACATTTCAAATGTCTATATAAGTACAGTCCATTTAAACCACCGCAGAAGCTTCAGTGTGAGTCTGAAGCTTCAGTGTGAGGCTGAAGCTTCAGTGTGAGGCTGAAGCTTCAGACCAAGCTTCAGTGTGAGTCTGAAGCTTCAGTGTGAGTCTGAAGCTTCAGTGTGAAGCTGAAGCTTCTGTGTGAGGCTGAAGCTTCTGTGTGAGTCTGAAGCTTCTGTGTGAGGCTGAAGCTTCTGTGTGAGTCTGAAGCTTCAGTGTGAGGCTGAAGCTTCAGTGTGAGGCTGAAGCTTCAGACCAAGCTTCAGTGTGAGTCTGAAGCTTCAGTGTGAAGCTGAAGCTTCAGTGTGAGTCTGAAGCTTCTGTGTGAGGCTGAAGCTTCAGTGTGAGTCTGAAGCTTCTGTGTGAGGCTGAAGCTTCAGTGTGAGTCTGAAGCTTCAGCGTGAGTCTGAAGCTCCAGTGTGAGTCTGAAGCTCCAGTGTGAGTCTGAAGCTTCAGCGTGAGTCTGAAGCTCCAGTGTGAGTCTGAAGCTCCAGTGTGAGTCTGAAGCTTCTGTGTGAGGCTGAAGCTTCAGTGTGAGTCTGAAGCTTCTGTGTGAGTCTGAAGCTTCTGTGTGAGGCTGAAGCTTCTGTGTGAGTCTGAAGCTTCAGTGTGAGTCTGAAGCTTCAGCGTGAGTCTGAAGCTCCAGTGTGAGTCTGAAGCTCCAGTGTGAGTCTGAAGCTTCTGTGTGAGGCTGAAGCTTCAGTGTGAGTCTGAAGCTTCTGTGTGAGTCTGAAGCTTCAGTGTGAGTCTGAAGCTTCAGTGTGAGTCTGAAGCCTCAGTGTGAGTCTGAAGCTCCAGTTTGAGTCTGAAGCCTCAGTGTGAGTCTGAAGCCTCAGTGTGAGTCTGAAGCTTCAGTGTGAGTCTGAAGCTTCAGTGTGAGGCTGAAGCTTCAGCGTGAGTCTGAAGCTTCAGCGTGAGTCTGAAGCTCCAGCGTGAGTCTGAAGCTCCAGCGTGAGTCTGAAGCCTCAGTGTGAGTCTGAAGCTTCAGTGTGAGGCTGAAGCTTCAGTGTGAGTCTGAAGCTTCAGTGTGAGGCTGAAGCTTCAGACCAAGCTTCAGTGTGAGTCTGAAGCTTCAGTGTGAAGCTGAAGCTTCAGTGTGAGTCTGAAGCTTCTGTGTGAGGCTGAAGCTTCAGTGTGAGTCTGAAGCTTCAGTGTGAGTCTGAAGCTTCAGTGTGAGTCTGAAGCCTCAGTGTGAGTCTGAAGCTCCAGTTTGAGTCTGAAGCCTCAGTGTGAGTCTGAAGCCTCAGTGTGAGTCTGAAGCTTCAGTGTGAGGCTGAAGCTTCAGCGTGAGTCTGAAGCTTCAGCGTGAGTCTGAAGCTCCAGCGTGAGTCTGAAGCTCCAGCGTGAGTCTGAAGCCTCAGTGTGAGTCTGAAGCTTCAGTGTGAGGCTGAAGCTTCAGTGTGAGTCTGAAGCTTCAGTGTGAGTCTGAAGCTCCAGTGTGAGTCTGAAGCTTCAGTGTGAGTCTGAAGCTTCAGTGTGAGTCTGAAGCTTCAGTGTGAGTCTAAAGCTCCAGTGTGAGTCTGAAGCCTCAGTGTGAGTCTGAAGCTCCAGTGTGAGTCTGAAGCTCCAGTGTGAGTCTGAAGCTTCTGGACTTTCTCTAGATCTATGTTTGTATTATGAGCCATTTGGTAGCTAGAGTGATGTTCAACTTGGTCGTGAAGACGTTCCTTCTTCCTGACGTAACCCTTCCAGGTTCGTTCCTACTACAGCGCCAGATATCAGACATTTCTACGTGAAGCAAAGACGTGTTCTGGGTCCAAGCAGCTACTTGAATGAATGAACACATATATAGCTGCATTTATAGAGCAGCTTTCATGCACAAGCGTTTCTCCTGTAGAGACATTTATTTTACTCTTTCATAGTGGGGTTATTTCTAATTTTAGCATCCTCATTTGAAATTGTAATGATGGCATTTGTGTCGGTGGCATTTCTGTTTATTCAGTTGCGTCACAAACTGAATAAACATCACGCTTTGTGTTTTAAATTCTGCAGAAAAGCTTTCAGAGCGCTGAGGCATCCATTCCTCCTGGGCTCAGAGCAATACAACCTGTCTGCCCACAACCACACACACACACACACACACACACACACACACACACACACACACACACACACACACACACACACACACACACTATACAGGCAACTGACAGGGTTTCATTTACCAGCCCACCACTTCTCTCTGTCAGCATCCTACAGAGAGTGTGTGTAGTGTGTGTGTGTGTGTGTGTGTGTGTGTGTGTGTGTGTGTGTGTGTGTGTGTGTGTGTGTGTGTGTGTGTGTGTGTGTGTGTGTGTGTGTGTGTGTGTGTGTGTGTGTGTGGTCTATATAAAGGTATTGCAGTACCGTGTGTGTGGGCTGTGTTCAGTATCGCCTGCTCAGCGTTTCCAGGCGAGTTAATGAGGCTGACACTGAGAGGCTCTTATTTTGAAAGGGAACACATGCTGTCTGTCACTCTGAGAAACTTTTATTTAATTGATTTCTTCGTTAAATCTCTGGTTTATTATGCATCCTGTTTTCAGTTTGTATCATTTCATGTCCTGCCTGTTGTTTCCCCTCCTCCTCTTCACTTTATTTTGATGTCCTCTCATGCAGTCATACCTCGAGGGTCTCGTTCACCCTGTCTCTGTTTCTGTGTTCCTCCAGAGTCTGATTCACATGCAGATACTGAAGGTTTTCCACCCCGCCAAAATAAAACCCAGCCTCCTGGCGCTCGTCTGCTCTCACAATAAAATATAAATCTCTTTTTATGGACCTCTAAGTGTCTTTCCCTTCTTCATTACACCTCCTCGTCTGGAGCATCCTCACCCTATTGGAATACTAGATCTTTAGCTTGTGGTAAACATATCTATTGTTTTAACATGTTTTTATATTTACATTCTTACTTTTTAACAAAACACACATACAGATGTATAATTACCCCAAAAATAATTACAATTAAAAAATTAATATCACAACAATGCCGTTTTCTAGTCAAGTCGATTCTCTAGTCCCTAGTCTTCGAGTCCGAAGCCGAGTGACCAATGAAGTGTCTAAGTCCTAGTCATCATTACCGGTGCTCTAAGTCTAAGTCCTATTCATCATTACCTGTGCTCTAAGTCTAAGTCCTAGTCATCATTACCTGTGCTCTAGTCTAAGTCCTAGTCATCATTACCTGTTCTCTAGTCTAAGTCCTAGTCATCATTACCTGTGCTCTAAGTCTAAGTCCTAGTCATCATTACCTGTGCTCTAGTCTAAGTCCTAGTCATCATTACCTGTTCTCTAGTCTAAGTCCTAGTCATCATTACCTGTCCTCTACTCTAAGTCCTAGTCATCATTACCTGTCCTCTAGTCTAAGTCCTAGACATCATTACCTGTCCTCTAGTCTAAGTCCTAGTCATCATTACCTGTCCTCTACTCTAAGTCCTAGTCATCATTACCTGTCCTCTAGTCTAAGTCCTAGTCATCATTACCTTTGCTCTAGTCTAAGTCCTAGTCATCATTACCTGTGCTCTAGTCTAAGTCCTAGTCATCATTACCTGTGCTCTAGTTTAAGTCCTAGTCATCATTACCTTTGCTCTACTCTAAGTCCTAGTCATCATTACCTTTGCTCTAGTCTAAGTCCTAGACATCATTACCTGTCCTCTAGTCTAAGTCCTAGTCATCATTACCGGTGCTCTAAGTCTAAGTCCTATTCATCATTACCTGTGCTCTAAGTCTAAGTCCTAGTCATCATTACCTGTCCTCTAGTCTAAGTCCTAGTCATCATTACCTGTGCTCTAAGTCTAAGTCCTATTCATCATTACCTGTGCTCTAGTCTAAGTCCTAGTCATCATTACCGGTGCTCTAAGTCTAAGTCCTATTCATCATTACCTGTGCTCTAGTCTAAGTCCTAGTCATCATTACCGGTGCTCTAAGTCTAAGTCCTATTCATCATTACCTGTGCTCTAGTCTAAGTCCTAGTCATCATTACCTGTGCTCTAAGTCTAAGTCCTAGTCATCATTACCTGTGCTCTACTCTAAGTCCTAGTCATCATTACCGGTGCTCTAAGTCTAAGTCCTATTCATCATTACCTGTGCTCTAGTCTAAGTCCTATTCATCATTACCGGTGCTCTAGTCTAAGTCCTAGTCATCATTACCGGTGCTCTAAGTCTAAGTCCTATTCATCATTACCTGTGCTCTAGTCTAAGTCCTAGTCATCATTACCTGTGCTCTAGTCTAAGTCCTAGTCATCATTACCTGTCCTCTAGTCTAAGTCCTAGTCATCATTACCTGTCCTCTAGTCTAAGTCCTAGTCATCATTACCTGTCCTCTACTCTAAGTCCTAGTCATCATTACCTGTCCTCTAGTCTAAGTCCTAGACATCATTACCTGTCCTCTAGTCTAAGTCCTAGTCATCATTACCTGTCCTCTACTCTAAGTCCTAGTCATCATTACCTGTCCTCTACTCTAAGTCCTAGTCATCATTACCTGTCCTCTAGTCTAAGTCCTAGTCATCATTACCTGTCCTCTACTCTAAGTCCTAGTCATCATTACCTGTCCTCTACTCTAAGTCCTAGTCATCATTACCTGTCCTCTAGTCTAAGTCCTAGACATCATTACCTGTCCTCTAGTCTAAGTCCTAGTCATCATTACCTGTCCTCTACTCTAAGTCCTAGTCATCATTACCTGTCCTCTACTCTAAGTCCTAGTCATCATTACCTGTGCTCTAGTTTAAGTCCTAGACATCATTACCTGTGCTCTAGTCTAAGTCCTAGTCATCATTACCTGTCCTCTAGTCTAAGTCCTAGTCATCATTACCTGTCCTCTACTCTAAGTCCTAGTCATCATTACCTTTGCTCTAGTCTAAGTCCTAGTCATCATTACCTGTGCTCTAGTCTAAGTCCTAGTCATCATTACCTGTGCTCTACTCTAAGTCCTAGTCATCATTACCTTTGCTCTAGTCTAAGTCCTAGACATCATTACCTGTCCTCTAGTCTAAGTCCTAGTCATCATTACCTGTGCTCTACTCTAAGTCCTAGTCATCATTACCTTTGCTCTAAGTCTAAGTCCTAGACATAATTACCTGTCCTCTAGTCTAAGTCCTAGTCATCATGACCTGTGCTCTACTCTAAGTCCTAGTCATCATTACCTGTGCTCTAAGTCTAAGTCCTAGTCATCATTACCTATGCTCTAAGTCTAAGTCCTAGTCATCATTACCTGTCCTCTACTCTAAGTCCTAGTCATCATTACCTGTGCTCTAGTCTAAGTCCTAGTCATCATTACCTGTGCTCTAGTCTAAGTCCTAGTCATCATTACCTGTGCTCTAGTCTAAGTCCTAGACATCCTTACCTGTCCTCTACTCTAAGTCCTAGTCATCATTACCTTTGCTCTAGTCTAAGTCCTAGTCATCATTACCTTTGCTCTAGTCTAAGTCCTAGTCATCATTACCTATGCTCTAGTCTAAGTCCTAGACATCATTACCTGTGCTCTAGTCTAAGTCATAGTCATCATTACCTGTGCTCTTGTCTAAGTCCTAGTCATCATTACCTGTGCTCTAGTCTAAGTCCTAGTCATCATTACCTGTGCTCTAAGTCTAAGTCCTAGTCATCATTACCTGTGCTCTACTCTAAGTCCTAGTCATCATTACCTGTGCTCTACTCTAAGTCCTAGTCATCATTACCTGTCCTCTACTCTAAGTCCTAGTCATCATTACCTGTGCTCTAGTCTAAATCCTAGTCATCATTACCTGTGCTCTAGTCTAAGTCCTAGTCATCATTACCTGTCCTCTACTCTAAGTCCTAGTCATCATTACCTTTGCTCTAAGTCTAAGTCCTAGTCATCATTACCTGTGCTCTAGTCTAAGTCCTAGTCATCATTACCTTTGCTCTAAGTCTAAGTCCTAGTCATCATTACCTGTGCTCTAGTCTAAGTCCTAGTCATCATTACCTGTGCTCTACTCTAAGTCCGAGTCATCATTACCTGTCCTCTACTCTAAGTCCTAGTCATCATTACCTGTGCTCTAGTCTAAATCCTAGTCATCATTACCTGTGCTCTAGTCTAAGTCCTAGTCATCATTACCTGTGCTCTAGTCTAAGTCCTAGTTATCTATACCTGAGCTTGAGTAAGTCCTAATCATCATTACCTGTGCTCTAGTCCTAGTCCAAGTCTGATTCACTCAAGAAGAGTCAGAGTCGAGGTTGAGTCGAGTCATCATGTATTAATCTGAGTTTCTGCACATTTTAAGACTAGGAACAGCGGGAACTGGCACACACCTGGGCAGAGTTCACCTGGACTTGAGACTCGAGAGAAAACTCGCTCTAGTCCAAGTCCAGGAGTCCAAGTCTGAAACGATGCAGGTAACGGACATTATAAAGTGGACCAGGTATATAAGTCAATGTCTATCAAAGACAAAATTATCCAATAAATAATAATTAAAGATAATTTAAAACAAAACAAAATCATGTCAAGTGAAATGTGAATATGTGAAAAGGTTAACTAGTAAATATCTCAATATAATAATATATCTAATTATAATAGCAGAATGTTTTCCTGCGTGTTCCTCGGTTCTGTTTTCGCTGCATCTTTATGAAATCTGCTCCGACAGGAAGTAGATATATCTGTGTTTGATCAGCTGCTCGCCTGCAGGACAGACGATCTGAGGCACGCAGCAGCTGCTGATGGATCTGTGATTACAGACGCTAACGACACGCCACAATCAGACCCAATTATAGCTTTCATAATAACAGCTCATCAGGATCAACAAACAATTAAAATAAAGTTTCACAAGCAGCTCATTATATTTAAATAGAGTTCATTCACTTCAACATTTAGTGGATCATTTCCCAGACTTAGATTATAAATACTGATTCCTTTCATTCAAGCTCAAAAGCAGCATCGAGCCGAAGATATCCTCTGTGATCAATTAACTGTGACCGTGCTGTAGTTCCTTTATAGCCCAACATTAGCCTCCTTTAGCTTAGCGGTGGTGACGTGAAGTCATGTGACCGTGCTGTAGTTCCTTCATAGCCCAACATTAGCCTCCTTTAGCTTAGCGGTGGTGACGTGAAGTCATGTGACCGTGCTGTAGTTCCTTTACAGCCCAACATTAGCCTCCTTTAGCTTAGCGGTGGTGACGTGAAGTCATGTGACCGTGCTGTAGTTCCTTTATAGCCCAACATTAGCCACCTTTAGCTTAGCGGTGGTGACGTGAAGTCATGTGACCGTGCTGTAGTTCCTTTATAGCCCAACATTAGCCACCTTTAGCTTAGCGGTGCTGACGTGAAGTCATGTGACCGTGCTGTAGTTCCTTTATAGCCCAACATTAGCCACCTTTAGCTTAGCGGTGGTGACGTGAAGTCATGTGACCGTGCTGTAGTTCCTTTATAGCCCAACATTAGCCTCCTTTAGCTTAGCGGTGGTGACGTGAAGTCATGTGACCGTGCTGTAGTTCTTTTATAGCCCAACATTAGCCTCCTTTAGCTTAGCGGTGGTGACGTGAAGTCATGTGACCGTGCTGTAGTTCCCTTAGAGCCCAACATTAGCCACCTTTAGCTTAGCGGTGGTGACGTGAAGTCATGTGACCGTGCTTTAGTTCCTTTATAGCCCAACATTAGCCTCCTTTAGCTTAGCGGTGGTGACGTGA
>NC_136910.1:969948-972448 GCF_949606895.1 Notothenia rossii | reverse complement strand
GTTCCAGTTTGAAAAGCAAACAGTTTGCTTTTCAACCCGATGGTATACTGTTTTTCTCAGACGCGGAGGGATACTGACTTGTTGTGAAAAGTAACTTACAATTCTACCCGTGGTATACGCTCAGTATATCACGGCTAAGAACCAATCAGATTGCTTGATTTGACTTGTCCGTTTTATAAATATTATAAAACGGACAAGTCAAATCAAGCTGGAACAAGAAAGCAGCGGAGAAGTAACGGGGCAGAAACCCTCCTTTTTACGCAGCGATCCAGACATAGACATCAAACGGCAAAACATATTCAGTGTGCAGTTCCTTTGGCATTAGGGCAGGGATATCTAGATACTTTCCAAGCTTTAACATAATGAATTGTGCTACTTTTAAAAAACAACGATGTTTTCAAATCTGTAATCAAAGAGGTCCGCAAAAACGCTATCGACCAATCAGATTGCTTGATTTGACTTGTCCGTTTTGTAAATATATTTAAATTTCTTCCGTTACGAAACAAACTTACAAAGCATAAAATGGAAACATTTAAGATTAACTTCGACCTCCGGGGGGGTCTTACTATGGAGGAGTGGATTGAGCAGTGCCTATCTCCAGAAAAAAGAGCACCTAAACAACGACATGCAGAGCTACGTGAAGAGCAGGTAGACCAACTGGAAAAGTAGCACCATTCAAAAGCTTTCTGATGCGGGTCTTGAAACAAAGCAGAGAAATTATGACCGTTAGTTGCCACAGGTGCGAAAGCTCTCTCCAGAGCTACTGGAAGCCCAATCTCGGGGACCGGAGAAAGTGGAGCAATATTCTCGCCACGCCAAGCAACAGCCTCGAACAACCTCAACCTATACAAGTGACCACGTAAGCCATGCTACTGATGCTGGACAGTTTTTCAGTGGATGCACTATAAACAGCAACATACACATTAATGTAAATAAACAGCCAAATAATGGATCAACGCTCCCTGTCTAATATGTTTGCTTGCTGTTAGTGTTGTTGCATAGCAACCACCTCGCACTATGTTTTGTGCAGAAGGCAACGGAGGGACTATTTTATTTTGAACATCATTATTTACTAATAAAAAATATTTGAATTAGAGTGTGTATTTTTCTTTCATATTGCCACACTTGTTAACCGTTTTATAAAAGCAATAGCTCACTTCAGGCCGTGATATATGCTCATTATATCACAGCTAAGGGGGAACCACGCCCCTTAGCTGTGATATAATGAGCATATATCACGGCCTGAAGTGAGCTATTGCTTAAATAATATCTGACGTCTCAGACAAACAGCTGCTGTATAAATCTGCACACAAACATTCATACATTTATTATTAATGGGTTTAAATAGTTAAAGCACCTCCAAAAAACATTTTCATCCACCGCGCTAATGTCCTCAGATCAGACTTTTTAACAGCTCATTTATCATTATTTCATATATTTGGGATACAGAGTGATGGGATGTTGTATTGGGGTAATCCCAGGTAATACATCATATCAAATAATATCAAATAAGGAGACCTCAAAGGGTGGTAATACTCCAAGGAAAAAGCCATAACTTTAACAAATATTACAAATGTGCGTTGATGTTGTAGACTTCCTGTTTACTCCTCCACAATAAAAGCCCTGTCTCTCAGAGGGGAAGGTGGAGGTGACGAAGGAGGGCATGAAGCTGTGCACCATGACGCCGGGGAAGGTGTTCGGAGAGCTGGCCATCCTCTACAACTGCACCCGCACCGCCTCCGTCACCGGTGAGTACTACTGTACTACTGCTGTACTACTACTACTGTACTACTGCTGTACTACTACTACTGTACTAAGTTTCTGTTCCTGCAGTCTGAGGTTTCCTGTCTGACACTAACTCTCTGAGAGAGAGTCAAGCTGCAGCTGCACAGATAACGAGCAAATAAAATAAAAAGAGTTAAAAAAACGAATCCCCCTCGAACACATCGTGGTTGCCAAGAGACACCGCTGCCAGATCTCTGGCTGCTGATTGGCTGGAGACGGACGGTGTTGCCTGGCAACCACTGCTTATCGAGGCACTCTACCAGGAAGCACTGACAAAAAGTTAGAGGTCCCCACACACACATGCACACAAACATACACACACACACACACACACACACAAACACACACACACACACACACACACACACACACACACACACACACATACACACACACACACACACACACACACACACATACACACACACACACACACACACACATACACACACACACACACACACACACACACATACATACACACACACACACACACACACACACACACACACACACACACACACATGTGCATACACACGCACACAAACACACACACACACACACACACACACACACACACACACAGCTGCTCTTTAGTATTTGTGTCTAAAAACTAATTAAGAACTTTATTAGTGACCGTGGGGGCGATGACATCACTTCCTGTCTGACCTTCACTATCAGGATGTCATTTATCAAACATTTGTTCAGCTCATTT